>NC_044558.1:21947123-22262748 GCF_007565055.1 Rhinopithecus roxellana | reverse complement strand
AATTTTGACAACTTGAGATGAATCCATTTCATCTAGATTTTCTTTTTTTTTTTTTTCTTTTTCTTTTTTAAAATATATTTTGAGACAGAGTCTTGCTCTGTCCAGGCTAGAGTGCAGTGGCATGATCTCGGTTCACTGTAACGTCTGCTTCCCAGGTTCAAGTGATTCTCCTGCCTCAGCCTCCTGAGTAACTGGGATTACAGGTGCCTGCCACCATGGCCAGCTAATTTTTGTATTTTCAGTAGGCACGGGGATTTCTCTATGTGGGTCAGGCTGGTTTTGAACTCCTGACCTCAAGTGATCTGCCCACCTTCCCCTCCCAAAGTACTGGGATTTCAAGTGTGAGCCACCGCACTTAGCCAAGATTTTCTTTTATTTTTCTTGTTTTCTTTTTTTTGAGACAGGGTCTCTCACTCCGCCACCCACGCTGGAGTGCAGTGGCACGATCTCCCGGGTTCAACCAATTCTCCTACCTCAGCCTCCCTAGTAGCTGGGACTACAGGCACGCACCACCACGCTTGGCTAATGTTTTTGTTTTTGTTTTGTATTTTTAGTAGAGATGGGATTTAACATGTTGACCAGGGTGGTCTGGAACTCCCGGGCTCAAGTGATCTGCCTGCCTCAGCCTCCCAAAGTGCAGGGATTACAGGCATAAGCCACCACACCCGGGTCAAGATTTTCTATTTTTAAGTGTAGAATTATGCATGATATTTAAAACATAATTTTGTGTACTTTTCTCTATTTTTGACTTCATTTTCTTTCTTTGTTATAGAATTTGCCAGAGACAGGTTTGAGTTGGTTTGTGTGTTTTTTTTTTCTAAAAGATATTTACTGGATCCTTACAATAATTCAGCATTTTGTTAGCCATTTTCAGGTATATAATTTAAGTAATTTAGTTTGATGAAGAAACAATTTTATCTTCTACTGATGACTTGAAAAGATGTTGATAAACTATATGCTTCATCTGTTCTATAATTTTGCCAGCTTTCAATATCATGCTTATTAGCATTTAGTTTCTGGAATTCATTTTTTATGTTTTGAAAATGGAAACATCTGTGCATCTTCAGTCTTCTGGCAACTCTTGTGTTCTCTATTTCTCAAAATTACTGATTATAGTTCTATGGCGTATTAGTTCGTTTTCTGTTGCTTATAACAGAATACATGAAACTGGGTAATTTATAAAGAAAAAGAATATAGTTCTTCTGGTTATGGAGGCTAAGTTCAAGGTCAAGGGGATGCATCTGGTGAGAGCCTTCTTGTTGGTGGGGACTCTGCAGAGTCCTGAGATGGTGCAGGGAACACATGGTAAGGGGCTGTGTGTGCAAGCTCAGGTTTCTCTTCTTGTTCGTATAAAGCCACCAGTTTCTCTCCCATGGTAACCCGTTAATCCATTAATCCATGAATGGAATAATCTATTCATTAGGGTAGAGCCCTCATGATCCAATCACCTGTTACAGGACCCACTTCTTAATACTGTCAGGTGGGGATTCCACATGAGTTTTGGAGGGGACTTTCAAACCATGCATATAGTTACATCATAGTATTATGTTTTATACCCAAGAATGTAATTCACTGGTGGCTGAAAGACCTGAACCAGTTTAAAGAAACTAGGTGTGTTCTTGCTATGCTTTCATTGTCTCATAATAATGTTTATATACCTCTTAAATTTGCAAATTATTCTTCTTGATGAATATAATCAATGCAGTAGTTATTAGCAGTGGTTTATTTCCTTAAACACTGGACTTTCTTTTCTAGTTTTTTCTAGATTCAGTAAAATATCCAAAATGATTTAATTACCATTTTGTTTTAAACTGTGTGGTAAGAATACATTTTAAAGAACCAGTAATTGTCCTTGTTTGCCTATTATCATATTTAAATTTTGATAAATTGTAAGCTTCAGTGGACAGCATTGAACATATATATTTTTCTCTAAATATTACCCTCTTCCAAAGTATTAAAAATGAAAGGATTCATAAAGATAGACATATAGATGAATGGAACAGAATTGAGACTCCAGAAATAAATTCTTCACACTTATCTGTCAATTGATTTTTGGTAAAGGGGCCAGATAAATTAAATGGGAAAAGAATAATCTTTTCCAGATATAGTGTTGGAATAACTGGATATCCACATGGAAAGGAAATAAACTTTGAATCTTTCTTCACATTATACACCAAAATTAATTCAAAATGGATCATTGTCCTAAATGTAAGGGTAAAAACATGTGTATATTCCAGAAAATGCATAGGAGAAAAACTTTTGTGACCTTGGGATAAGTTACAAAAAACATAAGCCATACATGAAATAATTAATAAATGAACTTCAGAAAAATTAAAATCGTTTGCTTGTTTAAATCACTGAGAAAATGAAAAAGCAAGCTCCAGCCTGGGAGAAAATATGGGCAAAATATTTATCTGACAAAGCACTTGTATCCAGATCTAATTAAGAACTTCTATAACTCAGCAATAATATAAACAGCTCAATTTTTAAAAACAGGCAAAAGATTTGTATAGGCACTTAACAAAAAGACGCTCAACCTCATTGGTCATTAGGGGAATGCAAATTAAAACCACAATGAGATACTACTACACAACTTCTAGACTACCTTAAGAGGACTGAAATGCCAAGTGTCGGTGAAGCTATGGTATAACTGGAACTCTCATACATAGCTGGTAGAAATGCAAAGTGATGTACTGGAAAACAGTTTGGCAGCGTCTTAAACACAAAAACATATATCTACCACATGACCCAGCAATTACACACACTTACATGCTTACTTCAGAGAAATGAAAATAAAATGTCTACCCAAAGCATTGTACACAAATGTTCTTAGCAGCATTATTTATAATAACCAAACAATAGAAACAACTCAAATAGCCATCAACTGGTGAATGTATAAACAAAATATGGCATGTAACGTTCAGTGGAATACAGGTCAGCAAATAAAGCAGAAACTACTGATATTCAGAACAATGTGAATGAATATCAAAAACATCACGGTAAGTAAAATAAATCAGACACAAAAGACATATAAAATATGAATTTGAAATTCTGGAAAAGGCAAAAGTGTAACAACAGAGAGGAGGTAAGTGCTTGCCTTGCAGCTGGGAGTGGGGGATGACTGGAAAGGGGCATAAGGGAATTTTGGGGGGTGATTAAAGTGTTCTAAAATTTGATTCTGGTGGTAGTTGCAGAACTGTGTACATTTACTAAAACTCATACAATTTATGCTTAAAATGAGTAAATTTTAGGGTATATAAATTATGCTTTGATAATGGTTTTAAGGGTGTATACATTAAACCCCAAGGTGGTTTCTCTTAAAGCAAAAATGATTGCTATTCAGCAAGTAAATTGTCCCTAATGAGCATCAGTTTAAAATGCCTAACAATCCATTTTCTAGGAAACATGATTATCTTTGTTCAGTACAGTTATAATATTTCAAAATACATAATCATATTGTGAATAATTTGATAGCTATCCCGATGTGAGTAATAGACCAGGAATTGTGGGATTATGAATTTAACATAACAGTAAAGTTTCCAGTAAAACTCCATTCATTTTAATTGTCTCTTAACCTCATGCCTGTAAGAAATTCAGGAACATGTGAGTAATCAAAAAATATACAGCTGATTTTGAGAGCACACTGTCTATACAACAAAATTATAACCATAACCTTCAGGTAAGTGCTGGACAAGTCACTCTGAATAATATGGCACGTTACTTGCCAAAATGAACAGTTTATACAGGAGATAAAAATGTGTCAATAAAATAAATCTGTAGGAGGTATTATTTTCATCATCATTGCCACCACTATCATTATCATCATCATCCACTATTAGAAAAAAGATAAATTTTTATTTCTGATTTTGAGCCAAAACTTGTAATCATGTGACTTTAGGAGCAGTTTAAAAGAATGGCACTTCTGGCCGGGTGTGGTGGCTCATGCCTGTAATCCCAGCACTTTGAGAGGCTGAAGTGGTTCAATCACTTGAGGTCAGGAGTTCGAGACCAGCCTGGCCATCATGGTGAAACCCTGTCTCCACCAAAAAATACAAAAATTAGTCAGTTGTGGTGGTGAATGCCTGTAGTTCCAGCTACTTGGGAGCCTGAGGTGGGAGCATTGTTTGAACCCAGGAGGCAGAGGTTGCAGTGAGCCGAGAATGCATCACTGCATTCAAGAGTGAGACTCTGTCTCAAAAAAAAAAAAAAAAAAAAAAAAAAAAAAAAAAAAAAAAACCACATACACACACACAATAAAATAAAAAGAAAAAAGAAAGACATTTCTGTTGACAAGGAAATGAGCATATTGCTAACAATAATGTATTTCACAAATTAGTCTATTGCAGTAGCAACCATTTAAGAAGAAATGTAACAGTCATTTAAGATTTAAAATAATTGTCGGAGCTGTATATAAAAATGCCTTTTCCCCTTTTAACTAAATATAACATAAATTAATTTGTAGTTAAAACTGCCTTTGTTTTGTTTGTTTGTTTGTTTGTTTTTCATTGCAGCCTTGACCTTCCAGGCTCAGGCGATCCTCCTGATTCCTCCTGAGTAGCTGGGACCACAGATGCACACCGCCACACCCAGCTAATTTTTAAACATTATTTGTAGAGATGGGGCCTCCCTTTGTTGCTCAGGTGGTCTTGAACTCCTGGGCTCAAGCAATCCTCCTACCTGGGCCTCCCAAACTGCTGGGATTACAGGTTTGAACTACTGCACCTGCTCCAAACCTAGCCTTTGAAATACCATTTATTCTACAAAGACTGTTTTGAAAGAAGTCAACTTTGCGTCTTAGATCAAAATATAAAGTAAGCTTAAAGAAATACTAAAAATGCAATAAATCTCTTTGTTCCTATATCATGACTCCTCTGCTAGGTTTTTATCCCAAAACAGTGCTGTGAACTGAATTGTGTCTCCCTCAAAATCCGTATGTTGAAACCCTAACCCCCAAAGTAATGTATTTTAAAATGGGGCCTATATGGAAGTAATGAAGGTGAGATGAGGTCATAAGGGTCGGACCCTAATTCAATAGGATTAGTGTCCTTATAAGAAGAGACACCAGACAGCTTGCTGTCTTGCTCTCTTTCTCCACATACATCCAGGAAAGGCAATGTGAGGACATAGCAAGAAGGCGGCTGTCTGCAAGCCAGGAATAGAGCCCTCACCAGAAACTCAATTTGTTGGCATCTGAATCTTGGACTTCCAGCCTCCAGAATGGTGAGATAATACGTTTCTGTTGTTTAAACCACACAGTTTATGGTATTTTGTTATTGCAGCCTGAGCTGACTAATACAATTAGTGAATATAGCTTAATTTACTAAACTATAAATTAAATCCTTCAGAATATTGCCCTGGTTATATTTTGGTTTAATTAGTATTAGTTTTCTTCCTGTAAACTACTACTTAGTTCAAAACTATGCTAGTTAATAGTTCAATTTTTCAGGTCCCAGTGAGAGTATGCAGTGAAAGCAGGCAATTCTTACCACTAATATTTACTCTAAAACCACTAATGTCTACTCTAAATTAGTACCTATGAGTTTAATTGATAGCACAGTGGTATTCCAAAAACATTATCTGAAGAATAAATAATTTCCATAACATAAATCATAGTTTTGAAATAATGGTAAGGGATTAATATGAATCTTAGGGCATAAATTCAGGTATGAAAAACACATAACTATTTTTTGTCTTTTTTTCACTCAGCTTAATTTCAATTTTGAGATTTTTTTTCTTCTGCCAGGAAGGTAGAAATCTATCCCACTCCATTAAGAACTTTACAACCCTCTCTACACTTCACAGACATGCACCTTGCTCTCCATTTGTGGCTACGTTCCGGGAGATTTGCACAGAAGGACCATCTGACCCCTGATATTTCCTGTTCCCAGCGGCATCTGTGAAATATGTATCACCCCTTCTGGTCCTTAAGCCTTGATTGTCTGTTTGTGATGATGTTCCCATTTGAATGCCCC
Organism: Rhinopithecus roxellana; assembly: GCF_007565055.1. Taxonomy (NCBI): domain Eukaryota; kingdom Metazoa; phylum Chordata; class Mammalia; order Primates; family Cercopithecidae; genus Rhinopithecus; species Rhinopithecus roxellana. The sequence continues at coordinate 22,256,776 of NC_044558.1, read as the reverse complement.
TTCTTTGTGCAGTGCTCAGGAAAAAGAGAGTCCTTCTGTTGCATTCACTTCACTTGATAGGTGAGGAGGGGCAGGTAACATTATGAGTAGGCTAAGACTCTCTTTGCCTAGCCTTACACAAATGATAACAATGATTTCTTCTGAATGGTCTTGCTTTTTAAAATACGGATCCTGCCTCATCAATTTAATGCTCAACATCAGCATTTAAAAAAATAGGATAGAATAGAAATATCAGAGTGCTTTGCCTATAGAAAGAGCAAATATTGTTTTCTGGGTTCCTGAAATTTTGTTTGTTATATACATGGAGACACATACACAGGGACTGGGGGTCTATTAGATTGCAATGTAAAATGTACTTCTTAACTGTGGGTCATAGTCACAAAAGTTAGAAAGCCATTACTCTATATGTTGTAGATTGCAACTCCCAAAAAAGGGCCACCCAAATAAGTGTTGATCAAGCAAAACTGAATTTATTGAATGACGAACTTTCTGTAAAGTTGCAGAAAGGTTGCAGTGAACTTGTCCCTCAGGCTGGAGTGCTGTGACGTGATTATAGCTCACTCCACCTCAAACTTCTGGGCTCAAGCGATTCTCCTGAGCTGCTGGAATTGCAGACTATTATTTAACTCATTATTCATGAGGGAACAAGGCAGATGTCGAATGGCTCAAAGGAGAATTTAAAGAATGGACACAACATATCAGAAATACTGAAATGAATGTGTAAGTGGAGGCAAAATGGGCTTTTTCTATGATGAAGAAGGAAAGTCAATTGAACCTTCATACATACACATTTGCACATATTTTGGATTTCTGAGTCAAGCAATCAAACTTAAAAAGTTTGACTCTAGGCCAGGAGTGGTGGCTCACACCTGTAATCCCAGCACTTTGGGAGGCTGAGGTGGGCAGATGATCACTTGAGGCCGGGAGTTTGAGACCAGCCTGACCAACATGGCAAAACTCCATCTCTACTAAAAATTTTAAAAAATTAAAAAAAAAAAACCAGGCTTGGTGCTGTATACCTGTAATCCCAGCTACTCAGGAGGATAAGGCACAAGAACTGCTTGAATCCAGGAGGCAGAGGTTGTAGTGAGCCAAGATTGCACCACTGCACTCCAGCCTGGGTAACAGAGCAAGCCACTGTCTCAAAACAAAAACAAAAACAAAGTTTGACTCCAGTTTAGAATAAAACCTTGAATACACCAACTCCGTTACTGGAACGTTTGAAATACTCAGAATTCCCAAAAAGAAAGTTTGCATGAGCCTAGTGAACAGTATGATCACATAGATATTTCTCCTTGATTACTGCTGGATCTCAAAAGCAGCAAAAGAAGTAACTCAAGCTTTTGGAATTACTTTATTACAAGATTGTTGTTGTGTATTCCTTTGGAAAGTACAAATTTCTTGTTTAGTTTAGTTTACCTTCAACACCAAATTTCCTATGTTTCAGGAGTAGAGATATGAAAAACATTAGAAACAATGGATACTTCAAAAATTACATATTTATTTAGATTTTTTTTTTTTTTTTTGAGACAGAGACTCACTTTGTCACCTAGGCTGGAGTACAGTGGAGTGATCTTGGCTCAATGCAACCTCTGCCTCCTGGGTTCAAGCATTTCTTATGCCTCAGCCCCCTGAGTAGCTGGGACTACAAGTGCACGCCAGTACACCTTGCTAATTTTTGTATTTTTAATAGAGATGGGTTTTGAATAGATGGTTGCAAACTGCTGGTCTCAAGTGATCCACTCACTTTAGCCTCCCAAAGTGCTAACATTACAGGTATGAGCCACCACGCCCGGCCTTTTTTAGGTTTAACTAGCATTTATTAAATATCAACTACAAGGCTGGGTGTGGTGGCTCACGCCTGTAATCCCAGCACTTTGAGAGGCCAAGGCAGGCTGATCATGAGGTCAGGAGTTTGAGGAGACCAGCCTGGCAAACATAGTGAAACTTTGTCTCTACTAAAAATACAAAAAAAAAAAAAAAAAAATTAGCCGGGTGTGGTGGTGGGTGCCCGTAATCCCAGCTACTTGGTAGGCTGAGGCAGCAGAATTGCCTGAACCTGTGAGGCAGAGGTTGCATTGAGCCGAGTTCGTGCCATTGCACTACAGCCCGGGCGACAGTGCGAGTCTCTGTCTCAAAAACAACAACAACAACAAACATCAACTAAAGTCAAGTGCCTTCATTTCTTCAGTCTCATTAAACTGATCCTTAAATGAAACTGCTTTTGCAACAATTATTAAAAGTAAGAGAAATATGACCTAACTGTCTTGCTTCTAACCTCACAGGCTAACTGCCTTTATTAACTTTAAAACAAAGATAGTAACAGTCCCTTCCTGAAACTAGCCCCCTCCTTGCATCCAAAACCACCTCTGTAAGACTAATGAAAGGCCACAAAGTGAGAATTATGGGATGGGCCTGAATTCTGCTAAGATGTAGGTTTAGTTACACGATAACTAGCCATTGTTCCCTAGCTTGCTTTTCTATAATCACTTACTACTCAACAAATTTGTAACTTCCCCAATTGCTGCTATAGATAACAACACTATTTTCAAAACCAAAAAACGGGTTTTAAGATATTTTTCAGACTTCTGCATTCTGGCAACCAAGTAACTCCACCCTACCTGTGACTTATACCAAGGAATGAACTCAACCAGTCCTGTTACCTGCACCCAGAAACTGACCCAAAGACTGTTTTAAACACTCATAATTTCATTCCTAACCAGTCAGCAGACCTGTTGTCTAGCCCCCTGCCTGCCAAATTATTCTTAAAAATCCCAGCCTTTGAGCTTTCAGGGAAGTGGATTTGATAAATGTCTTTTGCTTGGCTGGCCCTGCAATTATTAAACTCTTTCTTTGCTGCAAAACCTACTGTTCTCAGTGCATTGGCTTTTCTAGGCAGCAGACAAGAAGAACCCATTGGACTGTTAGAAAACTATCAATCAATCCTTGTGTTATGGGCTAAATTGTATCCCTCCACAATTCATGTGTTGAAGTCTCATCACCCAATACTTCAGAATGTAACTGTATTTGCAGAGAGGGTATTTAAAGAGGTAATTAAGTTAAAATGAGGTCATTGAGGTGGGTCCTAATCCAATCCGAGTGGTGTCCTTATGAAAAGAGGAAATTAAAAGACACATATAGAGGGACAATTATCTCTAAGCCAAGGAGAGAGGCCTCAGAAGAAACTAACCCTGCTAGCCCCTTGATCTTAGACTTCTAGCCTCCAAAACTGTGAGGAAATAAATTTCTTTTGTTTAAGACACCTGGCATGTGGTACTTTGTTATGGCAGTCCTATCAAGCAATACATCTGCAGAAGTGTGTATTACATTCCTCCCTTGGGTACTTACCTACAGCTCTTCAAGTTTTAAGTTCCCTAGGATTGAAACCCAGATTTTCTGAGATTTAAACCTAGGTCCTTTTTGGGGGTGGGGGCGGGGGCGGGGAGACAGGATCTTGCTCTGTCACGTAGTCTAGAATGCAGTGGTGAGGCCATAGCTCATTTTAACCTCAAACTCCTGGAACCAACTGACCCTCCCACCTCCACCTCCGAAGTATCTAGGACTATAGACATGTGCCGCAAGCCTGGCTGATTTTTTAAAATTTATTTTTTTGTAGAGATGGGGCCTCTCTATATTGTCCAGGCTGGTTTTGAACTCCTGGCATCAAGTGATCCTCCTGTTTTGGCCTCTCAAAGTACTGGAATTATAGGCATGAGCCACCATGCCTGGCCCAAACCCAGGTTTTATGACCACAATTCTAGTGTTTTTTCTATTATAAAATCATAGTTTGCAATATAATGACAGGAGTGCCATGGAGATAGCATTTAGGTACCAATGTAGAAGAAGACACATACATTTAGTCAGATGTTAGCTACAGAGCCCTTAAAAATCTCACAATTCCTCCCCTTCTGTTCTTGGCTGCGAATCAAGTCCAGCTTGATCCCCATATTGGCAGGCTTGGGCCTCAGCTGGGTAACAGGAAGAATCCAGCCCATGAATATGGTAGGTGGGAGGACTTTGGATTGTGGCAAACAAGTAATTAGTTGCACATGTTTCTTTGTTAGTATAAAAAATTAAAAAAGCATATGTATGTTGGATAATTATAGTTAGAATTAACTATTCATTTTTTCATATTTAGCTTTGCTTTGTTTTCAGGCAAATTGTTTTATTAACATATTCCCATTCCTAGTCATTGATCCATAAAGTATATGTAGACATTTTAAAAGTATGAACCATGGTCTACTTATTTTGGTTTTCTTCAAATGAAGAATGAAAAACTTTTTTGAAGTGGGCAAACATCAGTTAAAATAGAAATCAGACACCTGATACAAGTGAAAAGGCAACTTTATTTCTTAAAAAAAGCATTTTATAATACTTTATATAACTTTGAAATTAAGAATATTCTGTAACAGTAATAAACTTAAATTCAAAACAAGGTAGAAGCAGAGATTAAGAAGGAGATGGTAAAATGGGGGATTTGGTTCTGAGAGGATAATTCTCAATTGCCCTCTGAAGAGAAAGTGGAGTGTTTCCCAGTCTGCACAGAACACTCTTTCTCTACCTCCTGCCTCCCTTTGCCACTTATCTCTTAGTTCCCTGTTTAAATATTTCTTCTGGAGACAGCTCTTCCATGTATCCCAGACTTGTTCAATGTCCCTGTCATTCTTCCCCATAGTCCTTATGGCATCTTTGTAACATCACGTTTGTTCTTCTTTGTTCCTTGTCTCTTTTCCTGAATGCGATGTGAGCTCCACGACAGCTGTGATACTTGCCTTGTTCACTGCTGAATCACCAGTATCTAGCAAACTTCTTGGCACAGAGTAGGCACTTAATAAATGTCGAATGAATAAAAAAATTTAAAAATGTGTACCTTCTTTGTAGGCTTAAGGCCAAGTAGCTTGCCTTTTTCCTTTTTTTTTTTTTTTTTTCCAAAGCCAAGGCCTTACTCTGTTGCCCAAGCTGTAGTGCTGTAGTGTGATTACAGTTCATTGTAGCCTCAAACTTCTGGCCTCAAGTGATCCTCTCACTTCAGCCTCCCAAAGCAATAGGATTATATGAAATTTGTTTCTTAAAGTACTTGTTGAAAGAGAAACTAAGCCTTCTTCTGATTCCTGGCATTTTACCACTTTTGATTGATGCTCCATGAGAGCAGAGACTGTTTTTACTCTTCATTCTATGATCTGGAGACTTATGTGGCATACAGCAAGTTCAATGATACATATACACAAATACCTCTTATAACAAAGACATATCAAATTAAATATGTAAAATAAAGAGTAAAGATCAGGATGTAAACAGATTACAGATACACCAAACCTTAAATTCAGTATTTCCTGGGAGTTAAAGTGAAGAGAAAAATAGTCAATTAGTAAGATATTATTATCATAAAATAAAAAGTTATTAGGAGAGTTTTGCTACCTTCGAGGTACCTCCTAATGCCTTTTCTTTATAAATGTGGGGTTAATGTAGAATTCATTCAATGAGTAGTAGACAAAGTTTCCAGGAACATTCCTATATCCCATATGATAACATGTTGAATGGCCACTGATGAAAGTAAAGGACTTGGCATTACAATGCAAATTCAGTGAAAGCTATTCTGCAAGGGGCAGAATGGGTCAAATATGTGACCTATTTGTTGCCCAAGGTTAGAATCCATAAAGTAAAGTTTCTAAAGTACACAGAGGGGACAGATGTTTTTAAAAATGCATATGGTCAGGCTTGGTGGCTCATGCCTGTAATCCCAGCACTTTAAGAGGCCGAGGCGGGCGGATCAGCTGAGATCAGGGGTTTGAGCCTAACCTGGCCAACATGGTGAAACCCCATCTCTACTAAAAATATAAAAATTAGCCAGATGTAGTGGTGCATTCCTGTAATCCTAGCTACTCGGGAGGCTGAGAGAGGAGAATCGCTTGAACCTGGGAGGCAGAGGTTGCAGTGAGCTAAGATCATACCACTGCACTCCAACCTGGGTGACAGAGTAAGACACTGTCTAAAAAAGCATATGCTTCAAGAGCTTGTGGGGATTAAATGAAATGATCCATGTGAAATATCTGGCACAAACAAAGCTTTCAGATAAGCTGTGGCTGTTATTCCCTGTGGACTGATCACACAAAGAGTGTTTGTTGTTGTTGTTGTTATTGCTTTTATTATTATTATTATTATACTTTAAGTTCTAGGGTACATGTGCACAACGTGCAGGTTTGTTATATAGGTATGCACGTGCCATGTTGATTTGCTCCACCCATTAACTTGTCATTTACATTAGATATTTCTCCTAATGCTATCCTTCTCCCACACCCCAACCCCGCCAACAGGCCCTGGTGTGTGGTGTTCCCTGCCCTGTGTCCATGTGTTCTCATTGTTCAACTCCTGCCTGTGAGTGAGAACATGAGGTGTTTGGTTTTCTGTCCTTGTGATAGTTTGCTCAGAATGATGGTTTCCAGCTTCATCCATGTCCCTGCAAAGGACACAAACTCATTCTTTTTAATGGCTGCATAGTATTCCATGGTGTATATGTGCCACATTTTCTTAATCCAGTCTATCATTGATGGACATTTGGGTTGGTTCCAAGTCTTTGCTATTGTGAATAGTGCCACAATAAATATACAAGTGTATGCGTCTTTATAGTAGCGTGATTTATAATCCTTTGGATATATATTCAGTAATGGGATTACTGGGTCAAATAGTATTTCTAGTTCTAGATCCTTGAGGAATCGCCACACTGTCTTCCACAATGGTTGAACTAGTTTACAGTCCCACCAACAGTATAAAAGCATTCCTATTTCTCCACATCCTCTCTAACATCTGTTGTTTCCTGACTTTTTAATGATCGCCATTCTAACTGGTGTGAGGTGGCATCTCATTGTGGTTTCGATTTGCATTTCTCTGATGATCAGTGATGATGAGCATTTTTTCATGTGGCTGTTGGCTGCATAAATGTCTTCTTTTGAGAAGTGTCTGTTCATATCCTTTGCCCACTTTTCGATGGGGTTGTTTGTTTTTTTTCTTGTAAATTTGTTTGAGTTCTTTGTAGGTTCTGGATATTAGCCCTTTGTCAGATGAGTAGATTGCAAAGACTTTCTCCCATTCTGTAGGTTGCCTGTTCACTCTGATGGTGGTTTCTTTTGCTATGTAGAAGCTCTTTAGTTTAATTAGATCCCATTTGTCTATTTTGGTTTCTACTGCCATTGCTTTTGGTGTTTTAGTCATGAAGTCTTTGCCCATGCCTATGTCCTTAATGGTATTGCCTAGGTTTTCTTCTAGGGTTTTTATGCTGTTAGGCCTTACATTTAAGTCTGTAATCCTTCTTGAGTTAATTTTTGTATACGGTGTAAGGAAGGGATCCAGTTTCAGCTTTCTACATATGGTTATCCAGTTTTCCCAGCACCATTTATTAAATAGGGAATCCTTTCCCCATTTCTTGTTTTTGTCAGGTTTGTCAAAGATCAAATGGTTGTAGATGTATGGTGTTATTTCTGAGGCTTCTGTTCTGTTCCATTGGTCTATATAACTGTTTTGGTACCAGTACCATGCTGTTTTGGTTACTGTAGCCTTGTAGTATAGTTTGAAGTCAGGTAGTGTGAGGGCTCCAGCTTTGTTCTTTTTGCTTAGGATTGTCTTGGCAATGTGCACTCTTTTTTGGTTCCATGTGAACTTTAAAGTAGTTTTTTCCAATTCTGTGAAGAAAGTCAGTGGTAGCTTGATGGGGATAGCATTTAATATATAAATTACCTTGGGCAGTATGGCCACTTTCATGATATTAAATCTTCCTATCCATCAGCATGGAATGTTCTTCAATTTGTTTGTGTTCTCTTTTATTTTGTTGAGCACGGGTTTGTAGTTCTCTTTGAAGGGTCCTTCACATCCCTTGTAAGCTGTATTTCTAGATATTTTACTCCTTTGTAGCAATTGTGAATGGGAGTTCACTCATGATTTGGCTCTCTGTTTGTCTATTATTGGTGTATAGAAATGCCTGTGATTTTTGCACATTGATTTTGTATCCTGAGACTTTGCTGAAGTTGCTTATCAGCTTAAGGAGATTTTGGGCTGAGATAATGGGGTTTTCTAAATATGCAATCATGTCATCTGCGAACAGGGACAATTTGACTTCCTCTTTTCCTAATTGAATATCCTTTATTTCTTTCTCTTGCCTGATTGCCCTAGCCAGAACTTCCAACACTATGTTAAATAGGAGTGGTGAGAGAGAGCATCCTTGTCTTGTGCTGGTTTTCAAAAGGAATGCTTCCAGTTTTTGCCCATTCAGCATGATATTGGCTGTGGGTTTGTCATAAATAGCTCTTGCCATTTTGAGATATGTTCCATCAATATCTAGTTTATTGAGAGTTTTTAGCATGAAGGGCTGTTGAATATTGTTGAAGGTCTTTTCTGCATCTATTGAGATAATCATGTGGTTTTTGTTGTTGGTTATGTTTATGTGTATGAGGCTAGCATCATCCTGATACCAAAGCCTGGTAGAGACACAATAAAAAAAAGGAGAATCTTAGGCCAATATCCCTTATGAATTTCGATGAAAAAATCCTCAATAAAATACTGGCAAACCAAATCCAGCAGCACATCAAAAGGTTATCCACCACAATCAAGTTGGCTTCATCCCTGGGATGCAAGGCTGGTTCAACATATGCAAATCAATAAATGTTGTTGTTGTTGTTGTCATTGTTGTTTTACCAAAACTCTCTACATCATTGTACCTTAGTTTTGCAACTGTATCTAATGAACAAAAACCCAAATTAGGAACAATTCTACAATCTACTTTTTCTGCTTCTTCATTTGGGTACTGGCAAAAGAATGGCTGATAGTACAAGTTTGTATTTTCCAAAACTATTTGGGATCTTAACATCCTTTGACCATTAACTTGCTTGCTCATGATTTACCTCTTCACTGAATATCAAAAGTCCTTTCCCCAAGCTCTCTATCTAACCCTTACCTTTTTCTGTTCAAACAGAAAATTTGCCTATATGTCATGGAGAAAATTTAATCCATGTTAAATGGAAGTAAATACTGTGGCTATTCGTTTGCCTTTGTTACATAACACAATACTCCAAAACTTAGTGACTCAAAACAACAGTCATTCATTAGCTTGTGAGTTGGTGGATCATCATTGAGCTAGGGTCAGCTGAGTAGATCTGCTGATCTTACCTGGGTTCATTTAAGCAGCTATAGTCAGTTGGTGGCTCAACTGGGCCTAGATAGTCTGGCACAGATTCATTCATTGGATGGTTGACTGGCTGTTGGCTGGGGTGCTTTGGTTCTCTCCCATATGGTTTCTCCAACAGACTGGTTCAAGTATCAGGCTTCACAGCAATGAGAGTAGTCAAGTTCTGAAATGCCAGTACTTTAAAAAAATCTGTTTTATCAGTTTTCTAATACCCCATTTGTTGAAGAAAACCATATGGCCAAGCCTACTTTCAAAGTGTAGAGAAATGGGAGATGTGGCAAATTCACACAAAGGTGTGTGCCTGTAGGGGTGGGAAGAATTCATCATCATATTGCAATCTTCCACACTCTTGCAACTGAAAAAATAAACTGCTTGCATATATATTAATATAAATAGGATATATACACAAATTTATATCACACACAAAAGTGTTTTCTAAAATTCAGTGAAGAGCTGGCACAAAATTAAGAAATATGGAAAGTTTTAAAATGGAATGAAATGTGGAACATAGGAGTGCCAAAGCAAGCCTTCACTCTGCAAATCCTGGATACCTTGAAATTTCACTGCCTGTTCTGTTCGGTAGATAAAGCTTGCTACTTATTTACAACGCAAGATGTAATTGAAAACACCTGCATAATACTTGGACCCCAATGTGTTATATCCATAGTTAATTGTGAATTTAAAAAACAAAATAAAACAAACAAACTCTGCATTGCAGAAAGGCCAATAAGAAAATTAATCTTTGCCCTGGTTCCCTGGTTCCTGTTTGGAGAAATGCATTTTTTTTTTTTTTTTAAGATGAAATTTCACTCTCGTTGCCTAGGCTTGGAGTACAATGGTGTGACCTCAGCTCATTGCAACTTCCACCTCCCAGTTTCAAGTGATTCTCCTGCCTCAGTCTCTGGAGTAACTGGGTTTACAGGCATGTGCCACCATGCCTGGCTAATTTTTGTATTTTTAGTAGAGATGGAGTTTCACTATGTTGGTCAGGCTGGTCTCGAACTCCTGACCTCATGTGATCCACCCACCTCAGTCTCCCAAAGTGCTAGGATTACAGGCATGAGCCACTGCACCCAGCTGGGGAATGCTGTTTTGAAACCAAAATCTGGGAGTTAGATGTGTGCCAATAAAAATGTAGAGGAAATGAATAACATCTAGAAATATACAACTTCTTCAAACTGAAGTTATGACATGTAAAGGAGTTAGAAGTCATTGCTTCCATCCTTAAACACAAAAAGCTGAAGAAACTGAAAAATCAGTGATTATTCTTAGACCTACCAGAGAATTGAGGTTGCAGGCCAAGCTGCCACTTCTTAATCTAGAAAGACAGGTACATACAGAGAAACAGAGCCAAGATCAATTCACTTGGAGCAGAAGTTGCTGGAGCCATAAACTGGTAGGAACACTAAATGGTAATTTTCATAAATTGCTGGAGGCTGAGTGTGAGAATGAGAAACTCTTAGGGTCAGCTGTCTTAAAAGCCTACTATACTTTTGTGGATTTTAACTCTAGGAACCTCACACCAAGTTTTCATGGTTAAAAGATGAGAAAAAATTCATATCTCTGGTGGTGGGGGAGGGAAAAGTAACCATTTTGAAATAAGTCCAGAACATTCTCTATAATAAAAGCCTACTTTTTGAGAGAAAAGAATTTACCAGAGCATTTCCCACTTAGGGGGAAAGCCATTTTCTAAACTCCAGATACTTTGAGCTTTTCTGTCTCACATAAGAGAAGGGGAAGAAGCTAAGAAACACTTGTGAAGGTCATAGCCCACTAAAAGACTAATTACAATACTATAGAATGATCACCTTCCCCTACTACTTACAATATACCAACAGGGCTGCAGTATAATATCAGTGGGTTATAGCTGAGAGAGCTTTAATACACCTACTATGTGTAAGACCTTAAAGATCTTAGGGAAACCCTAAATAATGGAAGAAAAAAATGATGACACAGAGGAATAGGAGGCCTGTGGCACCTGTAGCTCCAGTAAACATTAAACACAGCACAACTCCTAGTCAGATTAGCATGAAACCTCACCTTAGCCTATATACCTCAGTTTCTACTCCCTAACAATCATATATGACCCTTGACAATGACAACAACAACAAAATATAAGGCAAGGTAATAGGCAAGAAGAAACAGTATGAAGAGGTTAAACAGTCTAACCATATTCAGATATGACACAGATTTTAGAATGATCAGACAAGGAATTAAAAATAATTGCGCTTAATATATAAAGGGCTCTAATACAGCCAGCTTGTCTAATACAGACAGCTTGCAAAAACAGATGGGTAGTGGTAGCAAAGAGATACAAAATCTAGGAAACATTTTTAAAAAAGAAAGATGCTAGAAATCAAAAACACAACAGAAGTGTTGCAAAAACACAACAGAAACGTTGCAATTTCTGTTGCAAAAATGCAACAGAAATGAAGAATGCCTTTAATGGGCTTATCAGTAGTCTCAACACAGCTGAGAAAAGAATCAGTGAACTTGAACTACCACAATAGAAATTTCCCAAACAAAAATGCAGAAAGAAAAAAGATAATAAAAAAGAATAGAACATCCAAGATCGGTGGAACAAGTTTTAAATGTGTAACATGCGTGAATTTGGATCACCAAAATGATAATAGAGAACAGGGAGTGATGTCAGCAAGATGAAGGACTAAGAAGCTCCAAGCCCTTGTTCCCTTATGGAAACAATAAATAAACAACTAGAAACTCAATAAAATAACTCTATGGGTAACCTGGAAATCTGGCAAAGACCTGCAGCAACCAAGTGAATGCCCAATCAAGAAAAAGTCACATTTAAAAAGATAGAAAATTTCGTGGCTTTTCACTTGCCTTTGCCTTACCCCATTCCTGGCTTGACATGGCCCAGGAAACAGTGGTAAGAACCATTGTTAGGGGGAAACAGTGCAGTTTGGGAGAAACAGTGGTATGAACCCCGATTCTCTTCTGTAAACCTTAGATAGTAGAGTAGATCTTATTAGCTATGTTCTAATCTGTCTTGGGGCTGCCTAATGGGTTTCTGTACTACCTAACTCAGAGATCAGATGGCAGAAAGTGGAACAGCTTAGATCCCAGGTTAGGGAAGCCACATGAAGCAGCAGGAATGGCTCATGGAAACCACAAGGGGTTACAGAGCTGCAAATGCCTAGGGCAAGAGATTACTGATTTTGATGGGTGCTCACGAGTTGATGGGTGCAGCACACCAACATGGCACAAGTATACGTATGTAACAAACCTGCACGTTATGCACATGTAGCCTAGAACTTAAAGTAGAATAATAATTAAAAAAAAAAAAAAGTAAAAAAAGAAATAGAATACAAAGAAAGACAGAAAAGAAAGAAAGACAGTAAAGGACAGCAAAGAAAAGAAAAGAAAGGAAAGGAAAGGAAGGAAAGAAAGGAAAGAGAAGGAAAGAGAAAGAGAAAGGAAAGGAAAAGAAAAGAAAAGAAAAAAAGAGCGGGAGAGGGGCGCGGGGAGGGAGGAAAGGGAAAGGAAGAGAATGAAAGAGAAGAAAGAAAAAGAAATAAAGAAATATAATAGAATAGCTAAGGCCTAATGAAGAAGCAGGGATAAGACTGTTAGGGAAATTAAGACATTTAAAAGCAGACACTTATGCTAGGGAATCAGGAAAAAGCACGCGTGTACACACACACACACGGACACACACACACAGAAGCAGTATGCCAAGAAGAACCTCGAGAAGTCCTTAAGTGAGGGCTTCCCTGTACTGAGCCGGTTTGTAAAGACTAGGAGAGGTGACTCTTCTTTCTCCTTTCCTTCCTTCCTTCCTTCCTTCCTTCCTTCCTTCCTTCCTTCCTTCCTTCCTTCCTTCCTTCCTTCCTTCCTTCCTTCCTTCCTTCCTTCCTTCCTTTCTTTCTTTCTTTCTTTCTTTCTTTCTTTCTTTCTTTCTTTCTTTCTTTCTTTGTTTTCTTTCTTTCTTTTCTTTCCTTCCTTTTTTCTTTCTTTTCTTTCTTTTTTTTTGAGCTGGAGTCTCCCTCTTTTGCCCAGGCTAGAGCACAGTGGTGCGATCTCAGCTCACCACAACCTCTGCCTCCCAGGTTTAAGTGATTCTCCTGCCTCAGCCTCCCAAGTAGCTGGGATTACAGATGCCTGCTACCATACCTGGCTAAGTTTTGTATTTTTAGTAGAGATGGGGTTTCACCATGTTGGCCAGACTGGACTTGAACTCCTGACCCCAAGTGATCCACCCGTCTCAGCCTCCCAAAGTGCTGGGATTACAGGCATGAGCCACTGCACCTGGCCAACTCTTTTTTCAAATGCTCAGTTTTTGACAAAAGATCATAAGACATACAATTAAATAAGAAAACATGGTCTAGTCAAAGAAAGAAATTAATCCCCGGAAACTGTCCCCAAAGAAACATAAATATTAAACTTACTAAACAAAGACTTTGAAACAACTGTCTTAAATATACACAAAAACATTAATAAATAACTAAAGGAAATCAGAAAAATGATACATGATCAAAATGCAAGTATCAACAAAGAGATAAATTATATGAAAAGCAAACAAATTCTGGTGCTGAAAAATAATATAGCTGAATTGAAAAACTCACTTGAGGGGTTCAACAGTAGACTTGAACAGGCACAAGAAAGAATCAGCTAACTTGAAGACTGTTTGAAATTACCAACTCAGAGGAGCAAAAAGAAAAAAGAATGAAGAAATGTGAATAGAGCCTAAGGAATGTATGGGACATGATCGAGCAAACCAAAATGCACATTATGGTAGCACAAGAAGGGGAAGAGAGAGAGAGAGAGAAAGGAAGTAGATTATTCGAAGAAAGAATAGCTGACCTCATCCATCAATACATATAAAGAAGATACACACCACGTTTGAAGGTCTGAAGTCGTAGGTCGTCAAGGCTGGGAGCTGGGAAGAAAAGCTGGACATGGGTGGGAGACAATCAGACAAATTGGAAGTCATGAGGATAAACTGGAACCTGCTGCCTCTATTTCTCCCTGCTCTAACCTTGACATCATGGTGACCTGCAGAAGGGGCTGCTTCCTTAAGTCATGGAACTGCACATGCTTCTGGTGCAACAGAGAAGCAGAAGGAGGAGATATTACCAGAGAAGGAGGCTCTGCAGGCTTGGCTGCTGCCCCATACCCAGGTAAGCCACCAGATTAGTAACAACGTGCACAGGCTGCAACAGTATCTGACACCTGTCAATGCTTGCAGATGGTCATGGCTGCAGCTTCATTTCTGCCTTCTAAATCTTGTGCAAATGTTTCTTGTGGCCAATCTTAACTTGGGATCATATAAGCAAGGGAACTCTGGGAAATAATGTTCCAGCTTAGATAACTTTTTAATTTAAAACTTGTAATTGAAAATGTGCATTTTTTATTACCAGAAAAGTTCTAAGTCTGGTGAATGGCAGCTTGACCTGAATAACCACTAGAAAGAGTCCGTGGCCCTTCAACCAATTCCCAGACTTGAGTCAATTCACAAATCCCAAAATCCTTTGAATAAGGGGCTGTGTCATTTCTGTCATTGTTGTGAAACATGTCCCCACAGGACCCTCTAGGGCAGGGGATGAGGAAGATTTAAAGTATAAATGTTCAGCTATTTATTAGGATACTTCCTCAAAATGACACAGCCCCTTATTCAAAGGATTTTGGGATTTGTGAATTAAGTCTGGGAATTGGTTGAAGGGCCATGGACCCTTTCTAGTGGTTATTCAAGTCAAACTGCCATTCACCAGACTTAGAACTTTTCTGCTTATTCAAATTATTATTATTATTAGAGATGGAGTCTTGCTCTGTCACCCGGGCTGGAGTGCAGTGGTGCTATCTCAGCTCACTGCAACCTCTACCTACCGGGTTCAAGCGATTATCATGCCTCAGCCTCCCAAGTAGCTGGGATTACAGGCACACTCCACCATGCCTGGCTATTTTTTGTATTTTTAGCAGAGATGGGGTTTCACAATGTTGGCCAGGCTGGTCTCGATCTCTTGGCCTCAAGTGATCCACCTGCCTCAGCCTCCCAAAGTGCTGGAATTACAGGTGTGAGCCATCGGGCCTGGCATGCTTATTCAAATTAAATAAGAATTCAGTAAGCTGCCCTGTCCTATTCAAGTTCCAAGTTCTAAGGACATCATGACTCATTAGCCAATGCCAAAGATCAAACCCGAATGGCCAAATCATTCTGATTACTGCTTCAGTTCTGCTGTCCCTTAAAATAACCAGACACACCATGTCTTTGGGAATTTAGTGCCACCACTTGACCCCTGCCATTCTGGAATCCAATCATTCCCATTGGATTCAGAGACTCCATTTGATAGCAGCATTTCCCACTGTTATTCCTGAAAGAGTAGCCATCCCAGTGCTTTTCAAGGATGTTGAGGCTTCCTTCAAGAATGTATTTTTCATAGCCTTGATGATTTTTCACACTTATATTGACAGACTTCCAGACATTTCTGAAGGAGATATATATATATATATATATATATATATATAATTGGTTTCAATTATAAGATGACTTTACAGCTCACAAACTGAGTGGAAAAAAAAAAAAAGGCGACTTGCCCTCATATCAAACATCAGAAAAGTGGGAGAAAACTGCACTCTAACTTAAAAGAGAAGCATCTAATGAAATAGTGATTCCTTTTATGCGGAAAAGTATAAACTGCATCTAAATATCATTAATTAATGTAAAAATTCGGTTTCAACAATGTATCCTCTGTGCATTTCATTTTACCAGCCACCTGATAAAGATAAGGTTCTGCAATGGTTTTCTACTTGCACCATTTGGAGAAAAAGTATGTTGAAGGACTTTCTGATGTTTTTTTTCTATAACATAGTAGCAATTACACATAATAGGTATGACTGTAACATAATAAGATTAAAAATGGCATTTGACTGGCAATCTCTGACCCTGGCTTCTTTTGATTTCTTACCATTTTTCACCATGCTTACATGGGCACTGTACAAGTAATTTCCATTTACTATCCATTACCCATACACACACTACTTTTTTTTTTTATTATACTTTAAGTTCTAGGGTATATGTATGTGCACAATGTGCAGGTTTGATACATAGGTATACATGTGCCATGTTGGTTTGCTGTCCCCATCATCTCATCATTTACACCATTTACATTAAGTATTTCTCCTAATGCTTTCCCTCTCCCAGCCTCCCACCCCCTGACAGGCCCCAGTGTGTGATGTTCCCCGCCCTGTGTCCAAGTGATCTCATTGTTCAATTCCCACCTACAAGTGAGAACATGCGGTGATGCACCCAGGGAGGGAGGTCATGGAAGTGCCTTTCCCCTTCCCTCTTACCTCACCCTCTGCATTTCTTCATCTGTGTCCTTTGTGGTATGTTTTATAATAAACTGGAAAATGGAGTTGTTTCTTTGAGTTCTGTGAGCCACTCCAGCCAATTAATTGACCTGCTCTACCAAATTAGTGGAACCCAAGGAGGGGTGGTATCCCTGTATGTAGTCAGTAGGTTGGGCAGAAACACAGACAAAACAACCGGGACCTTGTGACTGGCATTGGAAGAGGGGAGCAGTCTTGTGGACAGAGCCCTCAACCTGTGAGAACTGACACTCTCTCTAGGTAGATGATGTCAGAATTGAATTGGATTAGAGGACACCCAGTTCGTGTCTGCTCCAGAACTGATTGTTTGCTTATTTGTGGAGGGAAATCTCCACACATTTGGTCACAGATGTCTTTGATGTTGATTGCTGTGGCGTGAGAGCAGAGGCGAAACAGTTTGAGTTTTTCCTATTCAGTGTGTCACTCTTCAGATTTTTAGAAAATGATCGGGTTTTTCCTGGAACCAAGTACTGGTTAGAGTTCTCTACTGGACCAGAGCAGGAGACAGAATCCAAGAGGTCCATGAGTTGTAGGAGTGGAGACAGAAGACCAGAAGCCTTAGGAGTGAAGACAGGAAATCAAGAACTCTCAGAAGTTGTGAGTAAAACACTGGTTGTGAAGTTTAGTGATGATGGTAGCAAGAAGTGAAGCTGGTTTAACCTGATTTTAAAGGGGGCATTATGCCTTTTATTGCACTGCTGTCTCTTAACTTCAAACCCATTCTCAAACACTGTTTTGTAATAATCTGCAAACCATATTACTGCTTTGCCACCTTGTCCTCTGTGAGGATCCACCAATAAAAGATGTGAGAGGGAGACTGTATTTCCTCAACCTGGCAGTGGCAGTTTGTTCCAGAAGCAGTGGTTGAATCCAGTTTTCAGTTTTTCTAATATGCAGAACCAGCTTTGTTGCTTTGCCTCAGAGACACTAGTACCAAGCAGCTGGTGATTCCTTCTAAGAGGTCTGGGTCTTAGTCCTGTGGGGCCCCTTGTCTGATGTCAGGAATCATCATCACCCCTCTCTTCATAGGTTGAGTTTCAGCTCAGCGGGGGCCCCTTCTCCAATCTGTTTACAGTAAAGAAGGGCACGCCAATATAATACAAAAATCTCAGTAAAGTGACCATGATAGAGACCCCAAAAAGGCTTTTGTTGTTGTTGTTTTGTTTTGTTTTGTTTTGAGATGGAGTCTTGCTCTGTCACCCAGGCTGGAGTGCAGGAGTGCAGTGCTGTGATCTTGGTTCACTGCAACCTCTGCCTCCTGGGTTCAAGTGATTTTCCTGCCTTGGTCTCCCAAGTAGCTGGGACTCCAGGTGCATGCCACCATGCCTAGCTAATTTTTGTATTTTTAGTAGAGACGGGGTTTCACTATGTTGGCCAGGCTGGTCTCAAACTCCTGACCTCAGGTGATCTGCCCGCCTTGGTCTCTAGAGTGCTAGGATTACAGGCGTGAGCCACCGCGCCTGGCCTAAGGGTCTTTCTTGAGATGTAGGAGAGTTAGGGAGGATTTGCTGATGGGGAGGTTCTCTGTCTGCTGAGGCTGGGGTAGAAGAGATGCCTTAAAGGGGACAATTCGATTCTGCCCCCTGCCCTCATGTCTAAACAATCAAACCAAGGGAGAAAGCAGTATCCCCAAAGGGGCTTTGGAATACGTCACTCTTCAATCTGTAGGCTTATGGCTCATGGGTCAAATCCCACCCACAGTCTGTATGGCCAGTGAACTAAGAGTAGATTTTGCTTTCTAAAAATTGTTGGAAAATAAGTCAAAAGAAGAATATTTTGTAACCTATGAAAATTTTGCAAATTCAAATTTCAATATCCATAAATGACATTTTATTGGATCACAGCCACACTAATTTGTTTCAGTATTGTCTATGGCTACTTTTACGCTACAATGGCAGAATTTAGTAGTACAATAGAGACGGTGTGCCCACAAAGATGAAAATATTTCATCTCTGGCCTTTTACGAAAAAAGTCTGTGTATCACTGTGCAGAAGAAGGAAAGGATGGAGTGTAAGAAGTAGGTAGATTGGGATTAACCCTTCAGGGAGATCAGTTAAGATGCCAAAAGTGGATAATGTGTTTTTGTGTCTTCTTAGCGGCCCCTCTGAGAGACTGTGTAATAGGTTTGTTAGGATGCTAGGTATTTTCCTCAGTGGGAAATAAAAAAAAAAATGGTGAAAAATCATTTATCTGAAATTTGGGTAGATTCTCTTGTGGGAAAAATAGTTTGAAGTGAATACAAGACTATATTTTTCAGTTGGCCAGGTGCAGGGTCACCTGTGGGGCACATAGACTTTCAAAGGTAGTAGCACATAGGCAGGGCGGCTCAGAGAGAGTTAATGGTAGAATCAGCAGGATGGTGATGGAATGTTGTATAGTGTGACAGTCCTGGGGGAACTCTTATTCCTCGTCACTGACTTTCCCTAGAGGGGAGGAGGCTTCTGCTCCTCTTTCCAAGACAGTGAACACTTCTGGTTTATTTCCCTACTTCTATCCACTGGGACCACTTTACCAGTGGGTGGGGCTACCTTGCTTTCAAAACAAGATACAGGCTCAGCTCTGGTTTTCTTTCTCTCTTGCCTGTCTCATGGATCACTAAGAAGGGCAGTGGGCTTTTTTCTGCTTGCTGCCCCAAGATGGTGATATTCTGGGGTAAGAGTCTGTTTCAGCATGCTTTCCAAAGGCAGCCCTGGAAATCGATCATTCTCTCCATTCCTCTGACTTTATTTGTGAGATAGGCGTTAGTCTGGCTGGGTATATACAGTTAGATTTGCAGATCTACCTCTCCCCACAGGTAGGTCCCAAGGTGCACATTCACAGAGAGGTAGGCCCTAGTCTCATTTTTAGTGTAGTTTTACCAGGAATTTTGTGGGATATTAGACCCTTACGTGACTCATAGTAAAGACGATATGCTAATGAGATACACATTTGATTCCTTGTGTCTGTTTTCAGTTAATTATAACTTGGAGGAGATGGGTGATTGGTGTTCTGTGGCCTTCAATATTCATGGCCATGAATCTTCAGAAAAATTTTAAATATAATACACTTGGTGTTTGAGTTCCCTCAGCAAGATGTTGAGGGACAGACTTTGTGCCAAGTGGCCATGTGGAGAACTTTAATGTCATGCAGGAAGCAAGAACCTGCTCTTCTATCCAGATGTCTGGTATCTTCATATTCTGTAACATGAAGCTGTTGACTTCATAGTCCTAGTGATGCGGAGTAACTTCAGAACTTGAGATGGAGAAAGTAAGTATCTTCTAAATCTACTTCATAAATCACAGGTTTATCTTCTTATTTCAGCTCTGTTGATAACTTCATGTTATAAGACATTCTCTTTTCCTCTTCTTCACTGAAAACAGACCTTAGTATGTAATTCTAAGATTGATCTGGATTTATGGTCCTTCAATTTCTTTTATGTTTCCAAAGACTTTTTTTGTGTGTGTGCAAACACTTCTATACAAAAACTAGTCTTTGCTTTACTTCCCCCTTCTAATCTCAACCCCTAGTCCCTTCTATTAATCAATCCTTAGAAGAGTGACTTGCAGTATGTGTATATTAGAACAATAATTCTTGCCAAAATGTATCCAGAAGTAGATTTATGTCAGAATTTGAAATATAAGGGATTCAGACATTCTGCGGGACTTATAATACCTTATAGTGTTATATTAAAATTAAATAAAATGAGAGAAAGTAAAGAATCTAGTATCATTCCTGGCACAAAATACACATTTACTACTATTATTTTATTTATTTATTTATTTTTGAGACGGCGTCTCGCTCTGTCGCCCAGGCTGGAGCGCAGTGGCACGATCTCTGCTCACTGCAAGCTCTGCCTCTCTGGTTCATGCCATTCTCATGCCTCAGCCTCCCGAGTAGCTGGGACTACAGGCACCCGCCACCACGCCTGACTAATTTTCTGTATTTTTAGTAGAGACGGGGTTTCACCGTGTTAGCCAGGATGATCTTGATCTCCTGACCTTGTGATCCGCCCGCATCAGCCTCCCAAAGTGCTGGTATTACAGGCATGAGCCACCGCACCCAGCCTTACTTTAGTGTTTTTTTGAGACGGTGTCTTGCTCTGTCGCCCAGGCTGGACTGCAGTGGCCCGATCTCTGCTCACTGCAAGCTCTGCCTCCTGGGTTCATGCCATTCTCCTGCCTCAGCCTTCCAAGTAGCTGGGACTACAGGCACCCGCCACCACGCCTGGCTAATTCTCTGTATTTTTAGTAGAGACGGGGTTTCACAGTGTTAGCCAGGATGGTCTTGATCTCCTGACCTTGGGATCCGCCTGCATTAGCCTCCCAAAGTGCTGGTCTTATAGGCGTGAGCCACCGCACCCAGCCTACATTTGCTATTATTAATACTGTCCATTGAGAATAGCAAAGATAGATTTAAACTCCCCCCCAAAATATTTATTTTATAATTAAAAACAAAATAGAGGGTGGCTGAGGCGGGTGGATCACTTGAGGTCAGGAGTTTGAGACCAGCCTGGCCAACATGGTGAAATCCTGTCTCTACTAAAAATACAAAAATTAGCCGGGCATGGTGGTGGGTGCCTGTAATCCCAGCTACTCGGGAGGCTGAGGCTCGAGAATCACTTGAACCCAGGAGCAGTGAGCCAAGATCATGCCACTGCATTCCATCCTGGGCATCAGAGTCACACTCTGTCTCCTCTGTCTCAAAAAATCAAATCAAATAAAAACAGAATTGAAATCTCAAATCTATCTCCATACTTAATTTCTAGCTTCAGTGATGCGAATGACTTAATGGACTAAGACCACGTTTCATCATAGGCATAGAATATTACAGCTGGCAAGGCCGGCGGAAGGCATCCGACATAACTTCTTCATTTTACTTATGCACATACTGAGGTAGTGATTGTCTAATTTGTTCCCAAGATTCTATCGCTCTTTTCATTATTCACAGATGCAAAACATCTTGATTAAATCTGAATGTTTAAAAGATCTGGATATTTATTTTGGCCTCTGTAGATTTTTAAAAGAGTGTTTTCACTTTTAATTTGCATGTTAGTCCCCATGTAGCCAAAGCCTTTATCTTCTTCAATAAAAAGCTCTAAGGTGCAGTCACTGCAATGTCTAAAGAAAAAAAAGTTATGAGTTCACTGAAACCAAAGAGTTTGAGGCTGAAAAACTGAATTTGATTATCATATGTCAGTAGAATGCCTGAACTGTGGAATTGATTCTTAGAGTAAATCATTACTAACGGTTTTTGCATTGGGGTTGGCGGTTGCATGATTTGGGTAAGATGACTCGGGGCCTGCAGTCACCAACTCATCCATGATTAAATGTTGCTTGTGAAAACTGTGGGTGATTTTCAGCTCTGATCAATTGAATACTTACAGTATATTCTGGGAAAGGTGTGTTTTGCTTAGGTGGCAACATTAGGAAAAAGGAAGAAGGATTTCCTTATGCCATTTTCAAAATGAAAGTAATGGCTCCTTATCTCTTGTTTCTTTCATTGGTCTGCTAGTTCCATTATGTCAGGGATCATATTATTATAACATAGATTATCTTATAAAAAAAGATTCTAACACAGAAAACAAAACCAAAATGAATTAAAAAACGACACTAGCCAAAATCTACATACTTCAGGAAACCTCCAGTAAATAGCCATAATTTACCTAATACTTTGAATCATTCAAATGAAAACTTAGAACACAATGAATTCCATAAAAATGTTTTAATATACTCTTGTTATTTATCTCTAAATTTTTAAGTTTTAAGTTTCCCCCAGTTATTTATTTAAAATCTTTGCCTACAGCAGACAGTGCCGGATTTGAGCCTTGGCTCAGTTACTTTCTATCCCTATTATCTTGCGGGTAATCAGTTTCCTCATCTCCAAAATAGGGATGAAAATGGTCCTATCTCATGCGATTGTTACAAGGGTTAATGAAACATGGAAAGCACTTTGCATAGTGTCTGGTACATAGTAACTACTCATCAAATGTATGCAATAATTATTGTCTGTGCATTTCGCTTTTCCATGTGCGGCAGGAACGTATATTGGGAAGCACATGGTGTCTAGAGTGAGTCTGTTCTGGGGTCTAGTTCTTAGTCAGCCATTTACTCCATGTGGCATCTTGAGAAATTTAATTAACCATTTGAGCCCTATATCCTCATTTCTAAAATGGATATAATAATATCCAGTTCACTGGGTTGTTGTAAGCACAGTGCCTATTAAGTCCTCTTCCTACCAATCGATTATCAACAAGTGAACATTTATGAAGTCTGTTTCAAGGACAATGCAAAGCACAAGCTGTAACAGGAAGTTTTAATAGAAAATAAACGCGCGTTCTCCACGACGGCCAAGGAGAGCATCTAACAAGTCATGCCAACCATGCACAATGAATTGCTGATGATATATGCAAATTAAAGTGGATCTCTAATCCATGCCCATTTATATTTTTCGAGTGTGGATGTGGAGAAATTTTCAATGAGCCTTTTTCCTGGTATTCTTACAAGTCAGCAGATCTCCAAAGCCCAACTAAAATATGGGCTGATTAAAGACTTTAGAAAAACTGGAACAGTCACAAACTGCTCGGTGGCCGGTGCCACAGAAACTAGGACGAAACGAGCCTCTTCTTTCTAACCAAGGGCAGATCTCAGGCTCTCTCGGGGAGGTAAAGCGGAAGGGCGAAATGCCGGTCAAGTTGCCTAGACTCGGATGGAAGCGGTGGCCAAAGGGCCCCTCCCCAGTGTCACCAGCCTCCCCATCCCTATCATGGAGGATTTTCCTCAGGCGTCGTGACAGACCCGACGCGTGTCGCCGGGGCCCGCCGGGCCGAGGAGGAGCCGACTCGGCCCGTGGAACTCCAGTCCTCACACGGTTAACGCTCTTCCAAGGAGAGTGGAGGAGGGAGGGTCCCCGCCCACGAGAACGAAGAGAATCTCAGGGCCGAAGCCCCGCCTCAGCCGGCCCGGCCCCTCCCCGCCAGCCCGCCGCCCAACTTGGGCCGCACCGCGGGCCGCACCTGCCCGCTCGCACACGCCCCCCGCGCGCCAGGCCTCGTCGCCGCCGCCCTCCGCACGAGCCCGCTGCGGCTTGTCCGCACCGCACTGCCTGGGCGCGGGCCACAGCGCACGAGCAGCTGGCGCCGCCGCGCTCCTCCCCGCCGCGGACGCCGCCCCCGCGTAACCGCCAAGGAAGCTGAGGCGAGCCCGGGCCGGGCGGGAGGGCGCGCGGGCCGCTGCCGCCGCCGCCGCCGCGGGTGTTCCCTGCGCTCCCGCTCCAGCGAGGACTGTCTCTGCTGCCTTCTCTTCCTCCTCCGACCTCAGTCCTCACCACCCTCCTCCCGCTCCTCAAAAGCACCCCCGAGTCCCCACCCCCTCACTCCCCACCCGCGGGAACGAGGCCTCGGGAATACAGGGGAGTGGCTGTGGGGGCGCGTCGCGGCTCCCAGCTCGGCCAGCCCCTCTTTCAAGACATGGTCTGATCCCCATTGTAAAAGCTGCGCCCCGAAGAGGAGGAGAGAGTGGTGCTCCCTGCCTGGGGCTGCAGGGAGATCTCCGTGCTGAAGCTCTTGCATTATTTTAGGGTGGGGCGAGGAGGGCCCTGGATTTTGGGGAGTGGGGGTGGGTGGGGAGGAGGACCCGAGGGGGGTAAGGACTCCGTGGGGGAGTCGGTGAGAGACTATGGGGAAGGACCAGGAGCTGCTGGAAGCTGCTCGCACTGGAAATG
This sequence comes from Rhinopithecus roxellana, assembly GCF_007565055.1. Classification (NCBI taxonomy): domain Eukaryota; kingdom Metazoa; phylum Chordata; class Mammalia; order Primates; family Cercopithecidae; genus Rhinopithecus; species Rhinopithecus roxellana. The sequence continues at coordinate 22,232,553 of NC_044558.1, read as the reverse complement.
TGGCTCTGGTGGAGAAACTCCTGTCTGGCAGGAAAGGAGGGATCCTGGGCGGTGGATCCGGACCCCTGCCCCTGTCTAATCTGCTAAGGTAAGGACGGGCACCAGCTCCGGGGTTGGCACACCTCATTATGCATTGTGATGGATATACGTCCTCCTCCTCACGGTTATTGCACCTGGTGGCTGCCAGCGATTCATTCTTAAATTAGATAGGAAAACAGACTGCGTGTATGGAGAGGAGGTATGAGCCTCCCAGTCAGATTGATGCCTTAGATTCTTTGAGTAATTTTAAAATAGCCTTCCATCAATGCGTCAGTAAGCTACTTTTCCTCTGAGCCGTGGTGCAGAACTTGTACATGTACTAGTGTTGCTTGAAGAAAATCGACGTTCCACCCGCTTTCCGTCAACGTTTATTATATATTTGCAGCTTTGAACCCAGCCTTTTTTGTCTAGTTAAATGAAATTGTCAGAGAAGCTCTTGCGTGCATGCAATTACCCTGCAAAAGCCACAGCCTTCGGTGGCTCCTACCTTCTCTTGCAGAAGGCGTTTGCTTTGCCGTGGGTTATGATCCCACAAAATGAAGTGAGTGAACCTTCTTTCTGGTGAGATGTCTTCAGTACAGGGTGTGTGTAAAACTTGATGAGGCAGGTTAGGCAGCCCCAGCAGTACTTTCAGTTACCTGGACATAGCTGAGTGAAACTTGGTTATTATAGCTCAGGATGAAGGATGCCAGGTCAGGATTGGGATAGTGTGTATGGAATATAGTAGAGGCCTTTTAATGTGAAGATGTAGGTGAGACTGGTATTGCTTGGAGAATCTAAGATGACATTTAAAAAAATGTCAAGGTCTTCGTTCAGCAGTACCTTGGAAATAGCGGGGTTGATTTGCATACTTGAGAAACTATTGAAAGTTGTATTGATGGACAAGTGAAATCAACTGGGAGGGAGGAAGCCTGGAGAGTATTCACTAGATACAATTCAAGGGAAGCTCTTTAGTTTATAAAATCATGGCTATCCAATTCATCCTGGATATTTTTGGAGTCATCAATTGTCATTCATATCTTCGCCTTAAAACATCTCTTGGATAACCCAATTGTGTTTGTAAAAATTTTAAAAAACCCAAGTGATTTCCCTGGTTTTTAAAAAACTGTTCCATGGTACCCTTGACAAGTGCTTAATAGAAACTTTTGGGTGATGACATTGCGTTCTTTACACAAGTTCTCATAGGTCGTGGTAGTCAGACAGTGCAATTAATTATAGGACTAGTTAAAAGGGAAAATGAAAAGTTTCTATTACAGTGAAATAAATTTAGCTGAAAAGTAGTTGATGGGATTTTAAAAAGCCCCATATGTTATTCTATATACTCGTTGACAGTGACATTTTATTGGAATGATATTTTATGTCAGAAGAATGAATATTTATAGGACATTTTTTTCAATAGGTAATAGAAATGACTTGTGTGTACTCTCTTGTTAAATAATCTTCAGTTTCAAACACAGGTAGACAATGTGTGCGTATTTCAGATTGCAGCTCTAATAATTGCCTGTAGTCACATTCAGTTTATATAAAAGCATTTTATCTCTTTATAGTTTTAAGTTACAGGTAAAATAAAAATATTTGCCAGTGGATCCATCAGCTATAAAAATGATTATGTCTAGAAACTGATATGCTGAAAGAGGTTTCTCAAAATAAACATTTTTTTGGGAAAACATGAGGAATTCTTTGAGAACAGTGAGAACTTCAGTTAATTTTATTGTGATAAATCGTATTTTAAAAACACTCTTTGTGACAAAACTCAAAAGCAAACTTCTTTTAAATACTCCTTTTCCAGCTGTGATTTTTTTTTTTTTAAAGAATAGATGTCAAGTTTTAGGGATAAAATGCCAAGTATTTAATGTTAGTGAACACTAAAGTATCAAAATAGTGACCCAGAGTGTATATCTTGAATGAGAGGTTTTCTCTTTTGCTGGTGTTGTCAAAGATAGCAGCAGTAGCTCTACAACAAAGATTGCACATAGAAAGCAAAAGTAAACAACATGTGTTTATTAGAGTACTTCGAACCAAGTTGTAAAAATCACAAACAAAACCAATAATTTTAAACTTGCTTTTATCCATCTTACACTGAATGAATGGTGTCTGAAGAAAATGAGAGTTGAAATTGTATTATTTGGGCGATCATTTGCATAAAATGACATTCCTAAGAAGGCACATGTTATTTAGTTGTCACTTTATTTCAAAAATGATTGTCATCAGAAATTTATTGGCAGGATAATGGAAAATGTGTCCCCTTATCAAACATAATGACACTTTGAAATTTCTTAATGTTTTAGAATGAGTTGTAGAATATGTTTGGCACTTTTTCCCCACTTGCTTTATTACTTGGGTTGTGTAATAATGGTGTCAGACCCTATGCTAAATGCTTACATGTGTCATCTCATTCAATTCTTATGTCAGCCTTAGGAGGTTCATTCTCATTTCACAGATGAAGGAATAAAAAGATAAGATTAAGGACTTGCCCATGGTCACATAATTAATAATGGCAAAGATTTGAAAATGTGTGATTCAGATTTGCTTTACCACATTTTAAGTCTCATTCATTGAATCTGTTTTATTCACAAAAGTTTAAAGGTATATGGCCAATTTAGACAGTCCAATCTGAACATTTTTTGCTACGAAGAATAATTTGAAATTCCTTAAATTTTGCTATTTTTTTCTAATTAAAAAAATCTCACAACTGCCCTTTGAGGGTTCACTAGACAAGAACTTTTCTGAGGATGCTTCTGATTACTTGTTACCTACTGATAATAAGAAATTATCCTTTGAGCAGTAACTGTATAATGGGGAATCCGGTATGCTTTTGGGTGGCACTGCAATTTTCAGCAAAAGTAAGGATGCCATTGAATAAGTTAAAAAACCTCTCTAAGCCTCACTACTCTTATGGAAATAGTAATAATAGTACCTATCATATAAGATTGTTATAAAAGGATTAAATGAAGTATAAAGTAATGAATGCAAAACATTTAGCATATAGGTGTTCATCGTTAGTGTTAATATTTTTCATGCACCTCTAAAGTGCTTGACTCTATTCTTTAAGACCTTAATGACTAAAGATTTGCTTGATATTGGACTGGCAGTAAATTTCTCATTAGAATCATAGAATCTTCATATAGGGAGGGACCTTTCTTCCAACTTCTCACCTAGTGCAGAAATTTTCTCTGTAACATCTCTTACCTGTTAGTTATTCCAGCCCTGTTAGACCTTCCAATGACTAGATCCATTCTGTTTTTGACAGCAGTAATTATTTTAAAATTTTTCTTGTCATTGAGCTAAAATCCACTTCCCTGTGACTTTCAGCAATTGATAGTAGATTGACTGTACGGGTCAATATGAAGTAGTCTAATTCATCTGCCAGGATAGTTGTTTGGGTGCATGTATTTTTGTTTTCTTATAAGTATTTTTAATGGAAGAGCTATCATCTGTATTGACCTTTTATATGGCAAGACAGCATAGGTGTTAAGAACTTAGTTTTCATACTTTTCACTACTCTCTTTTTCCTTCTTTATATATTCTCAAATTTTGCAATGACCCTCTTAAAATATGGTGACTAGAAATTAACAAAATGCAGTAGATGTCCCTTGACCAGAGTAGAACATTATGGCTGAATGAAATACCCAAGGACAACAGGTTACAAGAAGCATTTATAGTATGATCTTGTTTTTGCAAGGAAAAATAAGTTTGTGTGAACATTTATAATGTGCTTAAGAAGTCTGGAATGATAAGATGCCAAAATGAAGATAGTATTCCTCTTTGAGTGGTGGAATTGTGGGTGGACTTTATTTTCCTTTTCCTTATTTGCATTTTTCAGTGTTCTGTAATGAATATGTATTATGTAATTAAAATAAAATAGCAGCTATTACAACATGATACAATGAAATTATTATCTCTTTATTATTGATCTAAGACCTACCTACAGGTCAAGATTTTCTGGGCCATGTAATGGTGTTGGCTCAAGTTGAACATATAGTCAATTACAATTTCCTGGTGTTGTTTTTTCAATAACCTGTGAAGCCATGATTCCCCTTTCTGGTACTTTTAAAAGGTGGAGCTTAAAATATTCCTATTCCATTTTATCTGATTTGTTTTAGGTTGTATTTGTAATTTCTCTAGATCTTTTTGACTCTTTTTTTTTCTTCTTTCTGACTCTTCAATCTGTCTTTCAGCATATTAACTTCTCTCCTCTGTATCATCCAGAGATTTAATAAGCATGTTTTCTATAACCTAAATTCAACACACTGTGCTGTATCCCCAAAGCACCTCTCTTCAACTTAATATAAATTTTAAAGTAGCAATCTTTACTCATGATATTTCTACCAGAATTGAAGCCATGTAATAGACAATCAGCTATTTCTCTCCATTGTTCCTATGAGAATATTGTGAGTTATTTTATCTACTGCCTTTCTAAATTCACACTGTGTTTAAGTGTATGGCATTCCTTTGATCTATCCCTTTAAATTCCATCAAAATCAGTCTACTTTATTATGGCTTGTTTTTGGCAGTGAGTCATTGGTAATTCCTAGTATTGGCGAAAATTCCTTCTACCCTCTTGCATCTAATTCTTCTGGGTCTGGATATGCATACTTATTTAAAGCAGCTTACTGTCCCTTATGGTCTCTGTTTGGACCTTCAGTAATCTCCTGAAATTATTTGTTTATCCCTTCTGATTTGAAAATGCTTCTGAATAGGGAAAATAGAAGCAAAATAAAAGCTGGGAAGAATTAGATTCTTGGCATTGTTAGATATCATAGAAAATTCTCTTGTGGTTTAAAACTACCCACAGTTTTCCTTTTACTCTGTCAGAACTTAAGGTTAAATTAGTGAACTATTACACCTCCTTTCTGTTTTTCAAACTTAGCTTAAAAGGACATTAGCGTTTTTCCTGGACAAGTATGTATTTCTTTTTTGTGTTTGCTTGCAGTTATACCTCTTACTACCCCCCTTCATCCTTAAAGAAATCTGAGCTCATCAGAGCACTAAAATTGAGTTGCCTCCCTCCTTTTCTTCCTCCACATTTTATGTGAAATTTCAGTTTATTTAACAGATCTTTTATGAGACAGCTGCAAAATCTTAAAAAAAAAACTCTCTTCCTTTGGCACAACTACCTTTTATTCTAAACAAAACTAATTTCCATGTAAAATGTATATTTAATTAATTTTTTGCTGAGTATAGGATTGAGAATTATTTGTATTTTAATATAGTGATAAAAGTTTATTAATGCCTCAATTTATTTGATTATTTTAAATGCCTCGAAGAGTTTAGTTTTATATAAGAGGTATTTAGTAAATTCTTGTCAGAAATAAATAATACAGTTCTTAAGATCCCCATATGAAAAAGTAGATCGGTAAGAAGTGGGGCAAAACAATCTTCTGGTCACCAAAGACATCAAAAACAGAGAGCTTATAATTTTTCAGATTTAGGATTCAGCTCATGACGTTTTGGTGATGAGTACAAGGAGGTAACAGGCAACTAGGAAGTATTGTAATTTTCACAACTATTTGGGCAATTGTGGTTATTGGGACTCTGATATAAGAAACTCACTTTCAGGGAAACTGCATTGGTTAAATGGAATAAATCACAAATAGAGCAGTTAAGCTCCATGAAAACGTTATATCTATAAAAATAGTCAAGTTGCAAGTGGGTTATCTATTTTAGATAGTAATGATGTTTGAAGTGGTGATTGCACCATTATGTTCAGGGAGCTGTATCTGCCAGAGTGAACAGTGCCAGCTGCATGATGGGGAGTAAGGCGAAAGGAGAGCGAATTTTGGTATTGACCTCTTTCTTCACTGAGCAGGGTTTTCAGCTCCCTTTTCAAAACACTGAGGGTGATGTGTAGCAGTGAACTAGGGCAACCAGCCAGTGACTACTACTCAACCTGCCCATCCTTTGCAGTTTCTTGTGTGACAGTGATTTCTTACAGATGACAAAGGCTGATGCAAGTCTTCACTGACATTAAGGCAGAAGCATACAATATTTATTAGTGCCTCTACTGACTTTAGCAAGTTAATCTTTCAGGTGACAGTAAACAATTTGATTAGTTCAGTTATATAATGAAATAATTTTGAGGTAATTTTGGAAAATTCGATTAGAAGCCTATGATAGACATTATTTCTGAGTATTTAACTAGAAATGGAAGCTGACTATAATGCCAGACAAAGGTTAGAAAAGACTAATTTCAACCTATGGAACCTGAAGATATTTAACACTTAATGCATTTTAGAGTGTCTTTAGTTTCCATTTTGGACATATTGCAGAATGATGTTAATTAAAATACAGTGAGTTTTTATTACTCATCATATGTTGATATGGGAGAATATTTTATATTTGAAAAAGGAATTTACAAAGAAGACTCTTCTATCTTCCATTTCTTTCTCATGCATGTGAGGACATGGTTATGTAAGCCTTACAGGCAAGCAGAGGCACAATGCCAGTTGAAAACTCATTGAATTTTCTTGTGTAATACAGATCTAGAAACTTTTCTTAGAGTCTACTTTTGTTCTTTAGTGTCAGTAGGATATCAAATAAATTTTACCTTTGTGTTAAATCTGGGTGAGGCTTTTAATTGATTTTTGAAGATGGATCAAAAAATATGACCAAAGAATAAATTATGTTTTCCACAGTGCTATGATTTGAATGTTGTCTCCAAAACTCATGTTGAAATTTATTTGTCACTGTGACAGTATGAAGAGATGGGATCTGTCTGGACATGGTGGCTCACATCTGTAATCGCAGGCTTTGGGAGGCTGAGGCGGGAGTGTCACTTGAGGCCAAGGGTTCAAGAATATCCTAGGTAACATAGTGAGACTCTGTCTCTATAAAAAACAAAACAAAACAAAATAACTAGGTGTGGAATTGCCTATCTGTAGCCCCAAGTACTTGAGAGGCTGGGTGGGGAGGATTGCTTGAGCCTAGGAGTTTGAGGCTGCAGTGAGCAATAATTATGCCCCTAAACTCCAGCCTAGGTGACAGAGTGAGACCCTACTCAAAATAAAAACAAAAACAAACAAGTGAGACCCTTTAGAGGTGATTAGGGCTCTGCATGTATGAATGGATTAATGCCATTATTGTGGGAGTGGGTTAGTTATCATGGGAGGCTCCTCACAAAAGAATCAGTTCAGCCCCATTTCCTCTTTCTGTTTCCCATGCTTGCTTGCCGTTCTGCCTTCTGCCATGGGATAATGCAATAAGAAGGTCCTCACCAAATGCTGAGCAAATGCTAGTACCATGCTCTTTTACTTCCCAGCATCCAGAAATGTGAATCACAAAAACATACGTTGTTTGTAAATTACCCAGTCTCAGGTACTCTCTTATAGGAACACAGAATAGACTAAAACACTCTGTTTCTTCTACTGCACTGTCCAGAGTGTTCATCTCTGAATCTGCTTCTTATGAATCATGTTTTCTTATTAAACGACATGTCTTCATGGATCTAGTTGTGAAATGGAACTTTGATTAAGCTGTGCAGTAGAGTTACTTGGATTATGTTGTGTTATGAGAGTAGCTTTATTTGAAGTGGTTAATTACTTCTAGTTAAGTGAACTGAAACAAACTTCTTAGACTTGTTACCATTCTTTGATCAAGTTGGATCAAATCTTGATTGATGGATGTGAGCATAAACAGCCCACCTCCTTTCCTGTTTCTGTTTCCCACACCACATTCCCTTTAACCCTCAATCACGTCTCAGAAAAAAACCCCTTTTTTCTAATTACTACAAGTTCACCCTGGCTCCAGTTTTTGTGCCAGCTGGCATCATCTCTAGATTCTAGCCTATCTCAATATTTAAAAAAAGAATTTCAACAGATTTTAGATACAGGAAGTATGTGTGTAGATTAGTTACATGGAAATATTGCATGACACTGAGGTTTGGAGCATGGATCCCATCACCTAGGTAGTGAACATGGTACCTAATAGGCTGTTTTGTAGGCTACCCCCCTTCCACCCTCTAGTAGTCCACTGTGTCTATCGTTCCCTTATTTTTGTTCATATATGCTTTATATTTAGCTCCCACTTATAAGTGAGAACATGTGGTATTTGGTCTTCAGTTCCTGTGTTAATTTTCTTAGGATTATGGCCTCCAGCTCCATTGGAGGAGCTGTTGCTGCAGAGGACATGGATTCATTCTTTTTTATGGCTACATAGTATTCCATGGTGTATACGTATCACATTTTCTTTGTCCAGTCTACCATTGATGGGCATCTAGGTTGATTCAATGTCTTTGCTACTGTGCATAGCACAGCAAACGCATGTGTCTTTTTGGTAGAATGGTTCATTTTCTTTTGGGTATATACACGGCAGTGGGATTTCTGGGTCGAATGGTAGCAATTTTAAGTTCTTTGAGAAATCTCTGTACTGCTTTCCACAGTGACAGACAACCTACAGAATGGGAGAAGATATTTGTAATCTATGTATCTGACAAAGGCCTAATATCCAGAATCTATAGGGAACTTGTTTATAAGTCAACAAGCAAAAAACAAGTAACTCTATTAAAAAATGAGTAAAGTACATGAACAGACATTTCTCAAGACATAAAAGTGACCAACAAACATATAAAAAATGCTCAACATCACTAGTTATCAGAGAAGTGCAAATCAAAACCACAGTGAGATAGCATCTCACACCAGTCAGAATGGCTGTTATTTAAAAGTCAAAAGTCAATAGATGCTGGTGAGGCTGCAGAGGAAAGGGAATGCTTATACATCAGTGTTAATTTATCCTCTAACCTCATGGGCCCAGTGCCTTTTCTTTTGTTTCTTTACCACCAAAAAGTGTTTGTGGGACCTGACAGTTAATTCATAGTGAAGTTGTAATTGATTGGTAAAGCTTTTAGAAAGAAAGCTCTGTTCATATTTTCATTTAAAGAGGCAACAAAACATTAGGCCAAAAAAGGAAAGCCATCAACCTCTTCTGGCAGAACAAATGGAGTGGATTTTGCCAGGCTTGTAAGAGAATGTTGGATACAGGTGGCAATTCTTCCTTTTTTTTGGAGACAAGTTTTCACTCTGTCACCCAGGCTGGGGTGCAGCAGTGTGATCACAGCTTACTGCAGCCTCATTGTTCCCCAGGGTCAAGTGATCCTCATGCCTCAGACTCCAAGTAGCTGGGACTACCAGCACGTGCCACCACGCCCAGCAAATTAAAAAATTTTTTTTTGTAAGGACAGGGCCTCACTGTTCCTCAAACTCCTGCCATCTGTAGTGATTCTTCTGATGGATCTGGACAAAGTAAATTGAAAACCTTCTGGAAGGATTCACCATGCTAGACACCATTAAGAACATTTGTGGGACAGGCACAGTGGCTCATGCCCATAATCCCAGCTCTTTGGGAGGCCACGGTAGGAGGATCACTTGAACCTAGGAGTTCAAGACCAACTTGGGCAACATAGGGAAACCCTGTCTGTTGGGGTCTGTTGTTGAGAGCTCATGCGATCCTTCTGCCTTGACTGTTCTTCAACTCCTGGGTTGGTCTCGAACTCCTGGAATCAAGCCATCCTCCTGACTTGGCTTCCCAAAGTTCTCGGATTATAGGTGTGAACCCCCATGCCTGGCTAATTCTTCCTTCTTAAAGGGTGAAGGGGAAGGGATTTGACTGGAGACGTGAGAAATGAGAGAGTATATGACTGGTGATAGAAGAGTCTTTTCTTTTTGCTACTCATTTAGTCGCTAGAATTTTTTATTAGATTATATAAACCCATTTTAGATATAAACATATAATATTTGCCTATATCAGAAGTTATTACTTAGATGTACAGGCATAGCTCAGACATATTGTAGACTGGTTTTCAGACCACTGCAATAAAGTGAGTCATACAAAATTTTTGGTTTTCCAGCGCATATAAAGGTTATGTTTACACTATACTGTACTCTGTTAAGTGTGCAACAGCATTATGTCTAACAAAACAATGTACGTAATTAAAAAATACTTCATTGCTAAAAATGCTAATGATCATTTGAGCCTTCAGCAAGTTGTAATCCTTTTGCTGGTGGAAGGTCTTGTCTCAATGTTGTTGGCTGCTGACTGATTAGAATGGTGGTTGCTGAAGGTTGGAATGGCTGTGGCAATTTCTTAAATGAGACAATAATGAAGTTTCACATTAGTTGACTGTTCCTTTCACAAAAGATGTTTCCGTAGCATGAGATGCCGTTTGATAGCATTTTACCCATGGTAGGACTTTCAAAATTGGAGTCACTGGAGTTATTGCTCTTACGCCTTGCTGCTGCTTTATTTATGTCATGTTCTAAATCCTTTGTTGACGTTTCAGCAGTGTTCCCAGTGTCTTCACTAGGAGTGTCTTCACCAGGAGTCGATTCCACTCATGAAACCAATGTCTTTGCTCATCCATAAGAAACACCTCCTCATCTGTTCAAATTTTATCATAAGATTGTTGTCAGTCAGTCCAATTTTCAGGCTCCACTTCTATTTCACTTGCTGTTTCCACCACATCTGGAGTTCCTTCCTCCACTGAAATCATGAACCCCTCAAGGTCATTCATAAGGGTTAGAATCAACTTCTTCCAAAACTCCTGTTAATGTTGACCTCCTCCCATGAATCACAAATGTTTTATTTATTTATTTGTGATAGGGTCTCAGTCTGTCACCCAGGCCTGGAGTGCAGTGGCATGATCACTGTGCTCACTGCAGCGTTGACCTCCCAGACTCAGTGAGTCTTTCCTTTCATCCCCCTGAGTAGCTGGGACCACAGGCATGTGCTACCATGCCTGGATAATTTTAAAATTTTTTGTAGAGACAGAGTTTCCCTATGTTGCCCAGACTGGTCTTGAACTCCTGGGCCCAAGTGATCCTTCCACCTTGGCCTCCCAAAGTGTTGGGATTACAGGCATGAGCCACTGTACCTGGCCCGCAAATGTTCTTAGTGGTTCTATAGCTGCCACTAGGTATGGCAGCTACAACCTTACGAAATGTATTTCTTCAATTAGAAGACTTGAAAGCCAAAATTACTCCTCAGTCTCTGGGCTACAGAATGGATGTTGTGTTAGCAGGCACGGAAACATTAGTCTCTTGTACATCTCCATTAGAGCTCTTGTGTGACTAGGTGCACTGCCACTGAGCCGTAATATTTTGAAAGGAATCTTCTTTTCTGTGAGTGGTAGGTTTTAACAGTGGGCTTAAAACGTTCAGTAAACCATGCTACAGACAGATGTGCTGTCATCCAGACTTTGTTGTTCCACTTGTAGAGCACAGGCAGAGTAGATTTAGCATCATTTTTAAGGGCCCTAGGATTTTTGGAATGGTAAATAAGAATTGGTTTCAAGTTAAAGTCACCATCTACATTAACCCCTAACAAGGGAGCCTGTCCTTTGAAGCTTTGAAGCCAGGCAGTGACTTCTCTTTAGCTATGAAAGTCCTAGATAGCATCTTCTTCCAATAGAAAGCTGTTTCATCTACACTGAAATTTTGTTGTTTAGTGTAGTCACCTTTATCAATTATCTTAGCTAGATCTTCTGGATAACTTGCTGCAGCTTCTGCATCAGCACTTAACTGCTTCACCTTGCCATTTTATGTTATAGAGATGTCTTTTTTCCTTAAACCCCCTGAACCTCTGCTACCTTCAGATTTTTCTTCTGCAGCTTCCCCAGGGCCGGTCAGCTCTGATAGAATTGAAGAGTTAGGGCCTTGCTCTGGATTAGGCTTTGCCTTAAGGGAATGTTGTGTGGCTGTTTTGATCTTCTATCCAGACCACTCAAACTTTCTCCATATCAGCAATAAGGCTCTTTGGCTTTCTTATCATTCATGTGTTCAGTGGAGTAGCACTTTTCATTTCCTTCATGAACTTTTCCTTTGCATTTGCAGCTTGGCTAACTGTTAGGCATAGGAGGCCTAGCTCTCAGTCTGTCTCGACTTTTAACATGCTTTCCTCACTAAGTTTATTCATTTCTAGCTTTTCATTTAAAGTGAGAAATGTGTGACTCTTCCTTTCACTTGAACACTTATAGGTCAGTGAAGGGTTATTCGTTGGCCTAATTTTAATATTGTTGTATCCGAGGGAATAGGGAGGCCCGAGGAGAAGGAGAGAGATAGAATGGCCAGTTGGTGGAGTGGTGAGAACACACACAGCATTATTCAGTTCACAGATCATCATAACAGATATAAAAATAATGAAACAGTTTGAAATATTGTGAGAATTACCAAAATGTAACATAGAGGCATGAACTGAGTACATTGGCCTAATTGAAAAAATGGTACTGTCAGACTTCTTAGACATATGGTTCCCATAAATCTTCAATTTTTTAAAAAATACAGTATCTGTGAAGTGTGCAATAAAACAAAGTATTTCTGTACACATTTATTATATCACAGGTGACAGAGATACGTAACAAAGTTGTGTCACGGTGTTAATGCCTAATGTGGTTTGATATTCAAATGTTAAAAAATGTATTTTATTTTTATTTTTTAAAAAGTTGTGTTGCAAGTTGGCTTCAGCATTCAGGTTATTCCTAAAACTTATGTTTTATGGTACATGGGAAGCATTTGAAGTTCCGATACCTGGATCTCAATTAGCATTCTTCCACGTTGATTTTTCTTTTTTTTTTTTTTGGCCTGAATTACTATTAGTCACTTTAGGTTCTTGTTTGGTACCTCTAGTTAGTAATCTACATTTGAAATGTTTTATGTATTACACAAATATGCTAAATATAGTACCTAGTGTTTTGAATATACTAAAAAACTGCTCTATTTACTTACAGAATTATCTCTGTTTTATATAGATATTTTACTGCTAGTGTGGAGATGGCAGTGAGTGGGAGTGTGTTTGGGGGAAGCAGCAAGAATTCTGCAGGGACGTTCTTTGGCTGGGTAAACTCCAGCAATGGAGGAGCCCAGAGCAGAGTTATTCCTGTTAGCCTGCTTTGGCTATTGACCAGAGTGGTCTGTCATCCTGAAGGTTGCTAGAAACTTTGAAGACATAAGCAGAGAATGTGAAGAATTACAAACAATGGTTAAACTGTTTCTTAAAAATTTTTCGTGGGTTTGTTTTATGCTGCATATGTGTGTGTGTGTGTGTGTGTGTGTGTGTATTAGACAAAGCCCGTTAATCATTGAGCCATGTATTATCCAACTAACCAGCAGGGCACTCAGGATTTTTTTTTTTTTTTTTTTTGAGACGGAGTCTCGCTCTGTCGCCCGGGCTGGAGTGCAGTGGCCGGATCTCAGCTCACTGCAAGCTCTGCCTCCCGGGTTTACGCCATTCTCTCGCCTCAGCTTCCCAAGTAGCTGGGACTACAGGCGCCCGCCATCTCGCCCGGCTAATTTTTTTGTTTTTTTTTTTTAGTAGAAACGGGGTTTCACCGTGTTAGCCAGGATGGTCTCCATCTCCTGACCTCGTGATCCGCCCGTCTCGGCCTCCCAAAGTGCTGGGATTACAGGCTTGAGCCACTGCGCCCGGCCAAGGATTTTTTAGAGAACTGGTAACTAAGAACAGTGATAACAAAAAAAAGGTCATTACTTATTTTAACAAGTATTTGCTGAGTACCTCGTGGATTCTAAAACTGAATGAGATAATCTCTACCTACCCCAGGTACTAGCAGAATAAAGGGCTAGATCTATCAGCAAAAAGGTAAAATAAAGGGTGATATATGGAGCAATGGAAATGCCAAACAATGCTGTAGGAATACTAGGAGCAATACTAGGAGCAAGAAGGAAGCACCCAGAATTTGACTTGGAGGAGTATTCAGGGGAAACTGCAGAGAGGAGGAGGTACTGCTTGAATCTTGTGGGATAAGTAGGAATTTTCCAGACAAGTTGGAGAAAGGGCATTTCAGGCAGAAGGAACAGTATATTCAATAATAGTGTGTGAAAATGTAGAATATAACTTGGAGTATTATAAGTAGTTTGATATGGAGCATGGACAAGAGTTAAGTCTGGGATAGAAGGACCTTTTGTGTTGCCCTAAGGAGTTTGAGCATACTCTTGAAGGCCATGAGGATCCATTTTTTTTTCAATTTTAATGTGTTGGTGATTCATTTATAATAATAGCATGACTGTTTAAAAATTTGAGTAAAAGATCAAAAATTACCTTTAATCCTATTGCTAAAAACAACTTTTTTTCTTAAGCATGTTTAATGTAGTTATCAGATAAAGCATACAAGTTTTGATCCTGAATTTTTCACTTAAGGGTATATCATACACTTTTTCAATGTTATTTCAAAGTCTTCATAGTTATTTTTAATGGCATCATTGTATTCCATCTCCTGCATACTTTTCGTAGATGTCCTCCATCAGAAGCACCTATGGTTGTTTGTTAAACGTGTTATTTCCTGATCCCACCCCAGGATTTCTGAATATTCTAAGTATAAGAATTTCTTAGTGTAAGGCCTGGAAATATGCATTTTACAACCCCCTAGAACATTCTTAAGTGCACTGACATTTGAGAGCCAGTAATCTGGTGTATATACTGTTGTTACTTTATATTTTCTTAATGATAGATACTTGGATGATTTTTGACTTTATTATTATAAGTAATGTTATAAACATCACACAGACCACTTTTTTTTACATACAATTACATTCTTCAATCTTTACAAGTCTTGCAATATCTTTATTATTAACTCCATTTTTATTTATGGATTAAAAGGTCAGAAAAATTGAATAACTTGCCCAGAGTTACAAAGTTAGTAGTTTTATAATCAGCACTCATGCAGATTGAAGAAGCAAATTCAGGTATTTCTGATCTCAGCTATCTTTCAATTGTGCTGTATCGCTTCCTAGTGCCATAGGAGTCAATGCATATCCTATGTTAAAATACGAATATACCAATATATTTCCAACATGTAAATAGAAAGTACATTTTCTACAAAATTATGTAGTAATATTTAGTTCCTACATAGTTCTCAATTATTTTTGTGTGCTTATCATTTTCATATTACTGGCAGTATTTTGCTTTGAATTTGTTTCTTGATAGCACATGAACAGTAAACTGAATTGAGTGGTAAAGCAAGTCACCTAAAGAAATTTCAAAAATATGCCCTTGTCAGTTATTTTCACTGTACTACAGGGTTAGTCCAGGTGTGTTGGCTCACACCTGTAATCCCAGCACTTTGGGAGGCTGAGGTGGGAGGATTGCTTGAGCCGAGGAGTTCAAGACCAGGCTGGGCAACATAGTAAGGCCCTGTTTCTACAGAAAATAAATAAAAAATTAGTTGGATGTGGTAGCCCTAGCTACTCAGGGGGATGAGGTAGAAGCATTGCTTGAGCCCAGGAGTTCAAGTCTATAGTGAGCTATGATCATGCCACTGTACTCCAGCCTGGGCAAAAAGAAAAAAAAAAATCCTGAACCAAAACAACCCCCACAAAAACCCAGTGTGGAATTTTTTACCCCCAAAGTTTTGGATGCTTGATATTGTCTAATTTCTGTTGTCTTCAAAGGTATTTTAATAACTTGTCCATCTCATGTTTCCAGATGGATAAGTGTGTTAGTTCTTGTGTTGCTATAAAGAAATACCTGAGGCTAGATAATTTATAAAGAAAAGAGGTTAAATTGGCTCAGGTTTCTGCAGGCTGTACTGGAAGCATGGTGCTGGCGTCTGCTTCAGGTGAGGCCTCAGGAAGCTTCCAATCATGGCAGAAGGCAAAGGGAAGTCTGTGTATAAAATGGTGAGACTGGGAGCAAGAGAGAGAGCAGGGAGGTGCCACACACTTTTAAACAACCAGATTTCATGTGAATTCGGAGTGAGAACTCACTCATCACCAAGGGGATACTGATAAGCCATTCATGAGGGATCCACTGCCATGATCCGAGCACCTCCCACCAGACCCCACCTCCAACACTGGGAATCACATTTCAATATGAGATTTGGAGGGGACAAACATCTAATGTACGTGGGATTTATTTCTCCTCATTCCTTTCACACAAAGAAGGAAAGTACAGTGTTCATCACAGCCCTTATTTATTTATTTATTGAGACAGAGTCTCGCTATGTCGCCCAGGCAGGAGTGCAGTGGCACAATGTCTACTCACTGCAAGCTCCACCTCCCGGGTTCACGCCATTCTCCTGCCTCAGCCTCCTGAGTAGCTGGAACTACAGGCGCCTGCCACCATGCCCAGCTAGTTTTTTTGTACTTTTAATAGAGATGGGGTTTCACTGTGTTAGCCAGTAAATCTGAGCCTGTTGTTTTTAACTGAGCTTATTATTAATTCGGGGACTTTTGTCAGCTCTAGTATTAGGCTGTGTAGAAAAACTGGGGAAGCAGGCAGTTTGTCCTTAGACCTTCCTCACCCCCTTTTCCTGTGCCCTTCTGTCCGTTTGCTTAGCCTTTCTTCCTTTCATGGTTCTAAGGCATTCTTTGGCTTCTTCTACCCAAAACTCAGAAGTCTCATGATTTAGTTTTATCCTGTACCGATAAGCTTTCCTATATGGCATTTTATTCCCTCACACCATAGATCTCCATGTTTCTTTTTTCTTTTTTTTTGAGACAAGAGTTTTGCCCTTGTCACCCAGTGGTGTGATCTCGGCTCACTGCAACCTCTGCCTCCTGGGTTCAAGCGGTTCTCCTGCCTCAGCCTCCAGAGTAGCTGGGAGTACAGGCACGCACCACCACGCCCAGCTAATTTTTATATTTTTAGTAGAGACGACATTTCACCGTGTTGGCCAAGATATTCTCGATCTCCTGACCTTGTGATCCGCCCGCCTCAGCCTCCCAAAGTGCTGGGATTACAGGCGTGAGTCACTGCGCCCGGCTCTATTTTTCAGAATAGTAAATTACATAGTGAAAGAAGAAGCAGAATGTAATGGAATGACTGGTACCTGTAATCCGTGTGACTTGGGAGGCTGAGGTGGAAGGATTGCTTGAGCCCAGGAGTTTGAGGCTGCTGTGAACTATGATTATACCACTGTACTCCAGCCTGGGTGACAGAGCAAGACCTCTCTTGCTCTAAGAAAACAAAATCTGTAATCTCTAAGAAAAGAAAAAAGAAGACCGTAATGGAAAAACTCTGAGTCTTGAGTTTGAATGTAGACTCTGCCATTGAAAGGACATTTGGCACTATGCAGGTGATTTAAATTCTTTGGGCTTCAGTTTCCTTATTTATAAAGTGGAGGTGATAACGTTTATCTTGTAGAGTTGGAATGGTTAAAGATAATTTATGTAAAATATCTATCACAGTACCTATTACATAGGAGGGAATAAAATGCTTATTGTTGGTAAGCATTAATATTTATGCAATAAATAATTTAAATAGTCAAATTATTCATAATTATAAATCATAATTATATATTTCATGAGTATCTTTATTTGAATGGGAAACTCTGGAATATTTGCATTATAATAGGTCATTTGTTTATCTACATTGTCTTGACCTAAGTCTTTAATGGTGTAACTATAGGCACGAAGACAGGCCATAGGGAGTGATACTACTTGGCCAATCTTCCTCTGATCCTAGAGGCAGAGGATTGCTTTTTTCCTCTTGCTTTTAGGAGTGGTACTGGTCACCAAAGATTTAGTATTTGTTTTCTATCTTGTACATTCCTTACAAAGATAATTTGAACAGAAAAAAATTGTGTTCCATGAAAGTTGTATGTGCTGTGCTGTAATCCATGAGATTAATGGGTTCCTAGTAAGCCTATTATTACTATTTTCTCCTTTTTAAAAGCATTAAAATATTTTGAGACATATTTTTATGGTGTGCAAATATTTTGAGGTATACACTGTGCATTTAGTATGGTGATGGTGCTTTGGAGGCTGGAAAATAGACTCTTGTCTCTAGGCCCTTACAAAAATCATTTACATGAGATAATAGCTAACTATATAGTAGTATCTAATTTTACTAGGGCACAAAAACTCACAAATTTAGCTTTTTCTTTTGAGCAGTCCAGCGTCAGCATTTGCCTGCTATCTCCCATTATACATCAGATCTAAATCCGACCATGAGTCAGGTTCAGATAATTCTTTAATGTTTGGAGGTAGAACTATATACTGTCAAATATTTTTATTTTTAAAATTAAAATTTATTTTGAAATAATCACATATTATGGAAAATCTGAAAATATAGTTTAAATAACTCTTTTTTTTCCTGAACCATTTGCGAGTAAGTTGTCAATCTAATCACCCCAGAATACTTTAGTTTGTGTTTCCTACAGACAAGGACATTCTTCGACATAACCACAATACAGTCACTAAAATCAGAAAATCAACTTTGTCATATTACAGCCATTTATTCCTCAGACACCATTCAAGTTTTGCCAACTGTCCCAATAATGTCTTTATTGGGATCCAGTTCAAAATCATGTACTGCATCTGCTTGTCATACCTGCTTAGTCTTCTTGAGTGTGAATAATTTCTTAGTCTTTCTTTGACTTTTGTCATCTTGACACAAAGACTCTAAGCCAGTTATTTTATAAGGTGTCCCTCACTTTGGGTTTACCTGCTGTTTCTTATTATTACATTCAGGTTGTGCACTTTTTTTGTTGTTGATGTTTGGTGGTTTTTGGAGACGCAGTCTCACTTTGTTGCCGAGGCTGGAGTGCCGTGGCGCAATTTTGGCTCACTGCAACCTCTGCCTCCCGGGTTCAAGTGATTCTTGTGCCTTAACCTCCTGAGTAGCTGGGACTACAAATATGCACCTAATTTTTGTATTTTTAGTAGATACGGGGTTTCACTGTGTTGACCAGGCTGGTCTTAAACTCCTGACCTCAAGTGATCTGCCCACTTTGGCCTCCCAAAGTACTGGGATTACCGGTGTGCGCTGCCACGCCTGGCCCAGGTTGTGCACCTTTGGTGGGAATGCCACAGAGGGATGCTCTGTTCTTTTCATTGTATCCTGTCATGTGGCATGGGATTTGATCTGCCCCATTGCTGATAATGTTCATTTTAATCACTTGCTTATGATGGTGATTGTCAAGCTTCTATATATATAATTACCTTTTCCCCCTTTAATAACTATTTTGTGTGGAGGTACATTTAAACTATGCAGGTATCCCATTCCTCATCAAACTTTCTTTTATTCATTTATTTATATCAGTGTGGACTCACGGTCTACTATTTTATTGCCTAGGTTATAATTCATTGCTGTCATTATTAATTTTGATGCTTAAATTATCTCAGTAGGATCCCTTTTAGGCTGACTTTTTTTGGAACCATTCTTTGAGCATTTCCTTGCTTTCGGCATCATAAAATGTTCCAGGACTCATCTTTTCCTGCCTTAGCCCTGGAATCAACCTTTTCTCCAAGTGGCCTTGTTCCTTTTATTGGAAAGTGGGCCATTAGAGGCTAAGATTTGGGTATTTCGTATGCTCATGGCTTTTGGAGTGTCATATCTCCCAGATCCTCTCAGCCAGGGAGTGAATATATTCACATACACTATGTACACATATTTACATCTCTATAGTTATTTAAAATATGAGTTTATTGTTAACTTCCTTCATCCTTCTCCAGTCTGGCTTCTGTTATCTTTGTGTATCTACTTACTTGATAAGTACTCTTATATGCTATCAGTCTCCTCTCCACTATCATCCCCTCCCTTCGTTAATGTCCCCCTTTCCCTCTTAGGCTCTGTCACCCCACACTAGGCTGTTGTTCTGCAGAGACACCTCTTCACCCTTTTCAGATCTGACTCTCTGTGCTGGTATGCATCTATAGGGGAATAATCTTTTCATCCTGCTTGGGCTCTAATCCCCCTGCACTAAGTCACCCTTGCATAAGGATACCCTCTCATTCTTTTTGAATACTGACATCCCATGCTGGGGTGTTCCCCTCTGCCAACACCACATGGGCACCCTCTTCACCCTACGTGGGTTCTAACCCTCTCATATCATGCTAACGATCCATGGAGATGCCCTCTCACTTAGGCTATGGTACCCCACACTAGGTCTCCCCCAATATGGACACACCTCCTACCATTCCACTGTGCCTTCCATCTTACCTCTGGTGTGGACGCCTACCTTTCTCTGTGTTAGCTGTAGGAACTGAATTTTTCAGGAAGAGAAGGGAAATGAGAAGGAAGGAACAGAGGAATAGGGAGTGGAAGAGAAAGTGGAGGAGGAGAGTAACATAGTGCTCTTCTTTTTATCTATAGTGATGATAATGATAATCTCTCTTTCAAAGTCAGCATTGGTTGTACCTTATATTGGAAGAAAATTGAGCAATTATTAATTATTATTATTAATTATTGATTATTAATTATTAATTGAGCAATTAATAATTGTAGGTAACGTCAGATGATGACCAAAGCATGAGCACTGTGTGGCAGTTCTCCTGGATACTATTTCTCCTTGCACTTTGGAGGAGAGATGATGATAATTTGATAGGCTGGTCAGCACTTTGCATTTTTTAATGGGCTTTTTTTTCCATGCGTATTGTTGTGGGCATGTAGTAGGCCTCCAGAATGAGAGACAGAAAATCTTTATATATTTTTTGCTCTGTTTAGCTGAAGGTCTTTCTTTATCATAATTGTCAGCAAAGTGCATTCTCAAGAATTTTAGTAAGATGATGATAATGCAGAAAAAGAGTTATAAAAGAACTGAGATATTAACTGTCATTCACTGAGGAAGTTGAGTTTGCAGAATTTGATAGAGATAAGGATTTCAGCAAGCAGGTTTTTCTTGTTATATGATAGTCCCACTATAATTTTTAAAATGTCATAAAAATATGTCTAGAAATTGACACAAGTATATTTTAAACTATGGCACATCTGCACAGGTCTTTAAAAAATGATTATTGCTTCAAATGAACCAGGACAATAAGTAATTTGTACTGGGGATTCCCCAAACTTTAAATTACTATCAGAAAACTCTAATTCCTAGAAATAAATCTAAGCAAAGAAATGTCCAGGAAGCTCTTTAGTAAACATTTGCTGTAACCAAAATATGCTACCATTATTTGCAAAAAAAAGGGAAAAATAGCTGGAAGTATTGCAGAAATAATTCATTGCAGTTATATTCTGTACTTTAATAGATCATTCAGCTTTGCATGCCACATTTAAAAAAAAATAAACAGCAGGCACTATTATCAGTTCCTGCTCTCCTTCCCTAGGTTTGGGAAAACAAGCTCAATGGAAAGATGATCTGAATTTTAGTTTTACTACCTTAAGACGAGAACTCTTGACAAATGGGATCTAATTAAACAAAAGAGCTTCTGCACAATGAAAAAACCTATAATCGGAGTGAACAGGCAGCCTACAGAATGGGAGAAAATTTTTGCAGTCTACCCATCTGACAAAGGTCTAGTAGCCAGAATTTACAAGGAACTTAAACAAATTTATAAGAAAAAAACCCCATCAGAAAGTGAGCAAAGGATATGAATAGACACTTCTCAAAAGAGGACATTTACGTGGCCAACAAACGTGTAAAAAAGTTCAACATCACTGATCATTAGAGAAATGGAAATCAAAACCACAATGAAATACCATCTCATGCCAGTCAGAATGGTGATTATTAAAAAGTCAAGAGACAACAGATGCTGGCGAGACTGTGGAGAAATGGGAAGCTTTTACACTGTTGGTGGAAATATAAATTAGTTCAATCATTATTGAAGACAGTATGGTGATTCCTCAAGGATCTAGGACCAGAAATACCATTTGACCCAGCAATACCGTTACTGGGTATATACCCAAAGGAATATAAATCATTCTATAAAGACACATGCACAAGTATGTTTATTGCAGCACTATTTACAATCTTGAAGTCATGGAACCAACCCAAATACCCATCAATGATAGACTGGATAAAGAAAATATGGTACATATGCACCATGGAATACTATGCAGCTATAAAAATGAATAAGATCATGTCCTTTGCAGGGATATGGATGAAGTTGGAAGCCGTTATCCTCAGCAAACTAACACAGGAACAGAAAACTAAACACTGCATGTTCTCACTCATAAGTGGGAATTGAACAATGAGAACACATGGACACAGGGAGGGGAACAACACACACCAGGGCCTGTTGGGGGTGGGAAGGTGAGGGGAGAGAATTTAGAGGACGGGTCAATAGGTGCAGCAAACCACCATGGCACACGTGTACCTACGTAACAATCCTGCACGTTTGGCACACATATCCCGGAGCTTAAAGTAAAATTAAAAAAAAAAAAAAAAAAAAAAAAAAAAAACCAGCTTGGATTTTAAAAATGTCAAACTTAATACACAAGAAAACATCTAGGAAATAATGATTTCTACTTTTTTCCTAATGTCTTGTTTTCTTATCAATACCTCTAATAACGCAGGACCTTTTCACAGTATTTCAAAGTATTTGTATCTTGGCTTTCTATTTTTATGTTGTCCTTGGGCTTCCAGAGAAATGCTTCTTAAACTTTGTACTTCGTGACATTCATCAGCAGAACAAGGGAACATGCAGAGTACCCATCCTATTTGTTCCTGGACTACCTTTCAAAATCCCTCCAAAACTCTTGACTCTTGGGATGGATAGATACACCTATTTTCTCAGCAATCTAATCTATAGTATTATCATCATTTCTCTGGAGTTGCAGAAAAGGGTGCAAGATCCATGTTTAAGATATCCTTCCTTGGAGGTCTGGCTTGCTTTTTTTTTTTAAAGGGAAGTGGGAATTTATGACTATAGAAGTCTCTCATAGAATCAAGGAAATGTTGAACTGCCAGGCCTTGAAAAGACCAGGAATCAAGGCAGTGAGGATTGGGGGCAGGCAGGGAGATAGGATCTTGTAGCATGAACTAGGCGCTTCTGAGTCTCCTTGAGCCCCACCTCATGACTAGGGGGAGAAAGTGTATAAAATCTCAGAAAAGAGGCATGTGGAAAAATGTTTATTACCTGAGCGATTTTGTGAACTTTTTAAGATAATACACTCAAACCAGAAGTTTTTGTCCACCTTACGTTTCCTGCTCTTTTCTGTTTAAATTCCCTCACTTCATTTGTTTTGTTTTGTTGAGAAGAGACTCTGTTGCCCAGGCTAGAGTGCAGTAGCACAATCTCGGCTCACTGCAACCACTGCCTCCCAGGTTCAAGCGATTCTTCTGCCTTAGCCTCCCGAGTAGCTGAGACTACAGGTGCCTGTCACAATGCCTGGCCAATTTTTGGTATTTTTAGTAGAGATGGAGTTTCACCATGTTGGCCAGGCTGGTCTTGAACTCCTGACCTCAGATGATCTGTCCACCTCGGCCTCTCAAAGTGCTGGGATTACAGGTGAGAGCCATCATGCCTGGGCCCCTCACTTCTTTAAAGAACCAAAATACTGTGTGATGCAATTGGACACCTTATCCAAAGTGACAATGGTGTTAATAGCAATGCTGTAACTGCCTGGGAGTTTCCAATAGTAAAGTCACTCAAAATGAATGCCTATCCTTCCATTTTCCCTGGTTACTGGCTATAAATGTTATCCAGACTCTACCATTATTACTATTTTTAATGTGTATTTATTTTAGATTAGTGAGGAAGCCATTTGGAAAACTTTCGCAGACCCTTAGTTGACTGTGGGCCAACACCTGAATTGAGGACATTAATCTAGAGTTGCAAGTTTCTACAGATTCAGACATAGTCCAGGATTTTCTTATTTCCCCTCTAGTTAACATTTCCAGGCTGCCTGCCTCTTTTCTCTCTGATTTCCTTCCTTGATAGTTCAGCTGCTTTCCCTCTGCAACTCGGCTGTGTCAGCTTTGGCTGGCAAACCCTGTGGCCAGGAAACTAGAAAATGCTCTGTGACTAAAGAGAAAACAGAGGGTTAGGGAGCAGAAGGAAAGGAAGGTTAAGAGAAAGACATGATTTGGCCGTGGTTTTCTCAGAGTAATTTATGTGGCTAATTCAGTTAGATACCTATGAGGCCAGATTATCGTCTTAGAAGTTTGTAAGGAAACCTTACCTTGCATAGATGGTCACAGGCCAGAAGAAAAGGGTAAAGCTTATCTATAGGGATTTAAGGGTTGCCACCTTTGGCTTTTAGAGCTTTTTACGTAGATGAACTTGTGCTTTTAATCTATGTCTTTGAAACATTTTAAACATACAGGAATAGGAATCTTAAAATAATTCTCTATAGTCCTCATTTATATAGCACACATTTTGCTCACATTATAAATCTGTTCTTTTTGCAAATAAAGTGCTCATTTTGGCTGTTTTCCAGATATGACAGTTGGTGGACATGCTTCAGTAGAGAAAAGGAAATTTTCCCTGCTTATCTACTCTCTCCCGTCTGCCCAAGATAGTGTGTCTGTCAATTGTGACCTGATTTTGAAATAATTTATTAAATAGAGGGATGCATGATGTTATTTAAAATTTTGGTATGACATTGACTTTTAGTCCTTTATAATAAGCTTTTCACTAGATTCTCTGGGTGAGGTATATTGCTCTTGGGGTTTTAGAAATTTCTTAACTTCTTCCTTAAATTTGGACTCTGTTCAGTGTCAACTATGACTAATGTTTACTCAGGAAATTAAACACACTTGTTTATTCAGAAGATGAAGCATGCTTTATGCTTTTTTTGGCCATGAAAACATTATTTTGGAAATACATTACTCTTATAGGTAAGGAAAATGTCCTTACATTAGCAAGTAGACTGCTTAAGCAAAGTCATAGACAAATAAATATACAATACTTGTCTTTGTTAAAGTTTATTGTTTTCATTAAATTTGTTGACATCTTTCCATATTTTTTCATGTCAGATTTTAATATACATGCAATAGATAGTAATTTAAAGTTTTTAATTTGTAATCTTTTCACTTGAAGTTGAGCGAGAACTCTAAATGAATTATATGTCTTCTAAAAAGCATGTTCTTGGCCAGGCGTGGTGGCTCATGCCTGTAATCCCATCACTTTGGGAGGCTGAGGCGGGCAGATCATGAGGTCAGGAGATCGAGACCATCCTGGCTAACACGGTGAAACTCCGTCTCTACTAAAAATACAAAAAAAAAAAAAAAAAGGAAAAAAGAAAAGAAAAATTAGCTGAGTGTGATGGCCCACACCTGTAGTCCCAGCTACTCAGGAGGCTGAGGCAGGAGAATTGCTTGAGCTTGAACCCGGGAGGTGGAGATTGCAGTGAGCCAAGATCACGCCACACCACTGCACTCCAGCCTGGGCAACAGAGCGAGACTCCGTCTCCCCCCAAAAAAGCTATGTTCTTTGTTTTTAAATTGCTATTCTCCAAAATCTACTCTAAACCTGTAGCTGTAATTCATTTCTCTCTCCTGCACTCTGGACATGTTATCCCCCGTGTCCTATTGAACAGCTCCTCCTCAATGGAGGTATGAAATGCAAAACATTCATTGTCTGTGCCCAGAGTTCTGCTCTACTCTGCTACTTGCGTGATTTGTGTTAGGAACGATAGTGCATCATTTAAACTAGAAACTCTAGACCCATGCCTGACGTTTTTCCTTACTACTTCTGTCCATTCAGTATGACCACTTCCAATAACAGTCCTTCCAACCCGATTCCCCCTCTGCCATTATAAACATTGTTATTCTTTGACTTAGAAATGTATCAATGGAGGCTGGACACAGTGGCTTACATCTGTAATCCTAGCACTTTGGGAGGCTGAGGAGGGTGGATTGCTTGAGCTTAGGAGTTACAGACAAGACTGGCCAACATGGCGAAACCCTGTCTCTGCTAACAATACAAAAAAATTAGCTGGACATGGTGGTGCATGCCCGTAGTCCCAGCTACTTGGGGGGCTGAGGTGGGAGGATCACTTGAGCCCAGGAAGTTGAGGCTGCAGTGAGCTGAGATTGTGCCACTGCACTCCAGCCTGGGTGACAAAGTGAGACCCTGTCTCAACCCCCCACTCCCCCGCCCCCCCAAAAAAGAAAAATCAATGGCTTGCCATTGCTTAATGAATAAAGTCCATACTCTTTGGCATATCACTTGAGGCCTTTTGTGGTTTGGCTCCCTCCTACCTGCCACATTTTTTCACCAGTTCTTCTTTGTAGCAGCATTCTCCAACCAGACTCAATTCATGTACTTGGTGTTTTCAGCAGGCATCATGGACTTTCCACTGTGGCCTGCCCCAGTCTCTCCCAGAATGTCCATCTTTCCCTTATGTGCTCAGTGAAGCCCTACTCATCCTCCCAGACTCAACTCCGGCATAATCATCTCTTCAAGGAAGCTTTGCCTGATCTCTCTTTATGGTACTTCCCTGGCACCTTGTACATGCATCTATTTTCAGCATTTAGTATACTGCCGTATAATTATTTGTTTACATGTTTGCCTTCCTACTAGACACTGAGTTCCTTCAAGTCTGAAACTTTGGTTTAGTTATCTTTTAAAGTGCTGTACAAGTGTTTTTATTTTATGCCTAGAACATATATGGCATTCAGGAGATGATTAGTTGAGTGAATAAATACAGAACAGGGCACATGCTAATGGGACATGATTTGGATTATGTCTTTGAGAGTAATTGTTGACTGAGAAGGTAGCTTTGGTTAGCAAAGCCAGTGCTGAGAACAATTAAATATAGTATATTTGAGCACCTATTACATGCTAGGCATTGTGCCCATTGCCATACATGTGCTAGTATTTAGGACAGTGAGAGCCACAGCAGTTTGATAAGTCAACCAGGTAAGTAATTGGACTACGTAAGCAACAGAATTGGATTTGGAATCCAAGATTGCTTGACTCAAAAGCCAGTGCTCTTAATGCTGGAAAATTATCAGAGATGAGGAGGGAAAACCCACTTTAAAACAAAGGCAAAACAGTGTGTTTACGGTAAAGGCAAATTTGCAATCATAGTTTCTACTTTTCACTATGGGTTCCAGAGATTTGTAGGAGATCTTTTGGGAGAGGCAGTGGTAAGCTCATGCTCTTAGTAACTTTTGATAAATGAAAAAGTAAATTGTTGATAAGGTGGGGGGAGTTAAATAAAATTAAGCAAAAAGAGAAAAATAAGTTGTGGTGGAAGGTGAAGGAGAGGAGGCATCACGTGGTGAGGGGAAGGAAGGGAAAGAACTTGATCAATATGTTTGTATCAGATTTGGCTAAACAGAGAAACTAGGATTCATTAAGCACCTAGTATATTCTAGTCCGTATAGATATATCATCTTCTTGTCAATTCTCACAACAAACTTCTAAGGTAAATATTATTTTCCTCAATTGCTTTTGGTTAAAGTCTCATGTACTTCAGCCTAGAAGAGGTTGAACATCATGTAGACAGTACCTGATAGAGCTTGGGTTCAAAGCCAGCTCTATAAGACTCCACTTTATGAGGAATGGTGATAATCGTAGTTGTAGCATCTGATATCTCAGTGCAGCAGCAATATGAATAAATCGTTCTGATGGATTAACAACGTATTAGGCAGAGGCAAAGTCAGTCTAACCAGGTCGATACTTTCTGCTATGTCAATTGGTAATTGGAATTTTTATACTTTTAAAGAGAGAATGAATGTAATATAGTTACGAAATTTCTTCTTAGGATCCCTCCCTGCTGCTCTAAAATTGAGAGAATGTACCAATAAAGGGTGACATTAAAACAACTTAACCACTGATGAAGCAGAAGCACTGACCAGTCAGATAGATACTGGCTGTAAACATCTGGAGAGGCTACATGGTGTCTTTTGGCCTACTATCGGTCCTGGTCTGTCTGGATACTGGTGGGCTGCATCTGTTTAGAGTCTTCATTATCTGCAGAACTGAGAAGCAAAGATTTTTCAGCATGGATTGTGTTGTAGCATTATTCTACCACCCAGATTAATTTGTTATATATTCTAAACCAATTAGCATTTATAGTGAGAATGACATTTAAGGAAGATGAAAAGAAAGGAGATGTAGTAGAATAATGAGGCTCTCATTTACATGATTACCACCTTGCCTAAGAACCCCCGAAAAAATTTACTTGTTTGATATTTGGTTTCTCATTTATCCATCTGCTTGTTCGTTTGCTCATTTATTTATCCATACGCTTTTTTTTTTTTTTTTTTTTTTGAGATGGAGTCTCCCTCTGTCACTCAGGCTAGAGTGCAGTGGCACAATCTCAGTTCACTACAACCTCCGCCTCCCAGGTTCAAGTGATTCTACTGCCATATCCTCCTGAGTATCTAGGATTACAGGCGTCCACCACCATGGCCAGCCAATTTTTGTATTTTTAATAGAGACAGGGTTTCACCATGTTGGCCAGCCTGGTCTTGAACTCCTGACCTCAGGGAATCCATCTGCCTCAGCCTCCCAAAGTGCTGAGATTACTGACGTGAGCCATGGCACCCAGCCTCATCCCATGTACTTTTATTTTAAGACCCTTAGTTCTGTCAATTCTGAGGAAGGATTTTATTTCTTTTACAATTTTTTTTTAGATATTATAAAACAGGAATAATCTGACTGTAATTAGTCTAATTACAGATTACTTATTTACATATCTGATTTTATATACTAAGCTGTGAGCTATTTGTGGATACTTTTTTTAAGCCACCCACCCCCCACATGCCTGGTACTGTATTTCAATAAATATTTTGGTAACTGAATGAAAGAACTGTTAGATCCAGAATTCAGTCGGTTTAAATGTATGTTCTTTGTAACTCAAGCCTGCAAGTTATTGGTTCATGTTTTCCTCCAGCAACCATATAATGAGCTCTTAACACATGTGAACTATTGTTCTGGAGATAGGTAACAGCCCCTTACGTGACAGCAGGAAGAAAAGATGGAATGCTGGGACTCCAACATTAGACAGGAGAAGGCCTTTTAAAGGGTGCTCTGATGTGCACTGTCAAACCATATTGTCACCCTGGGGTGTAGGGAGCAATAGGTGATTAGGTTATGTTAGAGACCAGCCTGTGCAAAGACTCAAGACCTCCCCCCCAGTGAGAAACAAGCCTGGGGAGTTTTGGAACTGCACAGGGGTGACTGCATCTTAGGTGTCAGATGGCCCAAGGGAGCTAAGGATCTGAGAATCAGGATATCATAGCCTTGCTGGGGAAAAGGCAATCAAAGTATCAGTGGTCAAGGCAGACAAAGGACCTGGGAATGCAGGAGATCAGGAGCAGAGGAGAGAATGAGCTTGAGCCAAAGGCAGGTTTTATTTGATTGATGACCTATTCATAGGTCTTAGAATACGAGTGAGGTAGCTTTTGAGCATGATTTCCCAACCTTGGTACTATTGACATTTGGACCAGATAATTTTTTTGTTGTTGAGGATGGGGTGGGGCTGTCCTTTGCATTGTAGGATTGCAGCATCCCTTGCCTGTACACAGTGGATGCCAAAAATCATCTCTAGACACTGCTAAGTGTTCTCTGGGAGGCAAAATTGCTTCTGGTTGAGAACCAATGCTTTGGAGGTAAATGAATCAAGTGGCTGCTGCTCGCTAAGGAAAGGGTGAAGAGAACAGTGATAATGAATGGCTCCATAAATGTTACGTCTTTCCATATAAATTCCAAAAGGAATCAGGACCAAAAGTAACCTAGTTGTGAACAATTGGTCATTGGTAGAGATGAAATAAATTCTGAGATTCAGCAGCCTTTGTATTTGCAAATGTGAACTACTATGCATGGAAATGCAACTATTTTAGACTGTAGTGGAGAAATTGTGTTTGGAGAAAGGAGATTGGAGTTGATATAGTTAGGCATAGTTGAGGAGAACTTTGAAGGTCAGTTAAGAAGGCTTAATTAGCTTGGAATTAACACTCGATTAGTCAGAAATTAGCAAGAAATAAATGTTGAAAGAACTGGGTTGAAGATTTCTTTTTCTTATTTCTTCTCATAAAATAAAATGCAAAAGGAAGTCCTTTTGAAAAATTCAGGTTTTGTTAATTTTTGGGTATTTTATTCTGATCACTTAACATCACCTCCCTCACACCCACTGAGCAACTCTATTATAGCTACTATTGTGAAAAACAGAAATTTTGCTCTTTCTAAATCTGTATTTTGTTTAGAGTTGAGTCTCCCCAAACTTACAGTAGCTTTATCTAGACTTTTCTTGCTGCCACTATTTCTTAAGTAAATTAATAAATACCTCTCCCCCAACAAACCCCCTATTACATTTACCAGACCACCTGTTGCAAACCTTTTTCACTCTCTATAAATTTCATTCTTGCTATAGTCACTCTCAGCAGATAACTTGGTTTCTTTTTTAACCCAACTTGAGGACATTTGGGCATGAGCTTTTCAGAACTTTTTCTGGTGTCTCTCTCTACCTCTGCTTTTGTTCTTTCTCTTTTCCTGCATATCTGCCTTGCAGTAAGAATGCCCTCCCCTTTTCTAAGATGAACCTCTGCATGTGTGCTCATGAGTGCATATCCTACCCTTTCTCTTCCAGTCCTTTATTATCCTTTGATTTTCCTCGTGTCTTCACATATTCATTCTCTCCTCAAATCTTTCCTTTTGTACTCTTGCTAAGGTGTTTTTTTTTTTTTTTTTTCTCAGACAACAAACCAAAAAAACACAAAAGCTTTTCTTGACTTTTGTGTATGTTCAAATCCTGCTCTCACTTATCTCAGGCTTTTTGTCTTCCACTCACCACCAGATTATTTGGGAAAAAAGAACCACCAATACATTATGCTTTACTATCTATCTACTTGTTTATCTTTTGAACTCATACGCTATTGGAACAACTCTCTTAAACTTCACCATCATCTTCCTAATCACCAAATGGTATGTACTCCATATTCTCATCTTCCTGTGTTTCTCAGCAGCATTTGATATCATTGACTGTTTTTTCCTCTTAAAACTTTTTCTCCTTTGACCTTTTTGACTTAATACTAACTCACTTGCCCTTCCATTTTTATCTTTCCTCCTTCTTTGAGCTCCTTGACAGTTTCTTTTTCCTAGCTTAGGCATTTCTAAATATTGTACCATTGGATATTTTGTCTTTATTTTGTATTTTGTTTATTTCCTTTGATAGTTGTAGGAACCATTTCTGTATAAGCAGTTTTCCAATTTACATCTCTAATTCTGACCTTTGTCTTGAGCGTCACCTGTGTTTTCAATCATTGGATATCTGCTTTATTATTGTGGTGTTAGTTGGAATTCACTGTGGCCAAAACCAAATGGAGAGAGCTTCTATAGACCATGTGAGCTCCTCTTCTTTCCTTCCTCAAATCTCACTGAAATGGCAGTAGAAGACTTTAAAAGGTATTAACTTATAAGGATAAAGAAATTGGGATAGCAGAAAAGAGAGCTTAACAAAATTTTGGAAGATGATAAATACAGGAAGAATGTTACCTACAGAGAGTCACCTTTAATTTTCTGAAGTCCCTATAGAAGAGACACTGATGAGATGCAAATCCTTTAGAGACTCACATTTGGAAAGTCCTGGCACCACAAAAGCTAGGAGTAAAACACAGAGCAGAATATGAATCTTGGTTAAAAGTACAAGAGCCTTTAGATCACCCAGATACCTTTCTCTGCTATGGGAAGTTGGGTGAAACTTCCCTTCACCCCCTGAGGGAAGCAGAGACAATTCAAGAAGAATACTTCCAAAAACTCTTATTAATTTCATTAGAGTAATAAGAGAAGATATTGTACCTTTAAAACAAGAACAGATGCTATGAAGAAGGTAAAATTAGATAACAAGAAAGTAGTTTGGAAATTTAAAATTTATTATTAACCAACATAAAAAATTTTAGAAGTTTGAGGATAGCATTGAAGAAATCTCATAGAAAGCAGATCATCAACAACAGCAGCAACAAATGAAAAAATAAACCTAAGAGATGGAACATAGGAAAGAAAAGAAAATTAGAGGATCAATTCAGCATGTCCAAGATCTGACCATTGGGGGTTCCGTGCGTGAATTCATGTATCCAAGCCTTTTGCCAGTGCCCTCCATACTGACTCTGGACTTGGTTATGTGATGCAATTTGATGAATTTATTATAGAAAACTTGACACAACAGAGGCTTAAAAAGCACATTTTTTCTTCTATTGTTATTTTAATCGATATATAATTGTACATATTTATGAGTGATTTTTTTTCTTCTTTTTAAAAAGTGTATCCATTATTGGCTAAAGTGTGATATTCTGATACATGTATACAATGTCTGAAACCTCTGTGATTATCATGAAAACATGCTTGCGGATGAGACTCATGGAACAGGTCCCTGTCTTACCTAATACCATTAATTAATTAATTACAGAGTCTTGCTCTCTCCCTGGCTAGAGTGCAGTGGCAGCATTACAGCTCACTGTAATCTCCACACCTGGGCTCAAGTGATCCTTCTGGCTCAGACTCCTGAGTACAGTTGGGACTACAGGCATGGGCCATTGTGCCTGGCTAATTTTATTATTATTATTTTTTTGGTAGAGACAAGGTCTTGCTATGTTGCCAAGGCTGATTTCGAACTCCTGGCCTTAAGTGATCCTCCTGCTTCAGCCTCCCAAAGTGCTGGGATTATAGGTGTGCGCCACTGCACTATCTCCAAATACCATTTTAAATTCAGCTAACGGCCAGCCTACCCCAGATATCTGCGTGAGGTCTAGTCAACACCAGAAAGAACTCCCTAGCCAAATCCAACCAAGATCAGCAGAACTGCCTGGCTGACTGGTAGATTCTAGAGCAATTATGAATGGCTGTTGTTTTATGCCTGAGTTTTAGGATGGTTTATTAAGAAGCCTTATTACAGCTACAGGACACCTGATACAAATAGAGAACAAGAAAAAGGAAGGAAGCTATCAAAGAAATATTACAAGAAAATTTCCTAGTACCGGTGGATATGTGTCTAGACTGAAAAGGCTGCCCAAGTATCCAGCACAATAAATGAGAAAAGAATACCAGCCATATCATTCTGAAATTTAAGAACATCATAGATTAATATAAGGTCCTAAAAGCTTTGTGGAGGGAGTATAAAATGAAAAGAAAGCATAAACACAACTCACGTAGAGATGAATGGAAATCAGAATGGCATCAAACTCAACACTGGGTGGTAGAGGACAGTGGTGCAATGCTTTCAAAATTCTGAGGGGGAAATCCTTTTCAGTTTAGATTTCTCTATTCAGCTGAAAGTATCAATTAGATATGAGGACAGAATGAAGAAATTCTAAGTCCTGGCAGGATTAAACAATTTATATCTTATGTGTGATTTCATAGAAAGCTTCTGGAGGATGAAATTTCATAAAACAAGGGAGAAAATCAATACAGAGAAAGACATAGGATTCAGGAGAACAGACTCAATGTGGCAGGGCAGAGAGAAGTTCCAGGAAAGCAACTGTTCACTAGTCCTTGAGAGCAACCATTCAGATTAGAGAAAAAGGATGGAGGGTTATTGAGGGGGTGGTTTTGAGGGGAACAAATAAAAATGAAGTATTTGGTATGTTTGAATGTTTGGGAAAAAATGAACAGAACAAATGTGTTGGACTCAGAAAAAAATTGTAATAGGTAAATGAAAAACTAAGCAAATGAAACAAATGGTAGCTATTAACTTCAGAAAAATACAACTTGTTTCTAATCTTGGAAACATATACATAATCATATTATATTATCTGGCTCAGTAATGAAGAATATTTGTGTAGTCATAATAATGTTATAGACACTATAAATATAAATACATTTTTATATGGGGAAGGGAAAGTGTGTGTGATGGGGAAGGAGAGTGGGGAGGAGGGGAGGAAGGCTGATGGTGCAAGTGAGCCAAAGTCTCAGTAACTATAATAGGAATTCAAATGATAGTCTTGAGAATTTATCAGTCAGGAAATATCCAAATAAACTTAATATTTAGATGAGAACAAACTACTACAAGAATTGGAACAGGCCAGCTGAAGTGGCTCATGCCTGTAATCTCAGCACTTTGGGAGGCCTAGACAGGTGATTGTTTGAGCCTAGGAGTTCGAGACAAGCCTGGGCAATACAGAGAGAACTCATCTCTGCTTATATATATATATATACACACACACACACACACATATATATATACACACACACACACATATATATACACACACATATATATACATACATACATATTAGCCGAGCATGGTGGTGTGCACCTGTAGTCCTGGCTATTCGGGAGGCTGAGGTGAGAATCACTTCAGCCTGCAGTGAGCTGTGATCGTACCACTGCACTCTAGTCTGGGTTACAGAGTGAGACCCTGTCACAAACAAACAAACAAACAAACAAGAGAGAGAGAGAATTGGAACAATGGTTTGTGAAGTATGGGACTAGAGCAAGTGTTGACAATTTTTTTTTTTTTCTGTAAAGCACTAGAAAGTGAATATTTTAGGTCTTGTGGACCACATAGTCTTTGCTATTATAGGGTGAAAGCAGCCATTAACAGTCCATAGATGAGTGGACATGGTTGTGTTCCAGTAGAATTTTATTCACCGAGACAGATGGTGGATTGAATTTGCCCTGTGGGCCATAGTTTGCTAACCTCTAGGCTAGAGGGCAAAAGAGGGTGGCAGAGGGATGAATTTTTTCTTTTGAATCCAAGCTCAGTTTTTGGACTTGGCTGTGTTTTTTTTGTTGTTGTTGTTGACTGTAAAGTAAATATATAGAGTAATCTTCCATCTGACTCCTCACATTAGTCCCCTCTTCTCCTTTTCTCCTTTTTCTTGTCTGAGATGCTAGTTTAGGGTCTTGCCTGAACTATTGCAGTAACTTATTAACCCCAATATTTGGCTTCCGGAATGTGCATCCAATCTATCTTTATTTGTAAAGAGTTCATGCTATGGTGTTTACTTGACCTACTCGCCATTCTCCAAATGTTGATCCTGATTTCTTGCTTCTGTGCTTTTTGCTGTTCCTCCTGGAAATGTTCTCCTTCTTTGCCATTTCAGCTTTTCAAAACTGTGTATGTCTTTCCAAGTTCTACCTGAAATAACTGCTTCCCTTAGAAACTGTTCCTGGTTTCCCTCCCCCAGCCTCCAAACTCCCATCCAGCTAGCCAACCAGAGGTGATTTGCCCTTTTTTTGAGAGAGATTGAGTTTGGAGTCAGTCTTGAATTTGAATTTATACCCTACGATATACTTGGTATATGACCTTGAAATAATTTTTTGATCTGCCTGAGGCCTTTTCTCATGTATAAATATTTCATATGGTTCTTGAGAGGGTTAAAATTGGTTTTATTTGTTTTCTTATCTTCATTTGGCGTTCCACAATTAATATAGCTCAACCTCACATTATAGTCATTTGTGTACTTCTCCTATCCCCCAGCCCTTAGCAGCTGGGTTCAGACTGTATCTTCCCCATCTTAAGTATCCTGAAGCCATGCTCAGAAAGTATTGATCTGATTGAATTCAATTGAATTAAGAAGGACATATTTACAGTATTGATCCTTAGCTGAAGATTTCTGATTTTATGGTAAAATTAGAGAAATTTTGTATTCTCCAGTTTGTCTGTTTCCTAATCTCTGTTACATTGTCTATTTTTATTAGTTCATGTCTGTTTTCTCCTACATTGCAAAGGAAGTGCGATGTTGGGGAGGAGAATAGTGACTTGATTTTTCCTTTGATGGGAACTAAGCCATATGTTTATATTGAGCCAGCTACTCCAGACTCTGAATTCTCAATCAGATGGTCAGCAGTGTTTAATTGAATTCCCAATATGTGCAAGGCTATGCTAGGTGCTGTCACTCCAGGGAGATGTAACCATCTGGAGGAACTTTTTCAAAGAACCTAGAATATGAGAATATGTTTCTTTGTATCTAAATTAAAATGATACTAATTTTGGCAAAGTAAATAGTTGGCATAAAAGCTGTCTTTTGCCTCTGCCTTTTTTCCTTTTTTTTTCTTTAATTCTTTCTTCTAATCTCCAATAAAAGGCATCCTTCTTTTTTTGCTATGGCCAGGATGGCATACTTTTTCCTTGATTTCTTTCCTTCCTATTTATAGGTAATTTGTGTAATACAAGGCTCTATTTAAAATCTTTTTCAAGGTCTTTTCGTTTTTGGATCTTTTTCTAACTTTAAATGTGTACATATGGTAGGCAGAATCCTAAGATGACCCTCCAAGATTTTCTGCCATAATTTCTAGGACTGTAAATATGATGGCTGTTACTTTCATAATTATGTTAGGTTACGCAGCACAAGGGGTTTTGAGTTATAATTGAGATTCCTAATCAGTTGACCTTAATGTGGGGGAGATTATCTGGGTGGGTCTAATACAGTCATATGGGCCCTTTGAACAGATTTTTTTCTAGCTGCTATTAGAAGAACAAGTCAGGTACATTCAAAATATGAGAAAGGTCCAGTGCACCATTGCTGGCTTTGAAGATGGAGATGAGCACATGCAGGGGCTGGAGAACAGCATCTAGGAGTTGAGAGCAACCTCCATCCAACAGCCAGCAAGGAAATGGGGGCCTCAGTCCTATTTGCTGTATGGAACTGAATTCTGCCAACCACCTGAATGTGCCTGGAGGTCTTATTCTCTAGAACTTCCAGATAAGACCATTTTGGTAGACACCTTGATGTTGGCTTTGTGAGACTTGAAGCAGAGAACCCAGCTGAGCTCACCGAGACTTCTGACCTACAAAACTGTGAGATAGTAAGTTCGTAGTAATTTGTTATGTGGCAACAGAAAACTAATATAGCGCTGGTCTTCTCTATTAGGAAATGAATTCTATTTCCTGCTCCACTAGTTGTTGCTCTATTTTTTCTTCTTTTCATTGTTAAGTTTCTAAACTAAATGATCTAAACTCACTGTCTCAATTTTCTTGCCACTTGTTTTTTTTCCTAAATTCCCATGCCTCTGTCTCCCTGGTGTCCAAAAATGGCTTTGTGATGACTAGCCTTCTTAGTAAACATAGCGACCTCAGATCTCATTTCCTTTGGTGTTTTGTATTGCACTTGATTTTTCTCTCCTGAATTTTTCTTTTCTGTTTTTCTTTTTGTATTACTTTATGATTCTGTATCCCCCTCCCCACTCCTTTTGTCTTCTTCACAAACCTTGCTGACCAGTATGAGAGTTGAATTTAGGACCTATTTCAGGGAACCAGCAAAGGTAAATAAGAAAACAGGATTTGAAGGGAGCTTTTGGAGCAGTCCAACTTAGTTTTCCTAGACAACTTTGTTAGTGTAAGACTCTTCCTAAACAACCACATATCCTCCTTGGCCATTTTCCTATAGTCATCATATAGATCAGTTACCTACTGCCCCAGTAGTACTTCCTAACAAACCACTACAAACTTGCTGGCTTAAAAACCTAATCATTTGTCATTTATGTATCTGCTGATCTTGGTGGGGCCCAGCGAGGTGGCACTGCTGTAGGCTTGGTGGGTTGTGGTTCTGCATGTTGCGGATTGTTGCAATATTTGTTTGCTGTGGTGGTAGTACTCCATGTATTTCTGTCCTCCTTTGTGGAATGGTCTAGCCGTGCCATGTTCTTCTTATGCCCATAGCAGAGGTGCAGGAGGGAAAAAGTTAACATGTAAGGGCTCTTTAAGGCTTGGCTTTGAAACTGGCATGTACTGTCAATTCCAGCTCATTCTGTTAGCCAAGCAAATTACAAGGCCAAAGTGCAAACCAAGGAGTGGGAGAAAACACTTAGATATAGATGGAATCATGTCCCCTGCCCAAAATTTCATATATTGAAGCCCTGACCCCCAATGCGATGGTATTTGGGGATGGGGCCTTTGAGATATAATTAGGTTTAGATGAGGTCTTGAGGGTAGGGCCCTCATGACGGACTTAGTGCTTTTATAGGAGGAGACACCAGAGAGCTTGCTCTCTTTCTCTCTTCGTCATGTGAGGACACAGTGAGAAGGTGGCCATCTGCAAGCTAGAACTCTACCATGCTGGCACCCTGATCTCAGATTTCCTCCAGAAATGTGAGAAAATAAATTTCTGTTTAATAAGCCACCCAGTCTGTGGTATTTTGTGCAAGGCTTACATATATGATTAAGGCCACTGATCTAGGGAAGAATGGAGAATTGGGGCAAAAAATGCATGCTGTCAGAGACATTGAGTAGTATCTCATATTCTCTCCTCCTCCTTTCCCCACTCAGAGAAAGAATATCTACTTGTCTTTATAGTCTTTTTAAAAACTCTGTCTATATCCTGTATTAATCAGTAAAGGTTAGGTTATCCTTCCATGACAAACAACCTCCAATTTCTCAGTGAGTTGACACCACCAGAGTGAATCTGGGGGATTCTCCACGGCAGCCTCCCTGCAGGTGTTGGCTCTGCATTCTACACTGTACCTGTCTATAACACCTCCATATTAACTAGTGATTGCCATGTCACGTTTGGGGAGCCAAACACCAGCAATTAAATGCTTTGGTCCCAAAGTGACACGTTATCATTCTTGTGTAGAGAACCACGTATTGGTGAACATCAGTTATGATGTCTACTCTGTCTCCTCCCAGGCCTGTTTTCTTCTTTGGGCTTCATTTCTTCCTGCAACAGGGGAAACTGAGCTAGAGAACTTTCTGCTCAGACAGTCTGTGTTCCACTTCACCAACAGTCTTGTAGCTGCTTTGCCTTGCTGCCTTGGTGCTCTGGATTAAGTGCCCATGACCTCCACCACAGTCACCTAATTTATGAGAAATATCTGTGGGCATCCCTGAGGACCTGCCTAGCAGACCTGGCTCATGATATTGTGAGACAATTGCTTTTGAAAAATGAAATATATACACTTTAATTTGGTGTCTGAGATTTTCTAATTCTAGCCCAAATTTGTTTTCAAGTATCATCTACTACTACCAACTTCAATCTAAACTGACACCTTACTGTTCCTTAGATATAACCTCAGACTTAATCTCTTACTACTTTTGTTTTTGTTCACTTTGCTGTAGCCACACTGGCTTTTTTTTTTTTGTTGTTGTTGTTGTTTTACAAACATGCCAAGCTTGTTCCTACTTCAGGGCCTTTGCACCTGGTGTTTCCTTTGGCATACTCTTCCTCAGCTCCACTGTATTTCATCACTGTCTTCCCAGGTTAAATGTTGTCACCTCAGAATGGCCTTTACTACCTTACCTGGAATGTTTCCCCTCCAGTCCCCATAGCATATCACCTTCACATCACTTATCTTTAGCAGAAATCATTTCATATCTTTGTCTATGTTTATTGTCTGTCTTTCCCAACTGAATTTAAACCCCCTGAGGGTAGGAACCTCCGCTGAATTTTTCACTGCTGTAACCCTGGCACTTAGAAGAGTGGTTGGAACATAATAATTGCTTAGTAAAATTAGCTGCTAAGTTGATGCTGGCTTCTCAGCCTTTGGCTTCCTTCATCTGGCTACCTCTCCCACCCTATCCCCATTTCAGCATGTCTAAATCTTACACAGTCGCCACAGTCAGCTTAAAGGCCAGCTTCTTCTTGAGTTTTTCACTTATCTATGTCTCCAGTTTTTCCCTAACAATCCCTAGCAAGAAGGCATCTCTTGCCTCCTCTGAACATTCATAATATCCAACAAAAATATTTCTAGGTATCATTCTCAAAGGACTACAACACTTTTCAGATTCAGTGTGCTTCTTAATCTCAGAACAACCTAGTGATAAAGTCCTCATAGATTAAGAATCTTGGAGAGGTCCTGCAACTTGTAAGAAATCCCATCATGCCTGGAAGTCTTGTGTTTTGCCTTCGAGTCCAGCACCCATTCCTCCACATTACATGTGACATTCATTTCTCTCACACTTGTAGGTTATACACATGTATACCTATGTAACAAACCTGCATGTTCTGCACATGTATCCCAGAACTTAAAGTATAGTAAAAAAAAAAAAAAAAAAAAAAAAAAAAAAAGAGAAGTATTTGTAGTTTCAAAGCTTAGAACCATGGACAGTGATATGGTTTGACAAAGTATTAAAAAAAAAAAAAAGAAGTATTTGTAGTTTCGAAGCTTAGAACCGTGGACAGTGATATGGTTCGACTGTGTCCCCCACTGAAATCTTGAATTGTAGCTTCCGTAATTCCCACATGTTGTGGGAAGGACCTGGTGGGAGGTAATTGAATCATGGGGCTGGGTCTTTCCCATACTGTTCTCATGATAGTGAATAAGTCTCACGAGATCTTATGGTTTTATAAAGGGGAGTTCTCTTACACAAGTTT
This sequence comes from Rhinopithecus roxellana, assembly GCF_007565055.1. Lineage (NCBI taxonomy): Eukaryota > Metazoa > Chordata > Mammalia > Primates > Cercopithecidae > Rhinopithecus > Rhinopithecus roxellana. The sequence continues at coordinate 22,192,702 of NC_044558.1, read as the reverse complement.
TCTCTTGCCTGCTGCCGTGCAGGACATGACTTTGCTCCTTCTTTGCCTTCTGCCATGATTGTGAGGCCTCCCCAGCCATGTGGAGCTGAGAGTCAGTTAAACCTCTTTCCTTTATAAATTACCCAGTGTCATGTATATCTTTATTAGCAGCATGAAAACTGACTAATACAGACAGCTAATGTCAGAAGAGTATAGAAAGGACACTAGTATCCTTTCTGGTAGTAGATACTAGTAGAAAGATCTCTAGTGTCTGCACTGGGCAGGTCTTATTTTGTCCAGTTTTCTAACCATTTTACTTGTGCCTACAGTGAGATCTAATTTGTAATTAGGATGGTTTTACTTGAAATTATCAAGAAGTTCTGTTTAAATGGCCTTAAACAAAGAAAGAGATTTATTGGATCATGTAACTGAAAAGTCCAAAGAAAGGATGGGTTTCAGATGTGGTTAGATCCAAATTTCATTTTTTACAGCCATAATTCTCTCAGCTCTATCCTCCTCTATGTTGCCTTCATCACAAGTGGGCTTCTTTCAGGTAGCAAAATGTATGCAGCAGTTCCTGACCTCACCTCAGCACATTTTGTCCATCAGGATTGTCTTCTTTTCCATTAAATCGAAGTCCTGGGTTTCGTTCTGATAGGACCAACTTAGGTTGTGTGCTCATTCCTACATCAAATACCCTGATAAGGCAGATAAGATGATGCTGATTTCTGAGACTACTTAAGGTTAACCTCTTTTTGTAGCAGTGGAATTAATTCCATCCAAACTCTGTGGCTGCTCTACAACAACAGGGTAGAATAAAAGTATTCTACCCTGTCCACTGTATTCTTCCTTTTCCTCTGGAAGCTTAGATATACATGCTCCATGAGCTCAGGATCATACCTAGCTTGTTCTCCAGTGTATATTCTTCAGTTTTGAGTTTATGGTGGGCACTCAGTAAATAGTTATTAAATGAATACATCAAGTGTTTTATGAATCTTTGATTTATGCCTTTACTGAATCTTCTATCTCTGCACTTTCCTGTTCTAAAAAAAAATTTGTACATGTTTTCTCCAACAAAAGACATACTTATATAATTTTTCCTCAGCCTAAATTTTTTTCTTCCTTCTGTTATCTCTCAAACTATTGTTCTACCATTTTCTTTTCCTTCATTTTCAGACTTCAAGAGAGCAGTCTGCTCCAGCTATCTCCACTGCCTCACCATTCCCCGATACCTTAACTCCTTGCAAACTGTTTTCCCTTATCACTCTGCTGCTCTCTCAAGTGTCAATAATACATTTCTTTTATTCCCAAATCCAGTGGCCTTTTTGTAAGTCCTAATTTTCCATGATTTTGCTGTTGCAAATAATACTGTTGATGGTCCATGCTTCTGGAAACATTTATTGTTGTCTTGATGATCCTTCTGCCTCTGACTGCTCTCCTCTTTCGTGGTTTGGCTTGGTTTGATTTTCTGATAATTTTCTCTTAATTCTTCCCTTTGCCTTCTCTCATCTCGTTAAATATGGATCATCTCCAAGGTTCTACATGTTTCACCCTTTCTTACCTTGTCTGCTCTCAACTTCAGCTCTCATATTTATGCTAGATGCCGTTCAAATCATAAGCCCTAATCTCTGCTCTGTCCTCCAGTTCTGAATTTGCGACTAATTCACGAACATTTTCACTTGCATATTCCACACAAAGCCAATGTGTCAGAATCTGTCCATACCCTCCTCCCTGTCCACCTTCTTCTGTTTTATTCTTCCATTCTCTGCATGCTGATGCCATCCTCTTAGTTTCCTGTTCTCAAAAATTAAGAGAGGCATTGACTTCTCCCTTTCTTCATTTATTGTATTATTCTGAAAGGGCTGAAATAAAGTCTACTATATTCTACATTTTCAAACTGTCTTTTAAAATTCAACTTAAGATTGCATAAATGTTTTTTTTTGAGAAGTGTCTGTTCATATCCTTTGCCCACTTTTTGATGGGGTTGTTTTTTTTCTTGTAAATTTGTTTGAGTCCTTTGTAGGTTCTGAATATTAGCCCTTCGTCAGATGAGCAGATTGCAAAAAGTTTCTCCCATTCTGTAGGTTGCCTGTTCACTCTAATGGTAGTTTCTTTTGCTATGCAGAAGCTCTTTAGTTTAACTAGATCCCATTTGTTAATTTTTGCTTTTGTTGCCATTGCTTTTGGTGTTTTAGACATGAAGTCCTTGCCCATGCCTGTGTCCTGAATGGTATTGCCTAGGATTTCTTCTAGGGTTTTTATGGTTTTAGGTCTAATATTTAAGTCTCTAATTCATCTTGAATTAATTTTTGTATAAGGTGTAAGGAAGGGATCCAGTTTCAGCTTTCTACTTATGGCTAGCCAATTTTCCCAGCACCATTCATTAAATAGGGAATCCTTTCCCCATTTCTTGTTTTTGTCAGCTTTGTCAAAGATCAGATGGTTGTGGTAGATGTGTGGTATTATTTCTGAGGGCTCTGTTCTGTTCCATTGGTCTATATCTCTGTTTTGGTACCAGTAGCATGCTGTTTTGGTTACTGTAGCCTTGTAGTATAGTTTGAAGTCAGGTAGCGTGATGCCTCCAGCTTTGTTCTTTTGGCTTAGGGTTGTCTTGGCAATGCGGGCTCTTTTTTGGTTCCATATGAACTTTAAAGTAGTTTTTTCCAATTCTGTGAAGAAAGTCATTGGTAGCTTAATGGGGATGGCATTGAATCTATAAATTACTTTGGGCAGTATGGCCATTTTCACGATATTGATTGTTTCTATCCGTGAGCATGGAATGTTCTTCCATTTGTTTGTGTCCTCTTTTATTTTGTTGAACAGTGGTTTGTAGTTCTTGAAGAGGTCCTTCACATCCCTTGTAAGTTGGATTCCTAGGTATTTTATTCTCTTTGAAGCAATTATGAATGGGAGTTCACTCATGATTTGGCTCTCTGTTTGTCTGTTATTGGTGTATAAGAATGCTTGTGATTTTTGCACATTGATTTTATATCCTGAGACTTTGCTGAAGTTGCTTATCAGCTTAAGGAGATTTTGGGCTGAGACGACGGGGTTTTCTAAATATACAATCACTTGATCGGCAGACAGGTACAATTTGACTTCCTCTTTTCCTAATTGAATACCCTTTATTTCTTTCTCCTGCCTGATTGCCCTAGCCAGAACTTCCAACACTATGTGGAATAGGAGTGGTGAGAGAGGGCATCATCGTCTTGTGCCAGTTTTCAAAGGGAATACTTCTAGTTTTTGCCTATTCAGTATGATATTAGCTGTGGGTTTGTCATAAATAGCTCTTATTATTTTGAGATACGTTCCATCAAAACCGAATTTATGGAGAGTTTTTAGTATGAGGCACTGTTGAATTTTGTCGAAGGCCTTTTCTGCATCTATTGAGATAATCATGTGATTTTTGTCTTTGATTCTGTTTATATGCTGGATTATGTTTATTGATTTGCATATATCAAACCAGCCTTGCATCCCAGGTGTGAAGCCCACTTGATCATGGTGGATAAGCTTTTTGATGTGCTGCTAGATTTGGTTTTCCAGTATTTTATTGAGGATTTTTGCATCGATGTTCATCAGGGATATTAGTCTAAAATTCTCTTTTTTTGTTGTGTCTCTGCCAGGTTTTGGTATCAGGATGATGTTGGCCTCATAAAATGAGTTAGGGATGATTCCCTCTTTTTCTGTTGATTGGAGTAGTTTCAGAAGGAGTGGTACCAGCTCCTCCTTGTACCTCTGGTAGAATTCAGCTGTGAATCTGTCTGGTCCTGGACTTTTTTTTTGGTTGGTAGACTATTATTTATTGCCTCAATTTCAGAGCCTATTATTGGTCTATTCAGAGATTCAACTTCTTCCTGGTTTAGTCTTGGGGAGAGTGTATGTGTCCAGGAATTTATCTGTTTCTTCTAGGTTTTCTAGTATATTTGTGTAGAGGTGTTTATAGTATTCTGTGATGGTAGTTTGTATTTCTGTGGGATCGGTGTTGATATCCCCTTTATCATTTTTTATTACATCTATTTGATTCTTCTCTCTTTTCTTCATTATTAGTCTTGCTAGCGGTCTATCAGTTTTGTTGATCTTTTCAAAAAACCGGCTCCTGGATTCATTGATTTGTTGAAGGGTTTTTTGTGTCTCTACCTCCTTCAGTTCTGCTCTGATCTTAGTTATTTCTTGCCTTCTGCTAGCCGTTGGATGTGTTCGCTCTTGTTTCTCTAGTTATTTTAATTGTGATGTTAGGGTGTCAAGTTTAGATCTTTCCTGCTTTCTCTTGTGGGCATTTAGTACTATAAATTTTCCTCTACACACTGCTTTAAATGTGTCCCAGACATTCTAGTATGTTGTGTGTTTGTTCTCATTGGTTTCAAAGAACATGTTTATTTCTGCCTTCATTTCGTTATGTACCCAGTAGTCATTCAGGAGCAGGTTGTTCAGTTTCCATGTAGTTGAGGCGTTTTGATTGAGTTTCTTAGTCCTGAGTTCTAGTTTGATTGCACTATGGCCTGAGAGATATTTATGCAGCCAACAGACACATGAAAAAATGCTCATCATCACTAGCCATCAGAGAAATGCAAATCAAAACCACAATGAGATATCATCTCACACCAGTTAGAATGGCAATCATTAAAAAGTCAGGGAACAACAGGTGCTGGAGAGGATGTGGACAAATAGGAACACTTTTACACTGTTCTTGGGACTGTAAACTAGTTCACCCATTGTGGAAGACAGTGTGGCGATTCCTCAAGGATCTAGAACTAGAAATACCATTTGACTCAGCCATCCCATTACTGGGTATATACCCAAAGGATTATAAATCATGCTGCTATAAAGACATATGCACACATGTGTTTATAGCGGCACTATTCACAATAGCAGAGACTTGGAACCAACCCAAATGTCCATCAGTGACAGACTGGATTAAGAAAATGTGGCACATATACACCATGGAATACTATGCAGTCATAAAAAAGGATGAGTTCATGTCCTTTGTAGGGACATGGATCCAGCTGGAAACCATCGTTCTCAGCAGACTATCATAAGAACCAAAAACCAAACAGTGCGTATTCTCACTCATAGGTGGGAATTGAACAATGAGAACACCTGGACACAGAAAGGGGAACATCACACACTGGGGCCTGTTGTAGGGTGGTGGACAGGGGAGTGGGGAGGGATAGCATTAGGAGATATACCTAATGTGAATGATGAGTTAATGGGTGCAAGCACACCAACATGGCACATGTATACATACGTAACAAACCTGCACGTTGTGCACATGTACCCTAGAACATAAAGTATAGTAAAATAAAATAAAATTCAACTTAAATACTCCTTCCTCTATGATGCCTTTCCTTATCTTAGCTAGAAGATCAGTTTTCAATCAGTTTTTCTTATGGAGATGACAGATTGACTCTCAACTCTGAGGTGAAGGACTACAGCTTATTTTGTTTTTCCTGTCTTCAAACTCCTGGCAGTGTCTGGTAGATATGTAGTAGGTGCTCAAAAGATGTTTGTGGAATGGATAACTAACTGATTGTTCTATTGATTTTATCTGTTTAGCATCACTGTGATTATTATTTTTTTTAACTTTCTGTTCCCACTGCCTTTATTCTACTTCAGGTCCTCGTTATCTTTGATCTAGACTCCTATAATGATCTCTTGACTGCCTTCATTGTCTCTTTTTTGTAGTCTGCCGTATACATTGCTTTTAGATATACTTTCGAAAACACAGATCTAATAATGTCACTACATTCCATAAAGATCTTCAGTGACTCCTTATTTCCAACCAAATAAACATTTCTCAGTTTGACTTTTCAAGGTCTTCTGTCATTTCACCTTAAGTGATCTTTTGTTCTTCGTGTCCCTGTCTTCTATATTTACTAGGCAAATTGAGCGATTTGTCCTCTGTATTCCTGCCTCTGTTTATTTATTCCTTTAATAAATATTTGTTGAACATCTACGACATACCAGATATTCTAGGTACTAAGGAGACCATTGAAAAAGTGATAGTCTCAGCCCTCTCGGAACTTGACATCTGTTGAGGAAGAGGGACATTCAGTAATTATGTACATAATATTTCATTGCAGTTATGAAAGCATATGCTGCTGCTTTTTGTTGAAATGAAGGCTACCATATTCTATATTTTCAAACTGTATCTTTTAAAATCTAACTTAAACACCCCTTCCTCTGTGATGCCCTTCCTTGTCTTAGCTAGAAGTCATCTTTCACCCTCTAAGCTCTGATCCCACTCGTACCTTCTCATGACCCATCTCATGCTTTGCTTTGTATTATTATGTGTGAATATTCTTTCTCTTTTTTTTTTTTTTTTTTACTGAAACAGCAGTTAGAATTTATTGCATATTGAATATTCTCACAAATTCTATTACACACAAAATCTATCAGAGAATTGCAGGAAAAGGAAAACAATTAGTAACTAGAAATGTAATTTTGACAGAATATGAGCCATGTCTCTATTGAAAAGCGGTAACATCAAGCGTGTGTCAGTATTACAGACCTGTTTCAAATCAAGAAAGAGACTGAGGAATAGACAGCTATTCACCATTCACCATGATTTACACTAACAGACTAAGTGCCTAGGAGCTATGGTTTTACAGAAGCTCAGAATGAGGCACAATAACAAATTTTTTTTTTTTTTAAATGTTTAATGCTCTTTAATTTTTTTTTTTTTTATTATACTTTAAGTTCTAGGGTACATGTGCATAACGTGCAGGTTTGTTACATATGTATACTTATGCCATGTTGGTGTGCTGCACCCATCAACTCGTCAGCACCCATCAATTCATCATTTATATCTTGTATAACTCCCCAATGCAAGCCCTCCCTCCTCCCCCCTCCCCCCTTCCCATGATAGGCCCCTGTGCGTGATGTTCCCCTTCCCGAGTCCAAGTGATCTCATTGTTCAGTTCCCACCTATGAGTGAGAACATGCGGTGTTTGGTTTTCTGTTCTTGTGATAGTTTGCTAAGAATGATGGTTTCCAGCTGCATCCATGTCCCTACAAAGGACGCAAACTCATCCTTTTTTATGGCTGCATAGTATTCCATGGTGTATATGTGCCACATTTTCTTAATCCAGTCTGTCACAGATGGACATTTGGGTTGATTCCAAGTCTTTGCTATTGTGAATAGTGCCGCAATAAACATACGTGTACATGTGTCTTTGTAGTAGAATAATTTATAATCCTTTGGGTATATACCCAGTAGTGGGATGGCTGGGTCATATGGTACATCTAGTTCTAGATCCTTGAGGAATTGCCATACTGTTTTCCATAATGGTTGAACTAGTTTACAATCCCACCAACAGTGTAAAAGTGTTCCTATTTCTCCACATCCTCTCCAACACCTGTTGTTTCCTGACTTCTTAATGATTGCCATTCTAACTGGTGTGAGATGGTATCTCATTGTGGTTTTGATTTGCATTTCTCTGATGGCGAGTGATGATGAGCATTTTTTCATGTGTCTGTTGGCTGTATGAATATCTTCTTTTGAGAAATGTCTGTTCATATCCTTTCCCCACTTTTTGATGGGGTTGTTTGTTTTTTTCTCGTATATTTGTTTGAGTTATTTGTAGATTCTGGATATTAGCCCTTTGTCAGATGAGTAGGTTGCAAAAATTTTCTCCCATTCTGTAGGTTGCCTGTTCACTCTGATGGTAGTTTCTTTTGCTGTGCAAAAGCTCTTTAGTTTAATTAGATCCCATTTGTCAATTTTTGCTTTTGCTGCCGTTGCTTTTGGTGTTTTAGACATGAAGTCCTTACCCATGCCTATGTCCTGAATGGTACTACCTAGATTTTCTTCAAGGGTTTTTATGGTATTAGGTCTAACATTTAAGTCTCTAATCCATCTTGAATTAATCTTCGTATAAGGGGTAAGGAAAGGATCCAGTTTCAGCTTTCTACTTATGGCTAGCCAATTTTCCCAGCACCATTTATTAAATAGGGAATCCTTTCCCCATTTCTTGTTTCTCTCAGGTTTGTCAAAGATCAGATGGCTGTAGATGTGTGGTATTATTTCTGAGGACTCTGTTCTGTTCCATTGATCTATATCTCTGTTTTGGTACCAGTACCATGCTGTTTTGGTTACTGTAGCCTTGTAGTATAGTTTGAAGTCAGGTAGCGTGACGCCTCCAGCTTTATTCTTTTGACTTAGGATTGTCTTGGCAATGCGGGCTCTTTTTTGGTTCCATATGAACTTTAAAGCAGTTTTTTCCAATTCTGTGAAGAAACTCATTGGTAGCTTGATGGGGATGGCATTGAATCTATAAATAACCTTGGGGAGTATGGCCATTTTCATGATATTGATTCTTCCTATCCATGAGCATGGTATGTTCTTCCATTTGTTTGTGTCCTCTTTTATTTCACTGAGCAGTGGTTTGTAGTTCTCCTTGAAGAGGTCCTTTACATCCCTTGTAAGCTGGATTCCTAGGTATTTTATTCTCTTTGAAGCAATTGTGAATGGAAGTTCATTCCTGATTTGGCTCTCTGCTTGTCTGTTACTGGTGTATAAGAATGCTTGTGATTTTTGCACATTAATTTTGTATCCTGAGACTTTGCTGAAGTTGCTTATCAGCTTAAGGAGATTTTGGGCTGAGACGATGGGGTTTTCTAAATATACAATCATGTCATCTGCAAACAGGGACAATTTGACTTCTTCTTTTCCTAACTGGATACCCTTGATTTCTTTCTCTTGCCTGATTGCCCTAGCCAGAACTTCCAACACTATGTTGAATAGGAGTGGTGAGAGAGGGCATCCCTGTCTTGTGCCAGTTTTCAAAGGGAATTTTTCCAGTTTTTGCCCATTCAGTATGATATTAGCTGTGGGTTTGTCATAAATAGCTCTTATTATTTTGAGGTACGTTCCATCAATACCGAATTTATTGAGCGTTTTTAGCATGAAGGGCTGTTGAATTTTGTCAAAAGCCTTTTCTGCATCTATTGAGACAATCATGTGGTTCTTGTCTTTGGTTCTGTTTATATGCTGGATTACTTTTATTGATTTGCGAATGTTGAACCAGCCTTGCATCCCAGGGATGAAGCCCACTTGATCATGGTGGATAAGCTTTTTGATGTGCTGCTGAATCCGGTTTGCCAGTATTTTATTGAGAATTTTTGCATCAATGTTCATCAGGGATATTGGTCTAAAATTCTCTTTTTTTGATGTGTCTCTGCCAGGCTTTGGTATCAGGATGATGTTGGCCTCATAAAATGAGTTAGGGAGGATTCCCTCTTTTTCTATTGATTGGAATAGTTTCAGAAGGAATGGTACCAGCTCCTCCTTGTACCTCTGGTAGAATTCAGCTGTGAATCCATCTGGTCCTGGACTTTTTTTGGTGGGTAGGCTGTTAATTGTTGCCTCAATTTCAGAGCCTACTATTGGTCTATTCAGGGATTCAACTTCTTCCTGGTTTAGCCTTGGGAGAGTGTAAGTGTCCAGGAATTTATCCATTTCTTCTAGATTTTCTAGTTGATTTGCGTAGAGGCGTTTATAGTATTCTCTGATGGTAGTTTGTATTTCTGTGGGGTCCGTGGTGATATCCCCTTTATCATTTTTTATTGCATCTATTTGATTCCTCTCTCTTTTCTTCTTTATTAGCCTTGCTAGCGGTCTGTCAATTTTGTTGATCTTTTCAAAAAACCAACTCCTGGATTCATTGATTTTTTGGAGGGTTTTTTGTGTCTCTATCTCCTTCAGTTCGGCTCTGATCTTAGTTATTTCTTGCCTTCTGCTAGCTTTTGAATGTGTTTGCTCTTGCCTCTCTAGTTCTTTTAATTGTGATGTTAGAGTGTCAATTTTAGATCTTTCCTGCTTTCTCTTGTGGGCATTTAGTGCTAAAAATTTCCCTCTACACACTGCTTTAAATGTGTCCCAGAGATTCTGGTATGTTGTATCTTTGTTCTCATTGGTTTCAAAGAACATCTTTATTTCCGCTTTCATTTCGTTACGTACCCAGTAGTCATTCAGGAGCAGGTTGTTCAGTTTCCATGTAGTTGAGTGGTTTTGATTGAGTTTCTTAGTCCTGAGTTCTAGTTTGATTGCACTGTGGTCTGAGAGACAGTTTGTTATAATTTCTGTTCTTTTACATTTGCTGAGGAGTGCTTTACTTCCAATTATGTGGTCAATTTTGGAATAAGTGCGATGTGGTGCTGAGAAGAATGTATATTCTGTTGATTTGGGGTGGAGAGTTCTATAGATGTCTATTAGGTCCGCTTGGTGCAGAGATGAGTTCAATTCCTGGATATCCTTGTTAACTTTCTGTCTCGTTGATCTGTCTAATGTTGACAGCGGAGTGTTGAAGTCTCCCATTATTATTGTATGGGAGTCTAAGTCTCTTTGTAAGTCTCTAAGGACTTGCTTTATGAATCTGGGTGCTCCTGTATTGGGTGCATATATATTTAGGAGAGTTAGCTCTTCCTGTTGAATTGATCCCTTTACCATTATGTAATGGCCTTCTTTGTCTCTTTTGATCTTTGATGGTTTAAAGTCTGTTTTATCAGAGACAAGGATTGCAACCCCTGCTTTTTTTTGTTCTCCATTTGCTTGGTAGATCTTCCTCCATCCCTTTATTTTGAGCCTATGTATGTCTCTGCATGTGAGATGGGTCTCCTGAATACAGCAGACTGATGGGTCTTGACTCTTTATCCAGTTTGCCAGTCTGTGTCTTTTAATTGGAGCATTTAGTCCATTAACATTTAAGGTTAATATTGTTATGTGTGAACTTGATCCTGCCATTATGATATTAACTGGTTATTTTGCTTGTTAGTCGATGCAGTTTCTTCCTAGCCTCGATGGTCTTTACATTTTGGCATGTTTTTGCGATGGCTGGTACCGGTTGTTCGTTTCCATGTTTAGGGCTTCCTTCAGGGTCTCTTGTAAGGCAGGCCTGGTGGTGATAAAATCTCTAAGCATTTGCTTATCTGTAAAGGATTTTATTTCTCCTTCACTTATGAAACTTAGTTTGGCTGGATATGAAATTCTAGGTTTAAAATTCTTTTCTTTAAGAACGTTGAATATTGGCCCCCACTCTCTTCTGGCTTGTAGGGTTTCTGCCGAGAGATCTGCTGTTATTCTGATGGGCTTCCCTTTGTGGGTTACCCGACCTTTCTCTCTGGCTGCCCTTAAGATTTTTTCCTTCATTTCAACTTTGGTGAATCTGGCAATGATGTGTCTTGGAGTTGCTCTTCTGGAGGAGTATCTTTGTGGCGTTCTCTGTATTTCCTGAATTTGAATGTTGTCCTGCCCTACTAGGTTGGGGAAGTTCTCCTGGATGATATCCTGAAGAGTGTTTTCCAACTTGGTTCCATTTTCCCCCTCACTTTCAGGCACCCCAATCAGACGTAGATTTGGTCTTTTTACGTAATCCCATACTTCTTGCAGGCTTTGCTCATTTCTTTTTCTTCTTTTTTCTTTTGGTTTCTCTTCTCGCTTCATTTCATTCATTTGATCTTCAATCGCTGATACTCTTTCTTCCAGTTGATCGAGTCGGTTACTGAAGCTTGTGCATTTGTCACGTATTTCTCGTGTCATGGTTTTCATCTCTGTCATTTCGTTTATGATCTTCTCTGCATTAATTAGTCTAGCTGTCAATTCTTCCACTCTTTTTTCAAGATTTTTAGTTTCTTTGCGCTGGGTACGTAATTCCTCCTTTAGCTCTGAGAAGTTTGATGGACTGAAGCCTTCTTCTCTCCTCTCGTCCAAGTCATTCTCTGACCAGCTTTGACCCGTTGCTGGCGATGGGCTGCGCTCCTTCGCAGGGGGAGATGCGCTCTTATTTTTTGAATTTCCAGCTTTTCTGCCCTGCTTCTTCCCCATCTTTGTGGTTTTATCTGTCTCTGGTCTTTGATGGTGGTGACGTACTGATGGGGTTTTGGTATAGGTGTCCTTCCTGTTTGATAGTTTTCCTTCTGACAGTCAGAAGGACTGTCTGTTGGTCTGTTGGAGATTGCTTGAGGTCCACTCCAGACCCTGTTTGCCTGGGTAACAGCAGCAGAGGTTGCCGAAGATAGAATATTGCTGAACAGCGAGTGTACCTGTCTGATTCTTCCTTTGGAAGTTTCCTCTCAGGGGTGTACTCCACCCTGTGAGGTGTGGGGTGTCAGACTGCCCCTAGTGGGGGATTTCCCCCAGCTAGGCTACTCAGGGGTCAGAGACACACCTGAGCAGGCAGTCTGTCCGTTCTCAGATCTCAACCTCCGCGTTGGGAGATCCACGGCTCTCCCCAAAGCTGTCAGACAGAGTCGTTCGCGTCTGCACCGGCTCCCGCTACTTCCCCTGTTGGTCTTCAGCTGTGCGCTGTCCCCAGAGGTGGAGACTACAGAGACAGGCAGGCTTCCTTGAGCTGCTGTGAGCTCCACCCAGTTCGAGCTTCCCAGCGGCTTTGTTTACCTACTTAAGCCTCAGCAATGGCGGGCGCCCCTCCCCCAGCCTCGCTGCTGCCTTGCGGATAGATCGCGGCAGACTGCTGTGTTAGCAGTGAGGGAGGCTTCGTGGGCGTGGGACCCTCCCGGCCAGGATTGGGATATATTCTCCTGGTGTGCCTGTATGCTTACAGCGCAGTATTGGGGTGGGAGTTACCCGATTTTCCAGGTGTTGTGTGTCTCAGTTCCCCTGGCTAGGAAAACGGATCCCCTTCCCCCTTGCGCTTCCAGGTGAGGCGATGCCTCGCCCTGCTTCAGCTCTCGCTGGTCAGGCTGCAGCAGCTGACCAGCACCGATTGTCCGGCACTCCCTAGTGAGACGACCCCAGTACCTCAGTTGAAAATGCAGAAATCACCGGTCTTCTGTGTCGCTTGCGCTGGGAGTTGGAGACTGGAGCTGTTCCTATTCGGCCATCTTGCTCCGCCCCAATATTCTTTCTCTTACAAGGCATTTAAATTGTTAGTGTGGAATTAGAATCACTTTCAACTTTGCATATCTTAGTATCTTTCTTATAGCAAGTTGGAAGCGTTAAGTAAGATGTAATGTGGGATCAATCTTTTCAGGTATTTATTTTAAGTATCTTTTTTTTGGGCTTTGTTGATTGGCTGTATGTTCATCAGTTTGATTCATCAGGTATTAGCAGGGGAGAGACCAGGATGTGAATCTTGGCCCTGACAGGAGAGAATAGAGGTAACCTACAGATTGTCTTTCATTTACTCTGCCTAGTCTTTTTTCCCCCTGAAATCCCCAGAAATGTTTTTGTTTTGTTTTATTATTGGCTTCTATATTGCTGCTTTTTAACATTGTTACATTTAGTGCCATATTGTATCTGGAGGTTATACTGCTTTACATTATTGTACATTTCATTTTTTGTCATGCCCTATTTAGGACATTGTTGTGTCAGCCATAGAGCTGACCCAGATGTTCACAAACAGGGCACTCAGAGATACCTTGAGGCATTGTGGGAGTATAGATTAGGCTACACTTTGCATGCTCATCTCTGGACGTATAATCAAGCTTTACTTAGAGTAAATGTGTATTCTTTCCAATTATTTGGCTGTTATTTCTTGCAATTTTTGGAAATGTGCTTATGCATTTACTGTTATAGGAATGATTTTGTCAGACAACAGTGAATATTTTGTCTACCTAAATTGTCAATGAAAGTACATCTTAACTGTTAATGATTAGCAAAGAGTCTTTTTAAAATTGTATACAATTAAAGGAAATTAAAATAACTTTCTCTTAAATGTGCAAACTTAATTTTATTAGCTGCCCTTTGGGAACTAGGTTATTGGTTTCATGTTCCCTTTACATGAAAAATTATAGTGAATCTCCTTTTACAAAGGAGAAAATTTCGTTACTCTAGGATTATGTCTTATCCCACATTTTACAACACGTAACTAACTGAATTTACTCTTTAAAAAGTGAGCATTAAATAAATACAGTAGCAGTTGAGCACTTTTCTGCTTCTCAATGTTGAATAATAAAAAGAGAAATCTTGTCATTTGTTTTTAGTTACCTTGATCCTGATAAGGTCATGCTAATACATCACCTTCATTCCCTGTGTGAAAATATTTATACTACAATGAACCTGTGATGATGAGACTTCTGGAAGAATGATGGAAAGAACCTTCAGGTGGCCGGGCAGGGTGGCTCACACTTGTAATCCCAGAACTTTTGAAGCCTGGAGCAGGAGGATCACTTGAGCCCAGGAGTTCAAGACTATCCTGGTCAGCATAGTGAGACCCCTGTCTCTACAAAAAAGAAAAAATAAAAATTAGCTGCTCATGGTGGCTCACAACTGTAATCGCAGCACTTTGGGAGGCTGAGGTGGGAGGATTGCTTGAGCCCAGGAGTTTGAGACCAGCCTGGGAAACACAGTGAGATCCCACCTCTACAAAAAATAGAAAAGTACCTGGCTGTGGTCACAGCCACCTGTAGTGCTAGATGCTCGGGGGCTGAGACAGAAGGATTCCTTGAGCCCAGTAGGTCAAGGTTGCAGTGAGTTATGACTGTGCCACTGCACTCCAGTCTAGGTGACAGAGCAAGACCCTGTCTCAAAAGAAATTTTTTTAGAAAAGAACCTTCAGATGGTATATAAGCCTACTCTGGTTTGTTTATAATGAATGCAGGCCCCCAACTAAGCTGTTGTTTAAGAAAAGGTGGTTATTAGATCTGAAAGAAAATAGGAGGCATATATTTTTACTTTTTTGGATTAAATGGGAATGGCAGTTTTCTTCTACACCTTAAGCTTGCCCTCTCTACCAGCCTCTGCAGGGCCTCTTGATCCTTCAAATTTCTCCTTTTTATCTAACAGGCCTGATGGCTCATTCTGAGCATTTAGTTGGGAAATGGAAGGTCCTTACTCTCTGAGAATGTACAAGGCAGGAATTAGCAGCTGCTCTTTAGTTTTTGATCTGTTAATCGGGCGCCATACTGGCTATTTTGGCAATATTGGTGGCAAATTGCCACTTGAATCTTACAAAAGAGTGTGACTGTGTGACCAACTCTGGTTTTCTCTAGCATGTAGGCTGGGGATTTCATGTCACCAGTGGTGATTGGATGTTTAGAATACTTCAGTTTACCTCTTATGATATGTTAGCAACTTGAATAATATAAGAAGAAAGGTGCGTTAGTCATCTATTGTTGTATAACAATATTACCATAAACTTAGTGACTTAAAGCAACATGTATTTGTTGTCTCATAGTTTCTGGGGCCAGGAGATAGGGTATAGCTGACTTGAATCCTCTGCTCAAGGTCTCACAAAGCTTCAATCAACATATTTGCCAATAGTTAGTTCTCAACTGAGGCTCAACTAGGGAAGGAGATACTTTCAAGCTCACTTGGGCTGTTGGCAGAATTTAATTCCTGTGGTTGCAGGACTGAGGGTTTCAATTTCTTGCTGGCTATCAGTCCAGGGCCAGCTTCAGCAACTAGAATTGCCCTGCAGTTTCTGGCCGTATGACCACTTGCTTCCTCAAAGCCAGTAAAAGACGGAGACTCCAACAAAATGGATATGACAGATTTATGTAACATAATCACATAGTCATGTACATGTATCACATCTGTCGTGTCACCTTCGCTTATTCTTTTGACTATAAACAAGCCGCAGGTCCTGCCCATACTCAAGGGGAGGGATCACAATGGTGCATGGAAACTGGGAATTGGGGATTATGAGGATCGTGTTCAGAGCCCACCTGACATCCAAAGAGAAAGGACAATTGGGTTGATTCTGCCCTCAGGATTTTTTTTTCACTTATTATAGATAACTTGAGGGCAGGATTCTTGTCTCATTTATCATGTATCTTCTGTTTGCTACCATCACCCACCTACTAGATGGTGTGTTACACTTAGTAGAAACTCAGTTGGTACTTGTAAGCTTCACTGTTATGCTATAAAACTAATATCAAAGAAGGAAAATACATACCCCTTTTCTCAGAAGAAGGTATCCTAGTGCTCTACATGTATTTAATCTGGAAGAATACAGATCACCTTGTTAAATCAGTATAGCAATATGATAGTCGTTTAAAGATTTGGAACCGTATGCCACGTTGTCAGGAGAGACTAGCAACTGTATAAGGAGGCCTTCTTTTCATCGTGTTCTACTTCTTTGTCTATCAGCATAACATTTTCTCCCAAATGAGCAGGCAAAATTAGCAAGGGCTTTTAATTTTTGTCTATGAGAAGAACATAAGCTGCCAAATCAAAGGAGAAGTGGATATTTCTAACTCTGAGACTTGTGTTCCTAAATAATCATATTCAACATTGTAGAAATATTAATTATGGGTTGTCCATGTGGCTGTAGAATTGACATTTTGCTTATACCAAAGCTGTGCTGTTTGTTATTCTTCTTTCTTGGATAGTTAAAATGGAGATTACTTTCCAACTTTGGCCTGGTAGAATGACTCCCACAGAGAAGGGTGGCAAGAAGAAGGGCTCTCCTGCTGTCAATGGGGGTGGTGATCCAAGAATACACCATCAACATTCAGAAGCACATCTGTGAGTGGGCTTCAAGAAGCATGCTCCTGGGGCACTCAGATCCAGAAATTTGCCATGATGAAGGAGATAGGAACTCCAGATGTGCGCATTGATACCAGGTTCAACAAAGCTGACTGGGCCTAAGGTTAAGGGATGTCCCATATTGTATCCATGCATGGTTGTCCAGAAAACATAATGAGGATGAAGGTTCTCAAGCAAGCTCTATACTTTGATACCCGTTTCCACTTAAAAAAATCTGTAATCATTCAGTGTAGATGAGAACTAACTACTGATCATTGAATACATCAAATAAGGTTATAAAACTGCAAAAAAAGTGGAAGCTATATAACCATTGAATACTTACACTTTTGTAGTGTGAATTTATGCAAGGTCACAAAAGTAATGCCTGAAAATAGATGGAAAAAAAAGCAACAAAGAGGCTAGGTCTTTGTGGAGTGAGGAGGACCTTAATAAGTTAAATCTTAATCTAACAGTAACAGACAAGGCAGCCAAGAATACAGCAATCAGAGGTAGGAATGGTTTATATTGAATAAAAGACTGTGAATGGAGAAGTAGGTATTCCCAGTCAGTAACATAGGCCTTATAATAAATGAGTACCACCAATAGCCAAAGAGTAGACAATTACCAAATATGGTAGGTTCCTCAGTTGCAACTGTAATTATGCATTTTTTTTTAAGCGGTGGGGTCTCTCCATATTGGCCAGGCTGGTCTCGAACTCCTGGCCTCAAGTGATCCTCCCATCTTGACCTCCCAAAGTGTTGGGATTACAGATGTGAGCCACCGTGCCTGGCCTAATTATCCCTTGTATTTTACAAGTAGCATAACGTTTGGGGACAGAAATATGGGATGGAAAACTATTTAATTTTGGCTTAGCTTTTGAGAACTTTTATTCTCATCTTCTGTTACCAGCTGTGCTTGGCAGAATTCTAGGATGACTCCCAAGATTCTCACCTGATATGGTTTGGCTCCACGTCCCCACCCAAATCTCACCTTGGATTGTATCCTCATAATCCCCATGCATCAAGGGCAGGACCAGGTGGAGGTAATCGGATCATGGGGGCGATTTCTCCCATGCTGTTCTCATGATAGTGAGTCTCACAAAATCTGATCATTTTATAAACATCTGGCATTTCCCCTGCTTGCACTCATTTTTTCTCCTGCTGCCCTGTGAAGAGGTGCCTTCTGCCACGATTGTAAAGTTTCCTGAGGCCTTCCCAGCCATGCGGAATGGTGAGTCAATTAAACTTCTTTTCTTTATAAATTACCCAGTGTCAGGTATTTCCTTATAGCAATGTGAGAATGGACTAATAATAGGGTACACATCCTGTAGAGTCACTTATGATTAGGTCACTAATCAGTTGACTTTAAGTGAGTTAAGAGGGCCATTATCTGGGTGGGCCTGATCTAATCAAGTGAGCCTTTAAAAGGGATTGGGTTTTCCCTGAAGTTAGAAAGATTCAAATCTTGGGAGCATTAGAGGGCCTATTGAGGGGACCACTAGGCGGGGAATTGCTGGTGACATCTGGAAGTTGAGAGTGGCTCCTGGCCGACAGCAAGAAAATGGTGGAGTGTCTGTCTTACAACTGCAAGGAAATGAATTAGGTCAGCAACCAGTGATCTTAAAAGAGAGCCCTATGCTTAAGAGGAAATCATAGTCTTGGTGGACATTTTGATTTCAGCCTGTGAGATCCTGACTAGAGGACCTAGCTAATTCAGACTCCTGACCACAAGAAGTGTGAGGTGGTAAATGTGTGTTGTTTAAGAAGCTAACCATATAGTTTTTTTTTTTTTGGTCAGATATGTATAGATAAAGAACACATCCTTATATGCAGCCTAAGCTTCTAAACTATCACTTTTCTAAACACACCCCATCCCTTCCCAACTTTGTGACTATACACAGGTGTTCTCTTCCCTGGAATGATTTTTGTTATATATCTATTCTACCCATCATTTAAAGTCCATCTCATGAACCACCGCCTTATTGATAACTTACTCTGCTTCTCTAGGCGAATAGGATCTTTCTATCCTTTGAATATCAAGTGTAGTTTATATCTCTTACGTGTAACTTTGTTTTGTAAAATGATTTGTGTATATGGTTTATGCTTTTTATTTTAATTTTTTTTTATTTATTGGAATAGAAAGGACTGTATATACATTCAAATATTCCAACAGTGGGAAATAGTATGTAATGAAAATTAAGTGCTCTTATCTCAGATCACCAGTTCCCCAGTCCTCTGACCCAAAGGCAATCATTCTTTTCAGTTTTCACTTATCCTTCTGTAGAGATTCTATACTTAGACAAGCATTTATGTACATATCTCCTCCCTCCTTTATATACAAAATTAATGTTTATCATCTCTTCATTGTGAGATGTTTGAAGAATCTGTGTCTTTTTTTTCTTTTTGTATTAATCTCCTAAAGTATGAAAGTATTTAAGACCTACTGAATTTAATCTTTTTCACCAAGTTGGTTTTCGAAAGATAAACAAAATTGGCAAACCTTCACCCAGAATAAGAAAAATAGAGAAGATCCAAGTAAAATCAGAGATTAAAAAAACAGACATTATGACTTATACTGCAGAAATTCAAAAGATCATTAGAGACTAGTGTGAGCAGCTATATACCAATAAATTGGAATAGCTAAAAGAAATGGATAAATTCTTAGTCACATACCCTACCAAGATTTAACCATGAAGAAATCCAAAACTTGAACAGACCAATAACAACTGACCAGATTGAGCTGTACTAAAAAGTCTCCGAGCAAAGACAAGCCCAGGATCCAATGGCTTCACTGCTAAATTTTACCAAACATTTAAAGAAAAATTAATACCAGCTCTATTCAAACTCTTCTGAAAAATGGAAGTAGTTTCTCCTTCCAGGCTCATTCTACAAGGTCAGTATTACCTTGATACCAAAACCAGACAAAGATACATCAAAAAAAGAAAACTGCAGGCCAGTGTTACTGATGAACACTGATGCAGAAATCCTCAACAAAACACTAGCAAGCCAAATCTAACAACACATCAAAAAGATCATTCATCATGACCAAGTGGGATTTATTCCAGGAATGCAAGGATGGTTCAACATGCACAGATCAATCAATGTGATACATCATATCAACAGAATGAAGGACAAAAACTGTATGATCATTTCATTTGATATTGAGAAAGCATTTGATAAAATTCAACATCCCTTCATGATAAAACCCTCAAAACACTGGGTATAGAAGGAACATACTTCACCACAGTAAAAGCAATATACAACAGACCCACAGCTACTATCTTACTATTCTTACTGAATGGGGAAAAATGGAAAACGTTTCCTGTAAAATCTAGAACAAGACAAAAATACTTACTTTCACTACTATTATTCAACATAGTACTGGAAGTCCCAGCTAAGCAATCAGACAAGAGAAAGAAAGAACATCCGAATTGGAAAGGAAGAAGTAAAATTATCCTTGTTTGCAGATGATACTGTCTTATATTTAGAAAAAACTAAAGACCCCACCAAAAGACTATTAGAACTGATAAACACGTTCAGTAAAGTTGCAGGATACAAAACCAACATAAAAAATCAGTAGTGTTTCTATATGCCATGGTGAACAGTCTTAAAAAGAAATCATGAAAGTAATCTCATAAAAATATACCCAGGAATAAACTTAACCAAAGATGTGAAAGATCTCTACAGTGAAAACTATGTAACACTGATGCAAGAAATTGAAGAGGACATGGAAAAATGGAAAAATATTTCATGTTTATGGATTGGAAGAATCAGTATTGTCAAAATGTCCATACTACCCAAAGGAGTCTACAGATATAGTGTAATCCCTATCAAAATACCAGTGATATTCTTCACAGAAACAAAATCCTAAAATTTATATGGAACCACAAAGGACCCAAAATAGACAAAGCCATCCCAAGCAAAGTGAACAAAACCAGAGGAGTCACATTCTCTGAATTCACATTATACTACAGAGCTATAGTGACCAACACAGCATAGTAGTGGCATGAAAACAGACACAGACCAATGGAACAGAATAGAGAACCCAGAAACAAATCCACACACCTACAGTGAACTCATTTTTGACAAAGGTGCCAGAACATACATTAGGGAAAAGACAGTCTCTTCAGTAAATGGTGCTGGGAAAACTGATATCCATATGCACAAGAATGAAACTAGACCCCAATCTCTTGCCATATACAAAAATCAAATCAAAATAGTTTAAAGACTTTAAGACCCCAGACTATGAAATTAGTACAAGAAAATTTTGTAGAAACTCTTCAGAACGTTGGACTAGGCAAAGATTTCTTGAGTAATACCTCACAAGCACAGGCAACCAAAGCAAAAATGGACTAATGGGATCACATTAAGTTAAAAAGCTTCTGCACAGCAAAGGAAACAATAAAGTGAATAGACAGCCCACAGAATGAGAGAAAGTATTTGCAAACTATCCATCTGACAAGGGATTAATAACCAGAATATATAAGGAACTCAAACAACTCTGTGGGAAAAAATCTAATAATTCAATTAAAATATTGGCAAATATTTGAATAAACATTTATCAAAAGAAGACATACAGATGGCAAACAGGCATGAGAAAAGATGTTCAACATCACTGATCATCAGAGAAATGCAAATCAAAACTACAAGGAGATATCATTTCACCCCAGTTACAATGGCTTACCTCCAAAAGACAGGCAATAATGAATGCTGGAGAAGATGTAGAGAAAAGGGAATATTTGTATGCTGTTGGTGGGAATGTAAATTAGTAGAGCTACTATGGAGAACAGTACGGAGGTTCCTCAAAAAACTAGAAATATATAGAAATACCATGTGATCCGAAGTCTCAGGATACAAAATCAATGTGCAAAAATCACAAGCATTCTTATACACCAGTGACAAACAGAGAGCCAAATCATGAGTGAACTCCCATTCACAATAGCTTCAAAGAGAATAAAATACCTAGGAATCCAACTTACAAGGGATGTAAAGGACCTCTTTAAGGAGAACTACAAACCACTGCTCAGTGAAATAAAAGAAGACACAAATAAATGGAAGAACATACCATGCTCATGGATAGGAAGAATCAATATTGTGAAAATGGCCATACTGCCCAAGGTAATTTATAGATTCAATGCCATCCCCATTAAGCTACCAATGACTTTCTTCACAGAATTGGAAAAAACTGCTTTAAAGTTCATATGGAACCAAAAAAGACCCCACGTTGCCAAGACAATCCTAAGCCAAAAGGACAAAGCTGGAGGCATCACGCTACCTGACTTCAAACTGTACTACAAGGCCACAGTAACCAAAACAGCATGGTACTGGTACCAAAACAGAGGTACAGACCAATGGAATAGAACAGAGCCCTCAGAAATAATACCACACATCTACAGCCATCTGATCTTTGACAAAGCTGACAAAAACAAGAAATGGGGAAAGGATTCCCTATTTAATGAATGGTGCTGGGAAAGTTGGCTAGCCATAAGTAGAAAGCTGAAACTGCATCCTTTCCTTACTCCTTATACGAAAATTAATTCAAGATGGATTACAGACTTAAATGTTAGACCTAAAACCATAAAAACCCTAGAAGAAAACCTAGGTAATACCATTCAGGACATAGGCATGGGCAAGGACTTCATGTCTAAAACACCAAAAGCAATGGCAACGAAAGCCAAAATTGACAAATGGGATCTAATTAAACTAAAGAGCTTCTGCACAACAAAAGAAACTACCATCAGAGTGAACAGGCAACCTACAGAATGGGAGAAACTTTTTGCAATCTGCTCATCTGACAAAGGGCTAATATCCAGAACCTATGAGGAACTCAAACAAATTTACAAGAAAAAAACAACCCCATCAAAAAGTGGGCAAAGGATATGAACAGATACTTCTCAAAAGAAGACGTTCATACAGCCAACAGACACATGAAAAAATGCTCATCATCACTGGCCATCAGAGAAATGCAAATCAAAACCACAATGAGATATCATCTCACACCAGTTAGAATAGCAATCATTAAAAAGTCAGGAAACAACAGGTGCTGGAGAGGATGTGGAGAAATAGGAACACTTTTACACTGTTGGTGGGATTGTAAACTAGTTCAACCATTGTGGAAAACAGTGTGGCAATTCCTCAAGGATCTAGAACTAGAAATACCATTTGACCCAGTCACCCCATTACTGGGTATATACCCAAAGGATTATAAATCATGCTGCTATAAAGACACATGCACACGTATGTTTACTGCAGCACTATTCACAATAGCAAAGACTTGGAATCAACCCAGATGTCTATCAGTGACAGACTGGATTAAGAAAATGTGGCACATATACACCATGGAATACTATGCAGCCATAAAAAAGGATGAGTTCGTGTTCTTTGTAGGGACATGGATGCAGCTGGAAACCATCATTCTCAGCAAACTATTGCAAGAACAGAAAACCAAACACCACATGTTCTCACTCATAGGTGGGAATTGAACAATGAGAACACTTGGACACAGGAAGGGGAACATCACACACTGGGGCCTATTGTGGGGAGGGGGAGGGGGAGGGATAGCATTAGGAGATATACCTAATGTAAATGACAAGTTGATAGGTGCAGCACACCAACATGGCACATGTATACATATGTAACAAATGTGCATGTTGTGTACATGTACCCTAGAACTTAAAGTATATATATAAAAAAAACCAGATGATCCAACAATCCCACTGCTAAGTATATGCCCAAAAGAAATCAATATATCAAAAACATATCTGCACCCCCATGTTTATTGCAGCACTATTCCCAATAGCCAAAATTTGGAATCAACCTAAGTGCCCATCAACAGACAAATAGATGAAGAAAATATGTTAGATATACACAATGTAGTATTATTCAATTGTAAATAATGAGATTCTGTAATTTGCAACAACATGGGTGGAATTGGAGGACATTATGTTAAGTGAAATAAGCCAGGCACAGAAAGAGAAACTTTGCATGTTCTCACTCATTTGTTGAAGCTAAAAACTAAACCAATTGAACTCATGAAGATAAGAGAGTAGGATGATGGTTACCAAAGGCTGGGAAGGGTAGTGGGGCAGTGGGGATGGTTAATGGGTACAAAAATATAATTAGATGGAATGAATAAGACCTAGTATTTAATAGCACAACAGGGCGACTATAGTCAACATTAATTTATTATATATTTTAAAATAACTACAGTATAATTGGAATGTTTGTAACACAAAGAAATAAATGCTTGAGATGATGGATACCCTGTTTACCTGATTATTACACACTATTTCTGTATCAAAATATCTCATGACCCCATAAATATATACACTATGTACCCATTAAAAATAAAACATTCTTTTCCACAAACCTTTCATTGATGTTGCTTATATTAACTCTAATTTTATTTTGATAGATACATCAATTAAAATGTTCTCCTTAATGTAGACTCAAAACTTTTTAGAACATTTCACTGCTTAGAATGAATGCTGCTATATAGCAGAAAATATCAAAGTTTCATGATTACAAGACATGTTTCCTGGGTTAGAACTGCATGGATGAATATCTGTGAATTGGATATTACTATCAGCATGTGTACCCCTTCTGTTTTGGTAATCCCTCTGTTATTCTCTTAACAGAGTGGTTATTGTGTGAAGAGTCTTAATGGGAATGGGATTGAGAACACTGCAATAGGATAAGAGGTTTTTCTTATATAAGAATTTGTGAAAATTAGTTCTATGAGCTGAACCTGAAATATTGTATTCATTACCTGTTCCCATGATGCTGTTGGACAAATGAAGCTTATAATATTTCCTGCAATTCTATAAAAATAAAGCAACAGAAAAATCTAACTTTTCCTATCTGTGAGCATGATTCTGGGGCCTGAAATTTTTATTAATACTTGGCCTAACTAGTTTACTTCTCACTCCCTAGTTGCTTTAATGGCCTTATATAGAGTCTGTTGACCACTTCCAAGTCTGCTTTTCCTCTCTTACCTATTCTAGGATTATCTGATTCCCTTTTTTAGTTGATAAAATTAGGAAGAATGAAAAAGAAAAGTCACCTGGAGTTACGATCCTGAGAGGGTTTATATTATACCCTCTGTGACTAAGTTCTTACCAAGTTTGTTTTTGAAGTATATATGTGTGTTAGCTTTTTATATTCTCTCTTACTTTCTCCTTATTCACAATTATGCTACTTAGCACATCATTAAGGAAAATCTATAAGGGCAATGAAATTAGAGAAAACAACGATTAAAACTTTAATATTTGTCAGCAGCTTTATAAAATAGTAGGTGGTTGAAGACTTTGAATTGAATTGAATTTGAGTATTGAAGATTGTGTTTATCTCTGAATTTTAATCATCCAAGCCACCATTTTTTTCCTGTTTCTTAGGATAACATTTATATTATTGAGGAGGAAATTCAGGACCAGTTTATCTTTCATGTGTATGAATAAGTACTTCATAATTAAGTGTTTTCTATATAACAAGAGTTCTATAAGAAAATAATGAATTTCAGCCTTCAACCAGCTAAGAAAACACTGAATTTAAAACTTAAAAGTGCCAAGAAGATATTTGATAATGATAACCTCATTCAGCAGATTTGTATGGTTTTCCTTAAAGATTCAGATTACAACATTTTTATAGTATAATTTTTATATAGCAGTTAAAATGTTTTTTAAAATTAAAATTAATTAATAAAAATAGTACAAACTTAAAGCAGCATATTCCTGTTTCTTCTTTCTTTTTTTTCTTTTAAAGACATGGGGTCTCACTGTGTTGCCCAGGCTAGAGTGCAGTGGTGCCATCATAAGTCACTGCAGTCTCAAACTCCTGGGCCCAAGTGATCTTCCTGCCTTAGCCTCCCAAAGTGCTGGTATTACAGGTGTGAGCCACTGTTCCTGGTTTATATAACATTTTTAATGGTACCTCACAGTGTTCACCAGAGAATGTGGAACTCATTATGATTTCTAATTTTGTTTTCTAATTTGATAAGTCCCTTGTAAAAAGCAGCAAAGAGACATTCTTCCTAGGTAATCTTTGCATTTTAAGTAGCTTCAATGATGTTAATGTTTTTAGGACAAATATTGAACATATATATTTTTGAACAGTATCAATTTATGGCAAACAGATTTTAGAAAACATTTGAATAAGTTGGTTATTTTTAATATAATTCACAAATTTCTGTTAACAATTTACATGCAGTAGGAATTTACTGTATCTTCTCTAGTTGTGACTAACTGAAACCTAATTCAAACCAGTTTAGGACAAAAGGGAATTTATTGACTACTGTAATGGGGTCAGGGAAAGACAGGGTGAGGCTAAGCTTCAGGTATGAATGAGGGAATTAGGTATCAGTAGGACGCTATTTTTTTTTTTCAACTTTCACCTTTGTTTCAGTGTGTCTGCTTCATTTTCTTAGGCCTAATTCCCACACATGGTTGTTGGCAGAGAGGGACTTCAATCAATTCTCTTTCAGTTTCTAAATACAAATTTCAAAAATCTAATTTACATTTATGGCTTCTGATTGGCTCAGCTTGGAAGATATCCAGCCAAACAACTGTAATCCAGAGGGTAGGCAGGATTTCAAAGCTCATGTTCTAACCACATGATTACAGAGATGGGGTAGGAATGTGTTTCCACAAGGTAGTAGCATGGAGGAATGGGGACAGTGAAAAGACAAGATAGTAAGCACAATACTTTTACCTTTTGAAATAGGAGGAAAGGTCTGGAACATTTGTAGCTATTTAGGAGGGATGCTTTAGCAGGAGTTAATAAGGGATCATTTGCAGTGTGTATTAGGGTTCTCCAGAGAAACAGAGCCAATAGGATATGTGCATATGTATATAAAGGCATTTATTGTAAGGAATTGGCTTGTGTGATTATGGAGGCTGACAAGTTCCAAGACCTGCAGGGTGCAAGATCTGCAAGCTGGAGATTCAGGAGAGTCAGCAGTGTGGTTCCATTCTGAAGACCAGCAGGCCTGAGACCCAGGAAGAGCTGATGTTTCAGTTCAGGTCAGAAGATAGGAAAAAACTGATATCCCATTTTAAAGGCAGTTGGGCTGGTGGAATTTTTTCTTATTCAAGAGAAGGTCAACTTTTTTGTTCTATCCAGACTTTCAACTAATTGGATGAAGCTTACCCATGTTAGGAAGGGCAGCCTACTTTACTCAGTCTACTGATTTAAACACCTTCACCAAATAACATTTGACCAAATATCTGGGGACCTTAAGTTGACACATAAAATAAGCCATCATGAGGTGGTACTTGCTAGAATATGGGATGGAGTATGTTTTGTACTTTGCAGTCCTAATATAAGCAAAATAAAGTTAAAGTTTAACTGGTAAGCATTAAATACATAAATTGGCAACCCAGGTTTTTCTCAATGATTTTCATTCTTACTATATCCAAAATGCATATAACCCTTTATCATTCTATAAAATGGGAAGATATTTGGAATGTGAAATGGGATATATAGGCAACCAATCTTATGATAAATGAACCTGGGCCTACTGGCCTAAAAAACTACTTAAAAGCTATCCATTTAGATGTGAGGCTATAAATCTTCAAAGATAACAGCTATTGAGTTAGAGAAGAAGCAAATGAAAAATCTGTTTGCACATTAGATGAGTAATGTTTCAGTATATGAAAAATTAAGCTTGACTTAAAGCCAGCCCTACCATTGGAAATGTTCATATTGGATGACAATTCTGTTTATTAACTTTGTTAGGTTTTCAGAAACAATATTTTATGTTCTATTATATTTAATAAGTAAAACCAGTTTGTTTGGAATCACTTACCTTTTTTTCAATGGGCTGATCAGCCTTATCCCTCCTTTTGACGAAGCTTAACATTGAGCCAGAAGTCAAAGGAGAAATGTTCGTAGGTGCAGCTCCAATGTTATAAAGCAAGACAAAGAAGGGTGCATTGGGAGCTGTGAGAAAATACATTGATAACTATCACACCCAGAACCGATATATACTTTCTTGGCTTGGGATTCCTGGACCATCTGGATGGTATAAATTTAAAGCCCTGAAGATAGGAGGCTAGGTCATATTTAAGAATTCTCCGGGAGACTTTTTTATTCTTCCCGGAGCACAGGCTGAGAAATGCAAGTTTCCTTTTATCTTCTCGTATGCCAGTGATAGCCAAGTATGCAATCCTTTGAGGGTACCAACTTTATCTAGAGATTTGATTCTCATCTGGCCAAAGGCTATTAAACCCAAGCCCACTGATTACTTCCCAAGGTGACTACAGGTAAGCTCCCAAGCTTGTTGCTCTGGTTTGGAATTGCATCTTCGTTTTTAGCTCCTAGGGCTTTCTGTTAAATTCTTGTGAGATCCTAGCTCTAGTTTTGTATCCACACAGGGTTTTGTTTATTTTCTTTATCTTATTTCTGCCCCATTGTAAGCCACCCTCCAGCCACCCTCCCACTCTTTGTCATGACCTTAATTGGCATTTATTCTAGGTGCTGGGAATACAACTGTGAACAAAACAGAAAAATTCCATGTTCTCATGGAGTGAATCTTTTTTAAAGGGGAAAGAAAAATAACTAACTTATAGTGCATCTAGTAGTGATAAATGCTATGATGAAAAGTGAGCAAGGATACAGAAATAGAGTAATGTGGGTGCCGTTTGATGAAGTCATGTCAAAGACTGTGTTTGTCTTAGTCTATTTGGGCAGCTATAATAAGATACCATTGACTGGGTGGCTTATAAACAATTCATTTCTCAGAGTTCTGGAGATTGGGAAGTGTCTGGTAGGTCCCTCTCTCTGATTCATACATGGTGCTTTCTAGCTGTGTCCTCAAATAGTGGAAGATGCAAGTCATTTTTCAGGGGCCTTTATAATAAAGGTGCTAATGCCATTCCTGAGGGCTTTGCTGTCGTGACATGATTATCTTCCAAAGGATTCCACCTCTTAATACCATTGTCTTGGGGATTAGGATTTCAACATACGAATTTTTGGGGAACACAAATATTTGTACCATATCAATGTTAATGGTACATATATGTAACAAGCATCTCATCTTGGCATCCTAAGAAATGTTAACTTAAAAGCTGAACTAAGAAATTGGATATTGCTATAATACCCCAAATATTAGTGTAAGTTTTATCTTGAGAACAATTCCTTGAGTAATATCATCCTTTAATATTTCCTATTATACATGCTTCCAGTGTTGAATAATAAATGAATCTATAATACACCAAGCAGTGCTTCTGACGTGCATTATAAACTCATGTTCCTCTAAAGTCTTTTGCTCTTCCTATATTCACTGTCTCTGTAAAAGGCCCACCACCATCCATCTTGTTGCTTATGCCACTTGTTTGCTTTTCCTTCATTCAGCGTGCATTTAAGTACCTGCTTGTGTTAGGTACTGTGTCAGGAAGGCACTGAGTATCAGGTCTTTGACTAGGGGATAGTAAGTGAGGTACTTGCCACAGGTATAAAATTTAAGAGTGTGCCAAAGTACTAAGTAATATACAGTATTTTAATTTAATGTTTAAAAAATCAAAATGTATGCAAAAAGTCTATGATGAACAAAACACCAAATTTGTAAATAGAAACAGATTTCAACCTTGTATCAGCATGAACCTGAAGTTGAATGCCTCATTCTCCTCACCCTAGTTCTAGTCCTGCTAAGAATATGAGGGGGATAAGGCACAGTCTCTGCCCATAATGAGTTTACCAGTAGGAGGAGGGAGACATGAATAAATAGGTACCCCCTAAAAGGCCACTAAGGTAGAAATAAAGTAGGTTCAAAGGAGAAGATGTTTCTATTAGGGGGATAGCGGGATTAGGAAAAAACTCAAGGAGCCATCCAAGGAATCTCTTTCTTCCTTACTTTTACCAAATTTTCTCATCGAAGACCCTCTTGAATATGTTCTTTCCTTTTTTTCTGTCACCATCACTAATGCTATTTCCTTATCCCTTTTCTCTCCTGGATTGCTTCTTACTGGCCTTCTATCAGAAGGGCTTTGTTAAAACACGGGTCTGGTCATTATGTTATTTTAAATCCTTTAGTAATTACTAGTCACTTTTGTTATAAAAGCCTGTCATCCAAAAACATCTAATGATCCCACCTCTGCCTTTATCTTGGGATCCTCCCATGAATTTAGACTTACTAAACTCTTCCTGTTTCTCAAAATGCCTTTCCATATACTTTTTCTCCTTCCTAGAATGCTCTTACTCCTTTGTTCTTGCAGCTAACTTCTATTTATACATTAGCACCCAGAACAGATATCACTTTCCCAGAGGCTGTAGATTTCAAGTCTGTTTCTTTGGTGCCTTGCACATGACAGGCAGTTAATGTTTGAAAAAACAAAAGCAATGTAAGATCTTCATGGAATGCTGAAGCCATGTTAGGTGAGTTACCCTTCCCCAAATATGCTATGCAGTTTCATGCTTCTTTGGCTTTGTTCAGGTTTCTTCTTTTGCCTGTAATGCACTTTGCTCATACTTCGTTATAATACATTGTCTTAGTCCATTCCATGTTGCTTTAACAGAATGCCACAGATTAAGTAATTTATAAGGAAAAGAATGTTTTTTATAGTTCTGGAGGCTGAGAGTTCCAAGGTCAAGGGGTGGCATCTTGTGAGGGCCTTCATGCTGTGTTATCTCATGGTGGAAGTTAAAAGGGGCAAGAGGGCTGAACTCATTCTTTTTATAAGTAACCCATTCCTACCTTAATGACATTAATCCATTCAGAAGGGCAGAGCCTTCATACCCTGGTCACCTCTTGAATGTCTCACCTCTGAACACTATTGCATTGGGGATTAAGTTCCCAATACATGAACTTTGGGGGACACATTCGAACCGTAGTTTACATCATAACATAATTGTATATTGCCTGTATACTCAGCCTGAGCCCTTAAGGATAGAGTCCTTGTCTTTTTTGTATGTCCAGTATCTTGGAAACACCAGTCACACAATTGACACTTAATAAATGCTAGTGGATATGGTATGGTTTGAGCCTTAAGTATTATGTCCATTGGTATTAGTGATATCAATCTGTTGACTTTCCTATTCTTAATACAGAACGTTTTTCCTGAAATGTTTTTGTTCCTGCTCTTGTTAGAAGTGTTTAGTGCTATAAAACCATATTTATTGAGTCTTGCAAAAAATTTATTTAATGTGTATCCTTTGGCTCTTAAACCTAGTAACAGTTTAACACCTGTTGGAAGAATTAAAGAAGTCCTTAGTGAGAAGAACAGTCATCAATTAAATGAAAAGACAATTAGGGGAGATTAGATGTACCAATTACTGTCGCTTGTTGGTCATTTATAGTAATAAATACCACTTATTTAGATTTTGCTATGTGTCAGGCACTGTTTTAAATGCTTTATATGTTAATGTATTTAATTATAACAACTCCCTAAGGTAGCTGCTATTATCCAAATTTTATAGAGGAGGAAACTGAGCAGGGAAAGGTTAAGGGATTTTCTCAAGGTCACACAGCACCTAAATGGCAGAGCTGGGATTTGAATCCAGGTAACTTGACTCCAGGATCCTTACTGTTATCCATTATATGTCCATTAGCTTAAAGTTACTTGTAGAAAAGTGCTTGCTATAGTTATAATACTTGTCTAAGAGATTAAGAACTTTCAAAGTAAAAAAAAAGTTTATATTTTTCATATTTTTACATTACTAATTTTTCCTTGAAAATTTAGACAAGAGAGGACAGGCGAGGTGACTCACGCCTGTAATCCCAGCACTTTGGGAGGCCGAGGCGGGCGGATCACAAGGTCAGGAGATTGACCATCCTGGCTAACACCGTGAAACCCCGTCTCTACTAAAACTACAAAAATTAGTCGGGCGTGGTGATGGGCGCCTGTAGTCCCAGCTACTTGGGAGGCTGAGGCAGGAGAATGGCGTGAACCTAGAAGGTGGAGCTTGCAGTGAGCCGAGATTGTGCCACTGCACACCAGCCTGGGTGACAGAGTGAGACTCCATCTCAAAAAAAAAAAAAAAAAAAAAAAAAAAAAAAAAAAAAAAAAAAAGAAAATTTAGGAGATTTTCATGGAAACAAAACATTAGTGCGTGTTGTTTACTGATGGCAAAGTTATGAAGATGAAAAGCATCCTGTAATCTTTCACTGTTTATGTCATCTTCTCCAGTGGTTCTCTGGTTTTTATCTCCAAAACAGATTTTTTTCTGTTCATTAATTTTCATTTTTCTACTATCAGATTAGATTGCTTTGTTTGTGGTGAGTAGATTTTTTGGGGGGAGTGTGAGTAGGGTGAGTGAAAATTTGGTTATTTTTGGAGTCTCATGTTCTGTAAAGATTGGGAAACTGTATTTGTGAAACACTTGAAGAAGATACCTGGAGTCTGTGGAGTTGCCTGGTATATTAATCCGTTTTCACACTGCTGTAAAGAACTTCCCTGAGACTGGGTAATTTATAAAGGAAAAAGGCTTAATTGACCCACAGTTCTGCATGGCTGGGGAGGCCTCAGGAAACTCACAGTCATGGTGGAAGGGGAAGCAGGCACCTTCTTCACAAGGTGGCAGGAGAGACAGAGAAAGCAAAGGGGAAAGAGCCCTTTACAAAAAATCAGATCTCATGAGAACTCATTCACTATCATGAGAGCAGCGTGGGGGAGACCACCTCCATGATCCAATCACCTTTCTCTGTCGACACGTGGGGATTACAGGTCCTCCCTTGACACATGAGGATTACAATTTGAGATGAGATTTGGGTGGGGACACAGAGCCAAACCATATCACCTGGTCAGTTTTTCCACTGAAGCCTCTGATAGACTTATCAGACTAGTTTCAGCCAAATTTGTGTGGAGGATTGAGGTGGTGTGATGGCTAATTTTATGTGTCAACTTGAGTGGACTAAAGAATGACCAGATAAGTGGTAAAACATTATTTCTGGGTCTGTCTGTTGAGTGTGTTTCTGGAAGAGATTAACATGTGACTTAGTAGACTGAGTAAAGAAGACTGTCCTCACCCATGTGGGTGAGTGTCATTCAGTCTGGCTTTAAGGGCCTGAATAGAACAAGAAAGTGGAGGAAGGGCAAATTTGTTCTGTTCTTGAGATGGGACATCTTCTGCCTTTGGACATGGAGCTCCTCCTTTAGGCCTTTGAACTCCTTTGGACTCTGGGACTTATACCAGCAGCCTCCCTAGTTCTCAGGCCTTTAGATTTGGACTGAATCGCACCACTGGCTTTCCTGGGTACCCTGCTTGATGCCAGGGACTTTTAAACTATGTAAAGTATGAATGAATGAATCATGGGTGGACTTTTCAGTCTCCATAATCTTGTGAGTCAATTCCCCAATAAATCTCCATATATGTATATATGCATTTTTTTTTTTTTTTTGTCCTCTGGAGAACCTTGACTAATTCAGGCAGTTTTCCTAGACTCTTAATTATATGAATAAATGCCTCAAGTTTAAAATTTTATTTTTTCTAGTAGATAGCTAACCTTCACTTGTCTTGAATGTCGCGAATGGATAGTGCATATTAAAATAATGTTCCTTTTAAAGTGTGTTAGAAAGTACCACAGAGTCTTGCCTATGTGAATATTGTCCTTGAGAGACATTTTCCCTTGGGAATTACTTATCCGTTTATTCATTCCTATATATTTTATAAATCATTTAAAGCCTATTTATGGCAAATCATCCATGTGTTACGTCCAGGATATTGGGGCCCTCTTAGAGGGATATGAGTGAAAATTGTTGTTTCTGTACTGCTAGGTCTTTGCTAAAGAATGGAAGAGTGGGAGGGAAGAATATGAGAGCCTAAGAATGAGGACTCTCAAGTTAAATTAGAACCTCACATCAGTGCTGTCCAGTGGAAATATAATGCAAACCACTTATGTAAATTTAAAATTTCTGGTAGCCACCATAAAGAAAGTAAAAAGAGGGAAATGAAGTTAAATCTAACAATGTTTTCTTCAACACAATAAATCCAAATATTATTTCAATATGTCATCAATCAAAACATGTTTAATGAGATATTTTGTGTATTTTTTTCATACCAAGATTTTGATATCCAGTTTTTTTTTTTTTTTTTTTTTTTACTCTGCAGCACATTTCAATTTGGGCTAGCTATATTTCAAGTGCTCGATTTGCCACGTAGGAGTGGGTATCCATGTCTACCCCTATGGGGTGACCAAAATAGTTCTGATGCTGTCCTGGAGATATTGCTGAGTAGTATTTAAGTTTTCTTTCCTATGGCTGGGTCTACCTGCTTTCTAATCTATTACTGTTATTTCCTCTTCTTGTGAAACCATGTTTTAATCTGTTTATGCAAGCTTCCGATTTACTTCCATCTTAACTTATAAGACCCTTAGGAGTTTTCTACATTATTTATTTTAGTGGCAAGTAACTATGTAAACATGAATTAATTAGTACTACCTGTGAAGAAGGAAATATTTACTTATTAAGTAGCTGCTGGATGCTAGACGGTACACTAGGCACTTTGCAATCTTCAATCTTTTTTCTTCCACTTTCTATATATTGGAAAACTGAAGTTCCAAAAGTTAAATACTTGTCCTAGGCCACATAGCAAGTAAATTGCAAAACTAGGATTGTCTGACTCCAGAATTCATACTCTTTCTATCATATCACTGTTAGGAAATTGTGCATTGTAAACTTTAAAATAATTGTGATTTGAATACTAGTTCCCTGGTTTTCACTCTGATGCCTCAAGCATAGGACCAACTGAAGGACAGGTGATGCTAAGTGGTAAGGATTAGCTAGTACAAAGGAGTTGATGTTTACTTTTGAAAACTCCTAGCCTGATTGATTTATCTACTTCCTAGGGATAAAAATCACTGGCAACTGTTATCTTGAGCTTATCCTGTTAACTGTTGTTCAAAAATGCATAACTTGTGAAAAATTTTTATAAAGACATCTTAAATTTTTTATTTTTGTGTGTGTGTGTTTAGGTATGTTTTTAAGGAGCATGTTTATAGATATATGCTAAATGAAGACAGAGCTAGACATTGTTACTCTCTGATTACATTGAAACTGTATTAAAATAATAAACCTATATTAAATAATACTTGTTCAGATTTCATTGAACTTTATTTTAATTATAGAGGTGCTAGAGCCACACCTGCCTTAGAAATATAAAATAATATGGGAATGCGTTGCTTCAAGACAATTAAATACAAAAACATGAACTTTAGAAACAGATAATCTAGAGTAGAGTTTGAAAGCAAGGACTCTAGATGAGACTGCCCAGGGTCATGTTCTGATTCTATCGCATACTAGCTGTGTGACCCTGGTCCACTTAAACTTCCTTGTGCCTCATTCTTCAATATAAGGTGATAATAATTGTGTCTATCTGTGTTAAAGTTAACTCAGATTCTCTTTTAAATCAGGCACCAAAATAAAGGGTTTGGGTGAAAGTAATTTTCTCTCTGGTGAAAGTGTTCCACTCATAGGGGATAAGATATCAAATCCCACAGAGCCTGAAGTTGAGAGAATGGGAAGTACAAATTCCCCAACTTGGCTACTGAGGATGGGCAAATTTCCCAAGTGGACACCAATCCTATAGACAGTTATTCTAAAGCTGAGCCTTTTGGCCATTCTAGCATTCCATCAGATGGAATGCTAGTAGTTCATCAGCTTGATGGAGTGCTAGCATGGCCATAAAAGGTAGGACCAGTGGATCCTATGCTAGTAAATATGGTTTAGCGGAGGCAAAGAAGGCAAAAGCATGTTTGAATAACTGTCAGTCACATTGAGGATGAATTGCTGTGCCTTCCAAAGTGGAAAGCCATCACAGTGGTTGCACAGTGGACATGTAAACTGACTAGCCATAATGTCAGAGATGGAGGCTATGCATGGGCATAAAAGCATGTACTCCCTCTCACCAAGATTGATCTAGCTATTGACAGTGCTGAATGTCTGACCAATAAGTACTGGCCCAAAGTGACCCCTCAATACAGAACCATCCCTCAAAAAAGCCAACGCAGACATTTGTGGCAGGTTGATTACATCAAATTCCTTTTGACTTAAAGAGTTATTGGAGAAGCATTAACTCTTTCACTTAAGAGGACTCAGCCTCCCCTTGATAGGCTCTGGGTCTGAGAACTGGCTTAGATCTGCAAACCGGAACATCGATCTTCTGTTTAGTTCTTGGTCTTCTTTGCAAATATAAATAAAAAATTGACCTTATTAACCACTTGTCATAGGTTGAATTGTGTAAGGAGTAACCATGAGATCATACTGGGGTAGGTTGTGCCCCTAATCCAATGTGGCTGGTATTCTTATCAGAAAGAAAATCTTGACACAGAAATGTACACAAGGACAATGTCATGTGAAGATGAAGGCAGAGAGTGGGGTGATGCTTCTATAAGTTAATGAATGCCACAGAATGCCAGCAAACCACCAGAAGATAGGAGAGAGTCATGGAACAGATTCACCCAGCCCTTAAAAGGAACCAATAATGTCTTGATCTTGGACTTCTGGCCTTCAAAACTGTGAGACGGTAAATTTCTCTCGTTTCTGCCACTTACTTCATGACAGCAGCACTAGCAACAGATACATTACCCATATCTTTTGCTTCTATAAACAAAATGTCTAATGACTTATTAACCATTGCCACAGACCCCTGCAGGTCAAGCTCTCTGGTTACTGCTCTGACCTTACTACCTTTTATGACATGCATTCACCTTGCTTCTGGTGGCTAAGTGCCACCTCTGATGCCTGTTATTTTGGAATCCTGTCAGTCACATTGACATCCCATTAGTGTTTTAGGACCTACATGTGATTTCCTTGCTACAAATTAAATTATGAATCACGAGAGATTGCCTCCACATGAAAGCACTGTCGTCTATCTAGCATTCTTTCCCCATGCCTCAGCTCAGCACCCTCAACATCCACGTCCATATATGTGCTCTTAGTTCTAATGACACATGTCAGATAGGCTCAGCTGCTTTTTCGGTGAATAGGCAATTTCTTCCCATAGCAGGACTGCCCTTCACAGTTGGAGTGTTTTTTTTTTTTTTTTTTTTTTTTTTTTTTTAGACAGAGTTTCGTTCTTGTTGCCCATGCTAGAGTGCAATGGTGCGACCTCAGCTCACTGCAGTCTCTGCCTCCCAGGTTCAAGCGATTCTCTTGCCTCAGCCTCCCAAGTAGTTAGGATTACAGGCATGTACCACCATGCCCAGATAATTTTGTATTTTTAGTAGAGGTGAGGTTTCACCATGTTCGTCAGGCTGGTCTTGAACTCCTGACCTCAGGTGATCCACCCGCCTTGGCCTCCCAAAGTGCTGGGATTACAGGCATGAGCCACTGTGCCAAGCCTTACAGTTTGAGCTTTTATGAGTAGGACCTGACCCTAGTTATTGGTCTGGAGACAATGAAAGATGAAGGGCAGATCTTGAGGAGGGTCCCCCACCCCTCAGGTATGTCCTTTGCCAGGTCTCCATGCAACTGGAGGTGGCTTACCTTTATGAAAGGGAAGAGGGTGGATTCTGCTGGCCCAGAGGGTTCAGCAGAATTTGAGCATTTAGCGTTCTCATGTACACCCTCCTAAATATCACCCTCCCATGCATCACCACCCTCTCCCTTTCCCTATCAGAGCCCTGATGGGAGACCTGCTGGGGCTGTGCATTTAGTTGTCTTTGTAGCTAAGCTCCTTCATCAAATCTTAGGCCTGATTTCAGTGTAGTATGTTAGCTGAGTGCCGGAGATAAGGTTCATTTTAAATACTGACATGGAGTTTTTCTGACTTTTACAGCATGCCCTGAATTCATAGATGGTCTACCCAAGCCGCCATTCTCATTCTTTAAAGCTTCTAGAGTAGTTAACAAATACTCCAAAATCTTTATGTTTTGATTACCATATGTCTTTCAAGTATTAGAGCTATTATATAAGCTTGTACTTTCTCCTTCTTCTTGTAACACATTACAGTCCACCTCAGTTAAAAATTTTAGGCATTATACTGCTGTAGCATGTTAGGGGTTATCACCACTCACTTATCACTAGAAATTGGATCCTTGCTGCCCTCTGACCAGCAAGTAATACAATTCCAGAATCTCATTCTGAAAGTCTGCTTTCTAGTGCTATTTCTATTACCATCAGTCTTATTCGGGTTTTCCCCAAAAGCATACCCTGGTATAAGGACTTAGGCATGGATAGTGTATGTGCAAGGTGGTTTTGGGAAGAATAAAGAGAAAATGGAGAAAGAACTGTGGGTCCTTTAGGTGGGAAGCCATCAGCATCAGCATGACTATCCACAGTAGTGGAAAAGAACTCACAGACAAGTAAATGGGATATGGTGTGGGCATTAACAGGGTCTCCTACATGGTCTAACAGGGTTTGTTATAAAGGTTACAGTTGTAAAGTAAGAGCAGAGAAACTAATAAATTTGCCTATTATTTGTATTGGTGGTTAATCATCATATAAATTTTTTTTTGTTGTTTGGGTTTTTAAAATTTTTTTAATTTTTTATTTTTTTTATTATACTTTAAGTTCTAGGGTACATGTGCATAACGTGCAGGTTTGCTACATATGTATACTTGTGCCACTTTGGTGTGCTGCACCCATCAACTCGTCAGCACCCATCAAGTCGTCATTTATATCAGGTATAACTCCCAATGAAATCCCTCCCCCTTCCCCCCTCCCCATGATAGGCCCCGATGTGTGATGTTCCCCTTCCCGAGTCCAAGTGATCTCATTGTTCAGTTCCCACCTATGAGTGAGAACATGCGGTGTTTGGTTTTCTGTTCTTGTGATAGTTTGCTAAGAATGATGGTTTCCAGCTGCATCCATGTCCCTACAAAGGATGCAAACTCATCCTTTTTTATGGCTGCATAATATTCCATGGTGTATATATGCCATATTTTCTTAATCCAGTCTGTCACAGATGGACATTTGGGTTGATTCCAAGTCTTTGCTATTGTGAATAGTGCCGCAATAAACATGCGTGTGCATGTGTCTTTATAGCAGCATGATTTATAATCCTTTGGGTATATACCCAGTAGTGGGATGGCTGGGTCATATGGTACATCTAGTTCTAGATCCTTGAGGAATCACCATACTGTTTTCCATAATGGTTGAACTAGTTTACAATCCCACCAACAGTGTAAAAGTGTTCCTATTTCTCCACATCCTCTCCAGCACCTGTTGTTTCCTGACTTTTTGATGATTGCCATTCTAACTGGTGTGAGATGGTATCTCATTGTGGTTTTGATTTGCATTTCTCTGATGGCCAGTGATGATGAGCATTTTTTCATGTGTCTGTAGGCTGTATGCATGCCTTCTTTTGAGAAATGTCTGTTCATATCCTTTGCCCACTTTTTGATGGGGTTGTTTGTTTTTTCTTGTAAATTTGTTTGAGTTCTTTGTAGATTCTGGATATGAGCCCTTTGTCAGATGAGTAGATTGCAAAAAGTTTCTCCCATTCTGTAGGTTGCCTGTTCACTCTGATGGTAGTTTCTTTTGCTGTGCAGAAGCTCTTTAGTTTAATGAGATCCCATTTGTCAATTTTGGCTTTTGCTGCCGTTGCTTTTGGTGTTTTAGACATGAAGTCCTTGCCCATGCCTATGTCCTGAATGGTACTACCTAGGTTTTCTTCTAGGGTTTTTATGGTATTAGGTCTAACATTTAAGTCTCTAATCCATCTTGAATTAATTTTTGTATAAGGAGTAAGGGTTTTTTTTTTTTTTAACAGTATGAAAGCTATCCACCTCTAATTAGTGAGTTCTTCTAATCCATTTGAAATGCGATTTGATTTTTGAAATTTTCCGAACTTTTCCAACTCCCCCAAAATATATATTTTCTTAAGTGTGTTACTCCCATAAGCCCTGACTTACGATTGAACTATAAAAATAAGAAGATGACTGGTCTTTATTTAGCCTGGATAGCCTAAGTTCAGCATTTAGGTCCTGCAGTGCAGTTATTTTGAAGCTAATCTCTTTAATCTGTTTACTACCCCACTATTTGTAACCTATTTTACTTCTTGTTAATGTGATGGAAGAAAATCAAATTTTTTATTCTTTATTTCAAAAGAAACTATTATTTATAGCTTTCTTAGGCCTCAGGAAAATCCTTATGTGAGGTGCAAATGGTAATTATCACTCTTTCTCAGAGGAAATGTCTGTTCACTAGTGAAATGCTGATGGAAATTTTCAATACAAAATTTGATGTTTCCTTTTTAAAAAATTATGCTGTTTCTACTTCTGTTTGATGTCATCATTATTTTATCATTGGCTAGATCGAGGAAATGAAATTAATTTTTCAAAGGAATCTTTCAAGGCAAAGTTTATAAGGCAGAATATCAATTAGGAATTTCATGGTTGAAGCTTTTTCGTTTTGGAGGGCAAGGCAAGTTAGGGAAGGATTGTGAGAGTAAGTATGGTAGGAGCAAAATGGTTATAGAGAGTTATATAAAAAATAAGGGTCACAGAACAAAAACTTCACTTGAGTTGGATAAAATATGTAGCTGGAGAATAATAGCTGGCAAATTGGTGGAACAATTCATAAAGTAGTCATTTGGTATCATGAAGAGGACAATAAATTCAACTGTGGAAGACAGGAAAGGTTAATCACAAACAAACGATGTCTAACTAATTTAATTTCTTTTCAATACCAGGCAAGCTCAATGAGTAAACAAAACTGATAAGCTCAATATATACAGAATGTTTAGTAGTCTACTTCTATGGACACATTCAGTATAGTGCCATATGACATTTCATGAATGGAGTAGAGAGAGATTGGGTATAGATATAATATATTATATATAAATTATATAAATAATGTATTAAAATAGATATAATAGTCTGGAAAATTTGAATATACAGATAGCCTTAACACCCAAAGTAAAATGTGTCAGTGTTAAAAAAATTAATTGGGCCCAGGCACAGTGGCTTATGCCTGTAATCCCAGTACTTTGGGAGGCCGAGACGGGAGGATTGCTTGAGGCCAGGAGTTCAGGACCAGCCTGGCCAACATGGTGAAACCCTGTCTCTACTAAAAATATAGAAATTAGCCAGGCATGGTGTGTGCCTGTAATCCCAGCTACTTGGGAGGCTGAGGCATGAGAATCGTTTGAACCCGGGAGACAGAGATTGCAGTGAGTGGAGATTATGCCACTGCACTCCAGCCTGGGCAACAGAGTGAGACTCTGTCTCAAAAAAAAAAAAAAAAATTAATTGGGAGACCGTTAGGTAGTGCTTTGGGTTCCTATGTAAGCAAACTGAAACCAAACTCACTGTAAACAGTAAATACACTGTAAAATAGTGAAATGAAACTTAAGCTTAACCAATCAGAAACCACCAGTGAATCTCTATCTAGAGGCTTTACCAATCAGAC
Organism: Rhinopithecus roxellana; assembly: GCF_007565055.1. Taxonomy (NCBI): domain Eukaryota; kingdom Metazoa; phylum Chordata; class Mammalia; order Primates; family Cercopithecidae; genus Rhinopithecus; species Rhinopithecus roxellana. The sequence continues at coordinate 22,152,017 of NC_044558.1, read as the reverse complement.
ACTGCCAATTACCTTTAAGTAGGGACTCTCCACTTTAATCAATCAAACATTTTCTCTGTCCTGCTTCCACAGACACCTTATAATAGTTTTCCCTTGCACCCCTTTGGTGGAGCCCAAATCACTTGCAGTCTGGTGCTGCCCAATTCATGCATCCCTGAATGCTCAAATAAACTCTTTAAAATTTTAATGTGCCTAGGTTTATCTTTTATTATCAGTGAAAGTGGTACTTAAATCTGTATTATTTGTTGCCATTTATATATCTAAATTTATTTTCCAAGTTTGTCATATTAAGATATTATTGTTAATATTTTTAGGTGTGATGATGGTATCATGATTATACTTTGAAGAAGGGAACCCTTATCTTTTAGACATGGATACCGAAATATTTACAGAAAAGTTATGATGCCATGGATTTTCTTCAAAGTGGGGAGGGTATATAGATGAAACAAGTTTGACCTTGAGTTGACGATTTTTGAAGGTGTATGATGAGTACATTGGGTTTTTTATACTATTCTGTCTACTTTCGAATATGTTTAAAAGTTTTTATAGTAAAAAGTTAATAAATCATCATGTGTTATATTGCTAATGGGTGATATAGAACTTCATAAGTAAAAATTATGCTTTCATTTTTCAGTTATACTTAATATTTTAACAACCTAATAATAATAGTCACAAACTCATAGGGCAGAAAATAAAGAAAGCATTTCTTCTGGCAAGTTTATTTTGGACTGAAGACTCAGATTTTTAAGTAAGTATTTCTTGGACAAAATGGACTTTTAAGCCGATAGGACCTTTAAAAATTTCTATTCCAATTTCCATGTTTGCAGATGAGAGGATTGGAATTTGGCTGGCCTGGTTAGTTTGTATCATGACTCAGACTGCAGTCTGGGTTTCAGCTTTTGGTTCTGGGATTTTTCCTACTCTGTTAGATGCCTGTCTGCAAACATAATGTAAGATTCTTTTAGCTCACTGAGACTCAATTGCCCTTACAGAGGGATAGCTCAAGTGGCAGCAGAGTGCAGTGACCAGAGTTTAAATCATAGCTCTGCCAACTACTAGCTGTAAAACCTAGAATGATTTATTTCACCATCCTAAATCTCAGTTTTCTCATAAATTGAGAAAAACTATAGTTCTTGTTGTGAGGATCATAAAAAATAATATATGTTAACATGGTTAGTAGCAGAATCTGTTATTTGGCGACTTTGTAGGGTTTTAATAAGATTATGTATTTTTACCACAATAGCTGGCACATAGTATGAACTAAATGATTACTTGATATTATTATTGTTGTCATTATTATTGTTATTATTACGATTCTCATACAATCAAGGAATTAAGAAATTTTGAATTTTAAAATTTCAGTGGATAAACTGCAGGCTGATAATTTAGAACTCTCTGTAAATGAGTATGTGTATGTATATATATGCATATATTATGTGTGTGTATATACATAGACTGGTGCATTAGATACATTTTTAAACAACTTTATTGAGATATAATTATAATGTTCACTTATTTAAAGTGTTTAATTGGATTTTTTTAATATATTAACAAAATTGTGAAACCACTACCACAGTCTAATTTTAGAACATTTTCATCACCCTAAAAAGAAGCCACTGTACTTATTAGCAGTTACTTACCATTCCTCCCATCTCCCCAGTGTAGATAATTGCTAATATCCTTTCTGTTTCAATAGATTTGCCTATTCTGTACGTTTCATATAAGTGGAATCATACAATGTGTGGCTTATACGACTGTCTTCTTTCACTTAGCATGCTTTCAGAATTCACCCATGTTATTGCATGTATCTGTACTTTATTCCTTTTTTTTTTTTTTGAGATGGAGTCTCACCCTGTAGCCCAGGCTGGAGTGCAGTGGTGCAATCTTAGCTCATTGCAACCTCTGCCTCCCTGGTTCAAGCAGTTTTCCTGCCTCAGCTTCCCAAGTAGCTGGGATTATGGGCACCGGGCACCATCCCCAGCTGATTTTTGTATTTTTAGTAGAGACGGGGTTTCCCCATGTTGGCCAGGCTGGTCTTGAACTCCTGACCTCAGATGATCCGCCTGCCTCGGCCTCCCAAAGTGCTGGGATTACAGGCATGAGCCACTGCGCCTGGCCCTTTATTCCTTTTTAATGGCAAGTAATATTCTATTTTATGGATCTTTTTACAGCTTGCTGAATACAGTTTCCTATAATGCTGTGTTTGGAATGGAATGTGAACAAATTTAACTCTATTCTAGGTGGACAGAAGAATTCTACATTTTTCTAAGTGATTATAGTTGTAGCATAAATCATCTGCCAGGAGAAATAGTCACTATATACATGTACCTAACATTACCCAAATGTGATCTAGAATGAGAAGCACAGAGAAAAGAGAAGAGGGAAGAAAAAGAAAGGGAACTATGACATGGGAAGAAAAAAAGAAGAGGCAAAGGTAATATTTTACAGAAATAGAAAACATTTGTATCGAAACATAAAAGACCCCAAATAGGCAAAGCAATCTTGAGAAAGAAAAAGTTTGAGACATCACACTTCCTGATTTCAAACTATATTACAAAGTTATAATATGGAAAAATAGTATGGTACTGGCATAAAAACAGACACATAGACAGATGGAATGAAATAGAGAGTTCAGAAATAAACCAAAAAGAGATGTGTTGGTGAGGCTGTGGAGGAAAGGAAACTTCTGTATGTAAATTAGTGCAGCCACTATGGAAAACTGAGTGGAGGTTCCTCCAAAAATTAAAAATAAAACTACAATATAACTCAGCAATCAATCCCTCTTGTGGGTATGTATCCAACGGAAATTAAGTCAGCACCTTGTCAAGATATCTGAGCTCCTGTGTTTATTGCAGCAGTATCTACCATGGTCCAGAATGGAAACAACTTGGGTATTTGTTGATGGATGAATGGATGGAGAAATGGTGGTACACGCACACACACACATGCACACACACACACACACACGATGAAATATTGTCCAACCTTAAAAAAGGAGATCCTGCTATTTAAGAGAACATGAATAAGCCTGGGGGACATTATCCTGAGTGAAAAAGCCAGGCACAGAGAGAAAAACACTGCATGATCTCACTTATGTGCAGAATCTAAAAAAAAAAAAAAAAGTTGAATACATAGACACAGAGTAGAATGGTGGGTACTAGGGCCTGGGGTTTGGAGGGAGGGACAGGAATGGGGAGATGTATGTCAAAAGGTACAAAGTTGTTATTAAGTAGGATGAATGTCTAGAGATCCAGTGTGCAGCATGAGGACTACAGTTAATGATACCACATCATATACTAGAAATTTGCTAAGAGAGTAGATTATCACCAAAGGGGGATAAAAGGTAACTGAGATGACAGATATGTTAATTTGTTTGACTGTTATAATTATTTCACTATGTATATGTATAACAAAACATCATGTTGTATACCTTAAATATATATGATGAAAAAGGTAATATTTCAGCACAGACTGAAGTGGTATATTAGGAAAACTAGGAGATTCCTGCAGTGTATGAGAGATTGACATTGGCCCCTTAATAACTTAAAGAATTGGAAAAAATGTATTAAATCACATCTTAAGTAATTTTTCTTTCTTTTTTTTGGAGAGGGTTTCTTTCTTTTGCTCAGGCTGGAGTGCAGTGGTGTGATCACTGTTCACTTCAGCCTTGACTTCCCCAGGCTTGGGTGATTCTCTCACCTCAGACTCTCAAGTAGCTGGGACCACGGGCGCACATCACCATGCCTGGCTAATTTTTATATTTTGTTTGTAGAGATGGGTTTTACCATGTTGCCCTGGCTGGTCTCCAACTTTTGGGCTCAAGTGATCCGCCAGCCTTAGCCCAAACTGCTGGGATTACAGGTGTGAGTCACCATGCCAGGCCTCTTAATTTGGTAATGATTGCTATGTTTTTTTGATCATTAGCAATGATTTTTGTCCTTATATTAGTAGATATTGAATAAAAAAATAAAACTCAGGAATTTAGTAACTATATTATGTAATTTTCACTTGCATTGCCTCACAAATATGTTGCATTTAAAAATGATTTGAGGAGTGCAATGGTGTTACTATTCTGATTTCAACTCTTAGAGTTATAGTTCTATGTCTATTTGCTACGTTCCCACTTAGGATACTAGATGATCAGTACTAGCAGGTCCTTGTTAATCTGAGCTTCAAAGGAACCATAGCTTTTAACCACACCACTGCATTTCCTCTTAGTCCTTTCTAAAATTCTGTGATTTGTTATCATGTTGCTTTACTTGTTCCTCTTTTGGGTGAGCTTTAAGGTGAACATCCTTTTAACAAGGTTTGTATCAGAACAGTCAGGTTTTTACAGTTTTTTTTTTTTTTTTTTTTAAAGAATTTCTCTGGAGAGGAGAAAACAAATTATTTCCAGGCAGCATTAAAAGCAAAAAGGAATGCTTTACCTGCCACCTTGTTAAAATTGCAGTCTGATTTTAAATGAAGAGTATGAAAACAAAACAGAGAAACAGCAAAGAACACCATTTTAACTGCTATCACTTTTCTTTCACCTTCTGCTGGAAAGTAGAACAGTGTCCATCCCTGTTGATGGTTTTGAAGATATATCAAGTTCTATTTACAGAGAAAATATAACCCTTTTCCATGAAGCAACAGGAACAGCAAGTGACAAAATATAGAGAACTGGAATGATTCAGTATTGCTCCTCTTATTAACTGTTCAAAACTCCACCATAGGGTTGCTATCACTGGTCTGATCACACATTTTGATGTTTCTCAAGTCATGCTTTTGACATTAGCAGTCAGTGAGAACACGCCTGACATATTTAGAGAACAGTAAGTACTTCTGATTGCTACAGTACAGGCGGCATGGGGCTGTGGAGGAGGGGCGCACCCTGGGGAGTGAGGAGCAGCAGCCAGCCTCAGGAAAATTTTATGCCTAGGGGAAATTAAACACAGAACTGATGGTGCTTAAAAAACTATCAGTGACTTCCCCTGACAGTGCTGGTTGTTTAGTGTAGCATGGAAGGCCCACCATGAGTCCCAACCTTACAAGCCTTTTGTTAGAGCCATCATGAATATTTTCTGTTCCCTAAACTTGCCTTGCATTTTCTTGCTTTAATGCCTGTTCTTATCCTGTGTCCTTGCCTGGATACTTGACTGTATCCTTCAGTTTGTGTCTTTAAGCTCTGCCTTCAGGCAATGTTAGTTCTCTTCTCTGTGCTCCATGGGACCTTACGTGTATCTTTGTTATAATACGGCACATTCCCTTGTGGTTATTTGTTTACACATCTTTTTTTCTTTTCTAGACTTTACTTTTCTGAAGGGCAGAGGCTATCTTTTATTTATTGTTATATTCCCATACTCCTGGCACTACGATAAATATTTGTTGAATGAAAGGCAGAAATAGAATAAAGAAGCACATGAAGGAGAAAATATAAAAATGTATTATTTTTAAAAGCAATTGTGCCAAATTATTTCACTGAGTTTTACTTTGAATCCAGTACTGTTTAATGATAGAATGAAATATAATTATACAGATATTATTAATCAACCATGAGACTAGAGAGTGGTGAAAATGTGTGTCAACCTGTCCCAGAGGCAGCTTAAGGTGAAGGAGAAGATGAGATGAATATGGCTCACTTCCTTGAATCCATTGGCCTAAACAAATCAATCAACCAATCAATCAAATTCTATTCAGTAGAGAATGAGTTATATTAGGTGTGAAGTAAATGATCATCATTTGTGATTCTAACCAGCCCTCGTCTGAAAAATATCATAAGCACAGACCTCTCATTGTGCATTACTTCTTTGGAAAGGCATTGTTTGGACAAAAGTCACGAAGAGAATAATGTGGTATTAGAGTGAATTTTGAATAACAGAGACTTAATGATGAAGAGAATGCAGCGATACAGATAACTACATTATTCATGTGAGGTCTTTTCCTCTTCTTTGCCAGTCCTGCTTCTTGCCTCATTTCTGGCTGTCTAGGTTGACATGCCTTTTAGGGTCAATTCTAGACTTAGTTTGTCCCAGGCTGCAAACATATAGATGCCTGGTCTACTAAGAATTTCTGAGTGTGGCCAGAACACCCATAATTTGTAACATACCCCATAATCAATTCTGTTGAACAGTAGTGTTTGAAACCGCTGGTTTGGATCTTTCACGTTTAACATATCCCTGAAACCAAATAACTCTATATGACCTCTTCAAGATTCAGCTATTCTTGGATTTGTCTAACCTCTGTCCGAGTGGTTACCTAGAGGGTACTTGTTATGGGCTGAATTATATCTTCTTAAATTCGTATGTTGCTCTGCTAACCCCATCTACCTTATAATGTGACTATATTTGGAGACAGGGTCTTTAAAGAGGTATTAAGTTAAAATGGGGTTATTAGGGTGGGCTGTAATCCAATGTGACTGGTATCTGTATAAGAAGAGGAGATTAGAACATTGACAAACACAGTGGGAAAACCCTGTGAAGACTCAGGAAGAAAGCAGCTATCTGCAAGCCAAATTCAGAGGCCTCAGCAAGAACTAACTACTCTAATGCTTTGATCTCAGACTTCTGGCTTCCAGAATTGTGAGACAATAAATTTCTGTTGTTTAAGCCTCCCAGCCTGTAATACTTTGTTATGGCCCCAGCAACTGATACAACTTTGTTGAGTACCTTCTATGTGCAAAACACTTTACAGCACTTTATTGAACCTCCTAGAATGTGTGTGTGGAAGGGAAGAAGGAGGTGAGGGACCAAGAGGCATTTGTGAATGCTTTGGTATGTCTTTTTCCCTGTTGCCCACAGACCTAGAATTCCTTTTCTCTAATTCTTACTCAGGGGGAATCAGTTGGCATTCTTAATACTTGATTTTTAATTGACCAAACTTCCACTCCCTTCCATGGGCTCTGGATGTGAGTGAAGTCGATTAAATCAAAATTGTCTAACTATAGGTGGACATTTGGGTACAACATAGCACTTAATGTGGCCACGGGACACTTTCTTTTTAATGTAACTATAGTCAGAGTAATCTCAACAATTAACTCCCTTTACCCTCAATTCAAACTAGCAGAGTGCTAATTAAAATTAGAACAGAAAGAAGGAGAGATAGGCCATTACCTAACCTTAGTACTCTTATTACCTCCCACTACTTCTCTGGATTATTTTAGATATCATATTGGAAATAGCATCATATTAAAAGTCCACTTTAAGTTTTTCTTTTAGTTCAGCAAGTATTTAGTGAATATTTTAAATATATCCATTAAGGGGTTAGGAATTAAGTATACAAAGGTGAATATAGCATGCACTTCAGTAAATACAACAGAGGAAATACTTGTAACAATAGAAAAGGTAAATAAGGGGCAGAAGTTGCTACTTAGATTTAGTAAGTGATCCAACTCAGTAGTTTTGAATCTGGGTGATTATCAAAATTACTAGGAGAACATTTAAAAAAATGGAGTCCCAGATTCCACCTCAGATCAGCTCAATCAGAGTTATCACCTGTAGGACCTTTGATTCTTGTTTGCAACTGCTCCCTTACGGTCTCTTGTGCTAATCAAGGCTGAAATACAGAAGTCTAATGAGTCTTAACTGTAGTGCATATGTGAAGTGGGAGTTGGCACTTAAGTAGGAAAATAGGTGATAGTCCTTATGCTAATAAGAATTGGTGAATCAATTTTCAGAATATAATGTACTGTGTGTGATTTCTAAAAGAATGATCAGGCTGGGCACAGTGGCTCACGTCTGTAATCCCAGCAGTGTGGGAGGCCGAGGCAGGCGGATCACCTGAGGTCAGGCGTTTGAGATTAGCATGACCAACATGGTGAAACCCCTCTTCTACTAAAAATACACAAATTACTGGGGCATGGTGGCACGTGCCTGTAATCCCAGCTACTCAGGAGGCTGAGGCAGGAGAATATCTTGAATCCAGGAGGTGGAGGTTGCAGTGAACCGAGATCATGCCATTGCACTCCAGCCTGGATGACAGAGCAAGAATCCATCTCAAAAAAAAAAAAAAAAAAAAAAAAAAAAAAAGAATTATTAGGGTTTCAGATGTAAATGGAGTAAGTGAAATAATGTTTTTAGGTAAATTAAGGACTCTCGGGATAAGAGACACAAATCCAACTTAAATTAATACACCACACCATGGAATATTGTGCAGCCATAAAAAAGGATGAGTTCGTGTCCTTTGTAGGGACACGGATGCAGCTGGAAACCATCATTCTCAGCAAACTGTTGCAAGAACAGAAAACCACACACCGCATGTTCTTACTCATGGTGGGAATTGAACAATGAGATCACTTGGACACAGGAAGGGGAACATCACACACCGGGGCCTATTGTAGGGAGTGGGGAGCGGGGAGGGATAGCATTAGGAGATATACCTAATGTAAATGACAAGTTAATGGGTGCAGCACACTAACATGGCACATGTATACATATGTAACAAGCCTGCACGTTGTGCACATGTACCCTAGAAATTAAAGTATAATGGAAAAAAAAAAAAAAGAAAAAGTCCTACAAGGGCATGCATTGGCTTATGGTATGACAAGGGCCTGGTAGAGCCCAGGTAGTGTTGACAGTGCTGTCCAACAAAGTAGCCACTAGACATACATGGCTCTTGGTCACTTGAAATACGGCTAGTCTGAGTTCAAATTTACTGTATGCACTGGGTTTTGAACACTTGGCAACTTTTTATTTTTTTATTATTTTTAATTTTTCTATGAGTTATTGTGGTACAGGTGGTATTAGGTTATATGAGTAAGCTCTTTAGTGTGATTTATGAGATTTTGGTGCACCCATCGCCCGAGCAGCATACACTGAACCACATTCATGGTCTTTTATCCCTCGCCCCCTCCCATTTTTTCCTCCCAAGTCCCCAAAGTCCATTGTATCATTCTTATTTGGCAACTTTTTATATTAGTACATATTACCATGATACTATTTTGGATACATTGGTTTAAATAAAATGTATTATTAAAATTAACTTTACCTGTCTATTTTTAGTGTTTTAAATGTGATTTGTATTATACTTCTATTGGACAGCACTACCTTAGAATTACTGGAAATAAGCACTCTCTGCCTCTAGTACTCTCTCATCTCTGCTTCTCTCTGGGTATCAGCCTTATTCCCTCCAGTTACAGAGGGCATTTCTCATAGAAGTAGGAACCTTACCATCAGCATCCCTGGACTCTTACAAGGTCTCTACTGAAGAGGAAGGGGAACTTCCCTTTCAGCTTCTAGTTTGAAAATCATAGGGAAAAACTTAAGTTGGTGTGGTTGGAGTGATGGACCAATCACTACAGCTAAGAGAATGTGATTCTTGTTGGCTGCATCTAGACCAGTTGTCCAATGCTGTAGCTGGGTCATGGGATAAGATAAAGACATCAGTCATTAGCAAAACCACATGGGTAGACTGAGGAAGGAACTTTCCTCTTTTTCTCAAAACACGAATAATAGCTAATATTCATTGAATGTTTACTCTGTGTCAGGCATTGTGCTTTTTACATAGATTATTTCATTTAATATGTATGACAGGGCTGGGCACGGTGGCTCATGTCCCAGCATTTTGGGAGGCCGAGGAGGGTGGATCACTTGAGGTCAAGAGTTTGAGACCAGCGTGGTCAGCATGGCGAATCCTGTCTCTACAACCAGCAATAACAACAATAACAAAAATTAGCCAGGTGTGGTGGCCCATGCCTGTCGTCCCAGCTACTTGGGAGGCTGAGACCGGAGAATTGCTGGAACCCAGGAGGTGGAGGTTGCAATGAGCCGAGATGGTGCTGCTGCATTCCGGCCTGGATGACAGAGCGAGACTCCATTTCAAAAAAAATAAAAGTGTCTTAACAGCTATTTTGAGGATCTGATAGGCATCTCAAATGTAATAATTCTTGAACCCTGACTTTTGCCTAATCTTTGTAGTCTCAATCAATAGATCACCATATACACAACTGCTCAAGCCAAGTAACCTAGAAATCATCCCTGATTCCTTCCCTCTTTCCCTCTTCCATCCATCCTCTTAACTGTATTGAATAGATAACTCTTCTATGTCCATTCTTTCCATAGGAGCTGGAATAATATTTTAAAAACACAAAGCTTTAAATAAAGCACTTCAATGGATTTCCATTGCTCCTAGAATGAAATCTGAATTTCTTCCCATACCTGTAAGGCTCAGCACAGTCCAGCTTCTGTTTAGCTTTCTGATGTCATCTTGTGTTATTTTACCCACTTCTCACTTGCCATGCTTCAGTTATCTAGATGTCCTTTTGTGCCAAGTTCTTTTCTTCCTCTGGCTTTCCCTCTTCCTGGAATGATCTTCCAGTTCTCTGAGTGGTTGGCTTATTCTTACTTTTTATATTTCAGCTAAAATGTCACCTCCTCAGAGAGGCTTTATCCTAAAAGCCTCTTTATCCTGAAATTCTGCACATTCTATTTAAGTGGATCTAGAATCACTCTTTTACTATCTTATCCCATTATTTCTTTTATGGCGCTTATAGTCTGCACCTCTCTTGTTGGTTTATTGTCCTTTACTGCCATATCTGAGCTCCATGAGGATACTGACCTTTTCTATCTTATTCACTATTCTTATCTCAGCACTTGCAAAAAGCATGGATCACAATAAATATTCAATAAATATTTGTTGGATATGTGAATGAATCTTTGTTTTACAGATGAGGGAATGGAGGCTTAGAGTAGCTAAATAAATGGGTCAAGTCACACGGATAGGAAGTGGTGGGAACAGGTTTCAAACCCAGGCAGCTTGATCACATAGCCATTAATTGTCATTCCATAAGAAGGGAATGTTGTGTTAGGCAGACAAAACAGTAAATGTCACTGTAATGGGAAGCATAATGTAGAAAGCACTGATGCTGGCATCAGCAGTCTTATGTTCATTTTTGACTCTGTTGAGTGGAGTAAGAAGACCTCATCCAGTCTACATGGACTGAGAATGGGGGAGGGGTGTTATCTAAACAAGGTTTTGGAGTTGTACCAGAAGACCCAGAATAATCCTGGAGAGGGATGGGGGGCACATAACAAATTTCTGCTATAGGATTCCAGTGTATTCCCACACTGTGCAGAGAGCCTACACATGCCTTTGCTACAGAGGCTGCCTCTTCTGTCTCTATCTTTTGCAAATTGCTTGAAATTTTGAAATGTAATATTTTCTAGGGTATATTAAATTTGAAACGAAATCGTGGGGACAGCTGGCATCAAGATAATTGCTAAATGTGAAGTCTGGCAGCACAGGCTGACAGTTGTGAGAATATGATAATATTTTCTACTTAATAGATGTGAAATCATGGATGGACTGTGTTGTAATTCCTTTCTCCCTTCTTGGTATAAACGAGTCTTCATTCATTCATTCCAAAAGTGTGTCTAGTATATATAGTAATTGTTCTTTAGCTATGCTATAAACTAGGGTTGAAAGTTATAGCATTTGGTTTTCTTGGTATATTTCTAAGAAGGTATCTCTGTTTTTTTAACTGGTGATTTTTATCTAGAAAAAAATTAGTGATTTTGTGTCTTAGCTGTTTATCAGCCTGTCAGCTCAAAGATAATTTGCTTTTCCAGAGGATAATTATACTTGTCGAGGGGACAGTCTCATTCTTCAGAAATAAAAAGTATAGTTAGAGAGAAAAAAATTATATAATGGCAAAATGCTGGTCTGAAATTTAGAAATTCAGCATTTCTTTCTGAATAAATGTGATTTGCTCATGCATTGCATACATTCATTTTTCAAACATTAACTGAACATTCTTTTATATAAGAAATAAGGATCAAGTAGAGTAGCGAGTATATAGGACTCATGAGTCAGAAGACCAGGGTTCTAATCCTGGCTCTGCCTCTTGGTGACTGTGATTTTGGCTGAGACAAGTATCCATTATGAATCATAGTTCTTAACTTTAGTGTGGGGATAATATCATCTTCCCTGCTTGCTTCTCAGGATTATGGTAAGAATTGAAAGGGTTCTGAAAATTATAGCTCTTCAAATAAATGCTAAATATTTTTTGTCACTATTGTGTGCATGGAACTACTTCATATAGATTTTTTTTTTTTTTTTTTGAGACGGAGTCTCACTCTGTCACCCAGGCTGGAGTGCAGTGGCAATATCTTGGCTCACTGCAACCTCCACCTCCTGGGTTCAAGTGATTCTCCTGCTTCAGCCTCCCGAGTGGCTGGGACTGCAGGCACCTGCCACTATGTCTGGCTAATTTTTGTATTTTTAGTAGAGATGGTGTTGTGCCATGTTGGCCAGGCTGATCTTGAACTCCTGACCTTGTGATCCGCCCGCCTTGGTCTCCCAAAGTGCTGGGATTACAGGCATGAGCCACCGCACCTGGCCATATAGAAGATTTTTAGATCGCTATTATGCCAGGTGTGGTGGCTCAGATGCCTTTTATCCCAGCACTTTGGGAGGCTGAGGCGGGTGGATCACCTGAGGTCAGGAGTTTGAGACCAGCCTGGTCAACGTGGCACAACTCCATCTCTACTAAAAATACAAAAATTAGCCAGGCATGGTGGTGAGTGCCTGTAGTCCCAGCTACTCAGGAGGCTGAGGCAGGAGATTCGCTTGAACACGGGAAGCAGAGGTTGCAGTGAGCTGAGATTGCGTCACTATACTCCAGCCTGGGTGACAAAGCAAGATTCCATTTAAAAAAAAAAAAAATCGCAATTATTTTTACAGTACTTTGGTTTGCCAGTCCATATCCTGGAAACATTTTAAGACTGTTATGATTTAAAAAGTGCTTTAAAATTCTCTGAGGGTAGATTATAAATAGCAATGTCATTATTATTGTCAACTTAGGTTATATTGTTATTTATTTCCTAAAGTGGAAATTCCGAGAGAAGCTAGTTTGGCTGCTTTATATTGTCTACAAATAGTCCTGATTTTAGGACAGGGCAATCTTCTGCAAGAATATAACAGTGAAATGACATTTTTTTCTCTTGAAATAGACTATATGCATCTGACTTATAAAAACTAAAATTGATTAAATGTCATATTGATAAAATGAATACTATAGCTAATTACTTAATAATATATATTATATAGTTAGAGAGTATATTTTTACAGCTAGAGATGGATCTATATTCTGTAACATTAGACTTGTAGAGGTAACAGATAATTTAATATATTAGAAAATAAATGCAATACATATTAGACTTCTATTTCAACATATACCTCACTAAATTTAGGAGAGAGTCTATGAGGGAAACAATATTAGACTAGGATCAGAGTCAGAAGAATCGAGTTGTAATTTTAACTACAAGAAGTGTAGTTTAGTGTTTTAACTCGACAGATTTTTGAGTCCATCTGCTTTTTGAATCTCAGTTTTGACACTTATTTGCTGTGTGACTTTGGGCAAGTTTTTTGATCTTTTAAAATCTTAGTTTCTTCAACTTAAAATTAAGATAAATATAGTACTTTTCTCCTAGGGCTGCTGTAAGGATTAAATGAGACAAGGCATGCAAAGAATTTAGTGGGTTATTAACATCACTGCCACCATCACCATCATTATTATCATCATCACTATTATCATCACCAATGCCACTAATTCGTAGGCTTGGCAAAGTTATTAATCTCTCTGACTTCGTTAAGTTCTCTCACCTATAAAATGAGAGGACGGGGGAGCGGAGCAAGATGGCCGAATAGGAACAGCTCCAGTCTCCAACTCCCAGCGCGAGCGACACAGAAGACCGGTGATTTCTGCATTTTCAACTGAGGTACTGGGTTCATCTCACTAGGGAGTGCTGGACAATCAGTGCTGGTCAGCTGCTGCAGCCCGACCAGCGAGAGCTGAAGCAGGGCGAGGCATCGCCTCACCTGGGAAGCACAAGGGGGAAGGGAATCCCTTTTCCTAGCCAGAAGAACTGAGACACACAACACCTGGAAAAATCGGGTAACTCCCACCCCAATACTGTGCTTTAAGCAAACGGGCACACCAGGAGATTGTATCCCACACCTGGCCGGGAGGGTCCCACTCCCACGGAGCCTCCCTTATTGCTAGCACACCAGTCTGTGATCTAACTGCAAGGCAGCAGCGAGGCTGGGGGAGGGGCGACCACCATTGCTGAGGCTTAAGTAGGTAAACAAAGCCCCTGGGAAGCTCGAACTGGGTGGAGCTCACAGCAGCTCAAGGAAGCCTGCCTGTCTCTGTAGACTCCACCTCTGGGGACAGGGCACAGCTAAACAACAACAACAACAACAACAGCAACAAAAAGCAGCAGAAACCTCTGCAGATGCAAACGACTCTGTCTGACAGCTTTGAAGAGAGCAGTGGATCTCCCAACACGGAGGTTGAGATCTGAGAAGGGACAGACTGCCTGCTCAAGTGGGTCCCTGACCCCTGAGTAGCCTAACTGGGAGACATCCCCCACTAGGGGCAGACTGACACCCCACACCTCACAGGGTGGAGTACACCCCTGAGAGGAAGCTTCCAAAGTAAGAATCAAGACAGGTACACTCGCTGTTCAGCAATATTCTATCTTCTGCAACCTCTGCTGCTGATACCCAGGCAAACAGGGTCTGGAGTGGACCTCAAGCAATCTCCAACAGACCTACAGCTGAGAGTCCTGACTGTTAGAAGGAAAACTATCAAACAGGAAGGACACCTATACCAAAACCCCATCAGTACATCACCATCATCAAAGACCAGAGGCAGATAAAACCACAAAGATGGGGAAAAAGCAGGGCAGAAAAGCTGGAAATTCAAAAAATAAGAGTGGATCTCCCCCTGCAAAGGAGCGCAGCTCATCGCCAGCAACGGATCAAAGCTGGTCAGAGAATGACTTTCAGAAACTCCATCAACTAACGAGCAAAATAACCAGTTAATATCATAATGGCAGGATCAAGTTCACACAAAACAATATTAACCTTAAATGTAAATGGACTAAATGCTCCAAGTAAAAGACACAGACTGGCAAACTGGATAAAGAGTCAAGACCCATCAGTCTGCTGTATTCAGGAGACCCATCTCACATGCAGAGACATACATAGGCTCAAAATAAAGGGATGGAGGAAGATCTACCAAGCAAATGGAGAACAAAAAGAAGCAGGGGTTGCAATCCTAGTCTCTGATAAAACAGACTTTAAACCATGAAAGATCAAAAGAGACAAAGAAGGCCATTACATAATGGTAAAGGGATCAAATCAACAGGCAGAGCTAACTATCCTAAATATATACGCACCCAATACAGGAGCACCCAGATTCATAAAGCAAGTCCTTAGAGACTTACAAAGAGACTTAGACTCCCATACAATAATAATGGGAGACTTCAACACTCCACTGTCAACATTAGGCAGATCAACGAGCCAGAAAGTTAACAAGGATATCAGGAATTGAACTCATCTCTGCAGCAAGCAGACCTAATAGACATCTACAGAACTCTCCACCCCAAATCAACAGAATATACATTCTTCTCAGCACCACATCGCACTTATTCCAAAATTGACCACATAATTGGAAGTAAAGCACTCCTCAGCAAATGCACAAGAACAGAAATTATAACAAACTGTCTCTCAGACCACAGTGCAAACTAGAACTCAGGACTAAGAAACTCAATCAAAACGGCTCAACTACATGGAAACTGAACAACCTGCTCCTGAATGACTACTGGGTACATAACGAAATGAAGGCAGAAATAAAGATGTTCTTTGAAACCAATGAGAACAAAGATACAACATACCAGAATCTCTGGGACACATTTAAAGCAGTGTGTAGAGGGAAATTTATAGCACTAAATGCCCACAAGAGAAAGGAGGAAAGATCTAAAATTGACACTCTAACATCACAATTAAAAGAACTAGAGAAGCAAGAGCAAACACACTCAAAAGCTAGCAGAAGGCAAGAAATAACTAAGATCAGAGCCGAACTGAAGGAGATAGAGACACAAAGAACCCTCCAAAAAATCAATGAATCCAGGAGTTGGTTTTTTGAAAAGATCAACAAAATTGACAGACTGCTAGCAAGACTAATAAAGAAGAAAAGAGAGAAGAATCAAATAGATGCAATAAAAAATGATAAAGGGGATATCACCACCGACCTCACAGAAATACAAACTACCATCAGAGAATACTATAAACACCTCTACGCAAATAAACTAGAAAATCTAGAAGAAATGGATAATTTCCTGGACACTTACACTCTTCCAAGACTAAACCAGGAAGAAGTTGAATCCCTGAATAGACCAATAGCAGGCTCTGAAATTGAGGCAACAATTAATAGCCTACCAACCAAAAAAAGTCCAGGACCAGATGGATTCACAGCTGAATTCTACCAGAGGTACAAGGAGGAGCTGGTACCATTCCTTCTGAAACTATTCCAATCAATAGAAAAAGAGGGAAGCCTCCCTAACTCATTTTATGAGGCCAACATCATCCTGATACCAAAGCCTGGCAGAGACAACAAAAAAAGAGAATTTTAGACCAATATCCCTGATGAACATTGACACAAAAATCCTCAATAAAATACTGGCAAACCGGATCCAGCAGCACATCAAAAAGCATATCCACCGTGATCAAGTGGGCTTCATCCCTGGGATGCAAGGCTGGTTCAGCATTCACAAATCAATAAACGTAATCCAGCATATAAACAGAACCAAAGACAAGAACCACATGATTATCTCAATAGATGCAGAAAAGGCTTTTGACAAAATTCAACAGCCCTTCATGCTAAAAATGCTCAATAAATTCGGTATTGATGGAACATATCTCAAAATAATAAGAGCTATTTATGACAAACCCACAGCCAATATCATACTGAATGGGCAAAAACTGGAAGCATTCCCTTTGAAAACTGGCACAAGACAGAGATGCCCTCTCTCACCACTCCTAGTCAACATAGTGTTGGAAGTTCTGGCTAGGGCAATCAGGCAAGAGAAAGAAATCAAGGGTATTCAGTTAGGAAAAGAAGAAGTCAAATTGTCCCTGTTTGCAGATGACATGATTGTATATTTAGAAAACCCCATTGTCTCAGCCCAAAATCTCCTTAAGCTGATAAGCAACTTCAGCAAAGTCTCAGGATACAAAATTAATGTGCAAAAATCACAAGCATTCTTATACACCAGTAACAGACAAACAGAGAGCCAAATCAGGAATGAACTTCCATTCACAATTGCCTCAAAGAGAATAAAATACCTAGGAATCCAACTTATAAGGGATGTAAAGGACCTCTTCAAGGAGAACTACAAACCACTGCTCAGTGAAATCAAAGAGGACACAAACAAATGGAAGAACATACCATGCTCATGGATAGGAAGAATCAATATCGTGAAAATGGCCATACTGCCCAAGGTTATTTATCGATTCAATGCCATCCCCATCAAGCTACCAATGAGTTTCTGCACAGAATTGGAAAAAACTGCTTTAAAGTTCATATGGAACCAAAAAAGAGCCCGCATTGCCAAGACAATCCTAAGTCAAAAGGACAAAGCTGGAGGCATCACGCTACCTGACTTCAGACTATACTACAAGGCTACAGTAACCAAAACAGCATGGTACTGGTACCAAAACAGAGATATAGACCAATGGAACAGAACAGAGTCCTCAGAAATAATACCACACTTCTACAGCCATCTGATCTTTGACAAACCTGAGAGAAACAAGAAATGGGGAAAGGATTCCCTATTCAATAAATGGTGCTGGGAAAATTGGCTAGCCATAAGTAGAAAGCTGAAACTGGATCCTTTCCTTACTCCTTATACGAAAATTAATTCAAGATGGATTAGAGACTTAAATGTTAGACCTAATACCATAAAAACCCTAGAAGAAAACCTAGGTAGTACCATTCAGGACATAGGCATGGGCAAGGACTTCATGTCTAAAACACCAAAAGCAACGGCAGCAAAAGCCAAAATTGACAAATGGGATCTCATTAAACTAAAGAGCTTCTGCACAGCAAAAGAAACTACCATCAGAGTGAACAGGCAACCTACAGAATGGGAGAAAATGTTTGCAACCTACTCGTCTGACAAAGAGCTAATATCCAGGACCTACAAAGAACTCAAACAAATTTACAAGAAAAAAAAAAAACCCATCAAAAAGTGGGCAAAGGATATGAACAGACATTTCTCAAAAGAAGACATTCATACAGCCAACAGACACATGAAAAAATGCTCATCATCACTGGCCATCAGAGAAATGCAAATCAAAACCACAATGAGATACCATCTCACACCAGTTAGAATGGCAATCATTAAAAAGTCAGGAAACAACAGGTGCTGGAGAGGATGTAGAGAAATAGGAACACTTTTACACTGTTGGTGGGATTGTAAACTAGTTCAACCATTATGGAAAACAGTGTGGCGATTCCTCAAGGATCTAGAACTAGATGTACCATATGACCCAGCCATCCCACTACTGGGTATATACCCAAAGGATTATAAATCATGCTGCTATAAAGACACATGCACACGTATGTTTATGTTTATAGCGGCACTATTCACAATAGCAAAGACTTGGAATCAACCCAAATGTCCTTCAGTGACAGACTGGATTAAGAAAATGTGGCACATATATACCATGGAATACTATGCTGCCATAAAAAAGGATGAGTTTGTGTTCTTTGTAGGGACATGGATGCAGCTGGAAAGCATCATTCTTAGTAAACTATCACAAGAAGAGAAAACCAAACACCGCATGTTCTCACTCATAGGTGGGAACTGAACAATGAGATCACTTGGACTCGGGAAGGGGAACATCACACACTGGCGCCTATCATGGGGAGGGGGGAGGGGGAGGGATTGCATTGGGAGTTATACCTGATATAAATGACGAGTTGATGGGTGCTGACGAGTTGATGGGTGCAGCACACCAACGTGGCACAAGTATACATATGTAGCAAACCTGCACATTATGCACATGTACCCTAGAACTTAAAGTATAATAATAAAATAAATAAATAAATAAATAAATAAATAAATAAATAAATGAAAGGAGAGGACTAGACTCATTGATCTCCATGTAGCTGTTATTCTTGTTAATATGAGATAGTGTTTTTGCGATTATGTAGGCAAAGTCTAAATACATGTGAAACGTTGTTGTCATCATCATCATCACCATCTTATTACAGTCTTTTGGGCTCTGAAATGTTATGAAAAATGAAAAACCACTTATGATATTAATCCTTGGTCTTCTGCCTTCTTATGTCAAAGTTGGGGCTAAAGCAGAGAGCAGTTTGGCAACCCCCCCACATCTTTGCTTTCTTCATCATTGTTCCATATTTACCCATTATATGTAGCAAATTACAGAAAACAGGTCATGGAAGCCAGGGCCAAAATAGGAGGTAGAGGAGGATGCCTAGGGCTGAGCTTGGCTTACCTAGGGCATTTTTTTCTTTTAAACCAAAGACACGGGATCAGGGCTGGACACTTAACAGAAGTTAGATAAGAGACAGACTTGCCTATAAATTCATCTGTTATAAAGCCTCCTTCTTTCTTGCTGTTCCTTGGGGAAGCTTTTTTTCTTTTTGGAGGACAGAAAGTCCTGTTTGGAGGACATCATAATTAGAGAGTGTCAGAGAAGGTTATCATTGCCTCGGAAAGACCAAGTTGAATTTCTGTTTAGATAGAAATTGATTTGAAGTACAGGAAAATAAAGATGTGCCTTTTGAATAATATTGAAGGCTTTGCGGTGAGATCATGTATGTAAAATTAAGAAGTACATAGAAATATTTAATTCTAGATTTTAAAAATCAGGGGTAGTCATATTTACTAGCTGTCCAAACTACAGAAAATAATATTTGAAATATTTAGTTAATAATAATAACAACAATAATAGCAAATATTTGTTCAGCCTTATGGGCCAGATACTGTGCTAAGAGCTTATATGTGTTGCTATTTAATATGCACATGTACACTGAAAAAATTATGCCTTCCATCATTGTATTTCTATCTAAATCTTTCTGTTATTTCTCGGTATAAGTTTCACTTACTTAATCTTATTTCCCATCATTCTCTTCTAAGAACTCTGCATTTTGGGAAAACTGTTTGTTGGATGATAGTTTTCAGGGTTTTCTTTTTTTTTTTTTTTTTGAACTTTTAATTTTCAGACTTCATGTCCTTGTTCAGAACTCCTCTTCTCCCTCCTTTCTGTTATCCCTACCCATCTTTCAAGTCTTAGCTCAGATCTTCATCTTGAAGCTGTCTAAACTTTATAGCCAAAGTGGCTCCCCGTCCTTGTTCTAGGCACTAGTATGGTAGATAAATAGCATACTTGTTTGTTAAATAAGCACAGTGTTGCTTTTTAGATTTGAATGGACTGTAAGATTTTATTCTAGTAGCTGCTGACTGTGTAGTTGTTCCTCGGCAGCTGTGAATGGAAAAATAGAAATGATACGTTTTATTTGAATCTGGAATAATTTACACCAATCTTTTGTGTGGATTTCAATAGTTTAATAGTAATTCCCAGAGTAATTAGGCTGATTAGGTAGCCATTGAGGATGGCTTTAGCTATGTTTAAATGAGAATCTGAAAAACATGGCTCAAATTTACTAGTATGATGCATTTGAGAGACACACACATATACCCATATACACATATACTCATTTTGCGTACAATGAAAGTAACAATTTTCAGTTAGATGCTTCCATTTTGAATGTAATTTTGAAAAAAGCCGTAGTAAGTTTGTATTTGTAGTGTTCATGTCAGTTTTTATCTCACCTGACTTTATTACTCTGCCAATTTTGATAAATAGGTATGTGTGAAGGCATTAAACCCAGCTATAAGCCGAGACTCTGGGAAGATTTATAAAATATACCAAAGTTATCTTCAGTGTTCTTTCATCTTTTTTTTTGTACTGTCTCATTTACTTTCAGAATTTCTCTAGTCTACTTATATGTTTTAAGGGAAAAGTAAATAATGTTTATCAGAGTAGTTAATGACCAGTGAAGAGATTGCAAGCATCTCTGTGAGACAGATTTTTGTGCAAGACAACAACTATAAATATTGAAGAAAAACAAACACATAAATGAATTACTTCCTGAAGCCTCAGGGGTTGTCTAGTTAACAGACTAGTTTTGCACTAATTGTGAGTGACGTAGGGACTATTAATAAATGAATTTGCTTCCATTCCATAGGCACACAGAGTTTCTATTTATGAATGCAGAGCATTTTCCAAAAGTTTGTTTAAAAGCTGCTTGTTTGGACCTTAAGGCACATTTAAGTTCCAGGCTAGACCACAAAGGCCTGAAATGTAACTCAGTATAATATTCTAGATGTCATTGTTGGGAGCTGGGGAAAGGATGAGGTGTGAACCACCAGGCATAGTCTTGGTCATGGGCAGTTCTTTTGGAATCTGCACCAGAGATGGCTCTTTATATATTTACAGAGCAAAAAGAAAGAGGTTTTCTTCACAATAGCCAAGATAATGAAACGACCCAAGTGTCCATTGATAGATGAATGGATAAAGAAATTGTGGTGTCTGTATTCACAGTGGAGGAGTATTCAGTCTTAAAGAAGGAGATACTATTTCTCCTTTCTGTTTGTTAGTTTTCTTGTGGCACATATACACCATGGAATACTATGCAGCCATAAAAAAGGATGAGTTCGTGTCCTTTGTAGGGACATGGATGCAGCTGGAAACCACCATTCTCCGCAAACTGTCGCAAGAACAGAAAACCAAACACCGCATGTTCTCCCTTATAGGTGGGAATTGAACAATGAGAACACTTGAACACAGGAAGGCGAACATCACACACCGGGGCCCATTGTGGGGAGGGGGGAGTGGGGAGGGATAGCATTAGGAGATATACCTAATGTAAATGATGAGTTAATGGGTGCAGTACACCAACATGGCACATGTATACATATGTAACAAACGTGCACATTGTGCACATGTACCCTAGAACTTAAAGTATATGTGTGTGTATATATATATGTATAAAAGGAGATACTACCATTTGCAATAACATGAATGAAAGTAGAGGACTTGATGCTAAGTGAAATAAGCCAGACATAGAAAGAAAAATACTGTATGATCTCACTTATGTGTAGGATCTAAACAAAATAACAAAATGAAATGAAACTTCAAGTACATGGAAACAGAGAATAGAAGAGTGGTTACCAGGAATGAAGGATGTGGGAGAAATGGGCAGATGGCGGTCAATGAGAGTATAAAATTTCAGTTATGTAGGACATGTAAGTACAGAGATCTACTGTATAGCATGAGGACTGTAGTTAATAATAGTTATTAATAGTTAATAATATTGTATTGTATACTGGAAATGTGCTAAGAGAGTAGATTTTAGGTACTTGTACCACACACATACAAAGAGTAACAGTATGAGATGATGGATATGTTAATTTGCTTGATTATAGTAATCATTTCACTATGTGTATACATATCAAAACATCATGTTGTATACCTTAAAGAGATACAATTAAAAAATAGCCAGAAACCTAAAATATGAAACATAAAAGCAGGGGTTCTATAAATGAAGCAGGGGCAGATGGCCCAGAATCCTGCCTGCTCTTGTTTCTTTTCTATTCATCAATCTCAGGAGTATTTTCCAGAACCGAAGAACTCCATAGAAAAGAGGCTGAAATTCTAGGCCAGTTACTCTGAGTGAGGGTTTTGGCCTTGTTAGAGGGAGGTGTGTTAGTGTGTTAAGTAGGTAGTTCATGTGGGTCTATTTCTGTTTTTTGTGGTTGGTACTCTGTGGGTCCTTTCAATCCAGAAACTCATGTTCTTCGGTTCTGGGTTAGTTTTTTGAATTATTTATTTGATTTAGTCAAGTTTGTTTCTTCTATTCTCTCTTTCTGGATTTCCTGTTAAGATGTTGACCTTCTGGCTTTGTCTTTTGTTTTTTAAATGCTTTATTTCCTACTATCCTATATTACTAAGGTTCTCCAGAGAAATAGAATCAAAAGGACACACACACACACACACACACACACACACACACACACACGGGTTGGGGGTTGATGGATTCATTTTAAGGAATTGATTCCTGTATTTGTAGAGATTTCGCCATATGGAACTTCTCAGCCTCTAGATAACTTGTAATAAATATTTTTCTAGATTTCTATGTCCTGTTGGTTGTATTTCTCTGGAGAACCCTGACTAATACATATTTCAGTCTGATGACAAAATTCCCTCTTGCTTTGGGGAGGTCATTTTTTGTTCTATTAAGTCCTTTGACTGATTGAATGAGACTACCCGCATTATGGAGAATAATCAGCTTTACTCAAAATCCACAGATTTAAATGTTAATCTCATCCAAAAACATGTCTGCTAAGAAACACGCAGAATCGTGTTTGACCAAATATCTGGGTACTGTGGATCAGCCAAATTAACATATAAAATTAACTATTATACAGACGGTCCTTGATTTATGATGGGATTGTGTCCTGATAAACCCATTGTAAATTGAAAACATCATAATTCAAAAATGTATTTAGTACACCTAACCTACTGAATATTGTAACTCAGTCTAGCCTACCTTAAACATGTTCAGAACTCTTACATTAACCAAAATCATCTAACACAAAGCCTATTTTATAATAAATTGTTGGATATCTATTACAAAGTGGGGTGAAATAATCTAACACAAAGACTATTTTATAATAAAGTATGGAATATCTTATGTAATTTATTGAATAGTGTACTGAAACCAAATGGTTATATAGGTATAGTTTCTATTGAAGGCCTCTCACTTTTGCACCAAGGTAAAGTTGAAAAATTCTAAGTTGAACCATGGTAAATCAAGCACAATTTGTACCTTTGTTTTTTTTGTTTTTTTGTTTTTTTTTGAGACGGGGTCTTGCTCTGTTGCTCAGGCTGGAGTGCAGTGACATGGCCATGGCTCACTGCAGCCTTGACCTCGCAGGCTCAATCAGTTCTCCTGTCTCAGCCTCCTGAGTAGCTGGGACTACAGGTGTGCACTACCATGCCTGGCTAATTTTCTTTTTTTTAGAGATGGCGGTTTCCCTATGTTGCCCAAGCTGGTCTCAAACTCATGGGCTCAAGTAATCCTCCCACCTTGACCTCCCAGATTGGTGAGATTATAGGTGTGAGTCACTGCACTCATCCGTTTGTACCTTTAAACATCTTTTTACTTTACTTTCTGGGAAATTTTGTCAGTTTATCTAACACTTAGGTTTATTTTACAAATCTCTTCAGCTTTTCACTTTTCAGCCTTCATTTTTCATGTTTGGGACTTTTCTAAAACATCCTGTGATCCTTGGTTGTCCATTTGTCTTTAAAAATTGGGCTCTGTATGTCCATCATAGTGCTATTCACAGTAGCGAAGACATGAGATCAACCCAGGTGTCCATCAGTGGTGGATTGGATAAAGAAAATGTGGTACATATTCACCATGGAATACTACACAGCTATAAAAAAGAGCAAAATTATATCGTTTGCAGCAATATGGATGCAGCTGGAAACCATTATCCTCAGTGAATTAATGCAGAAACGGAAAACCAAATAACACATGTTCTCACTTATAAATGGGAGCTAAACACTGGGTACACATGGTCATAAATATGGGAACAATAGACACCATTTTTACAGACAGTTTGTCAAAAAGAAAGCCAAAATTATGTTAGCTTTGACCATTTATATTGTTTTTCTTTTTTGGCATGATTTCTTTTGTTAATAAAATAATTTAGTGTGAACTGTTCTCCCAAGAGATAATATATAGAAAAAACCTGATTCATCACTGCTTCATGAAATGGCTTTCCATTACTTCCTCATATAATCATAAATCTGTAACTTTTTCTGTAGTTCTCAATTTTTAAATCAACCCCCGCCAAAACCCCAGTAAATTGTATCTACCAATTAATGACTCAGAAAAAAGTTGGGCTCTGTGAAGCTAGTGTGAACTCTGTGTGCATGGGTGAGGCTTATTACTGTGGAGTGAGCAGACATGGCGGGGGTCCTCTAATGTCAGCGTCTTTTAGTCTTTCTTGTTGGACATCCGGATTCTTCTAATCTTTTAGCCTGTCTATAGGCATTCTGGGAGCTGAACTGAGGAAGAAGTCTCTATATTCAATCTGTAGACTTTTACTTATTTTCTTGATTTTAGTATTTTGTCCCTACCCTCAACCATAGCTTGGATTCTCCATCGCAGAGAACCTCTCTTTGACTCTGCAGAAAATAAGCCAAAGTCATTTGCTGGAGTAGGAGAGGGGTGGTTGGCTGGCTGTGTAGAGTGTAGTAAAATATCTGGAGGTTCATTTTCTTAAATCTACTTTCAGTTATTCCTTGGTGTTCAGTTCCACCTTCAAACTTATTTCCAGAGATGTACCTGATGCCACCTATTCCTAAACCCTTTGAAGATTTTTGTTGTGTAAATCAGGTTGTTTTCTTGGCTTTTTCCATTTCTGGTTAGGGATTCAGGTTTCTCAAGTTGGTTCATGTTCATCCATACACTTTCAAGTTTTGTTGCTGTTGTGTTCATTCCCATTCCTTTTCTTCTTGTGGTTTATGCCTTAAAAATCCCTTTATGGTATATTTCGTAGATTTTGAGAGAGTTTGTAGTTTATACATGCATTCAGGGTATCAGTTTTTATTTCTTAAAACCTATTATGGGCTGGGTGTGGTGGCTCACGCCTGTAATCCCAGCACTTTGGGAGGCCGAGGTGGGGATCATGAGGTCAGGAGATCTAGACCATCCTGGCTAACATGGTGAAACCCCATCTCTACTAAAAATACAAAAAATTATCCAGGTGTGGTGGTACACGCCTGAAGTCCCGGCTACTCAGGAGGCTGAGGCAGGAGAATTGCTTGAACCTGGGAGGCGGAGCTTGCAGTGAGCCAAGATCGCGCCACTGCACTCCAGCCTGGGCGACAGAGCAAGACTCCATCTCAAAAAACAAACAAACAAACAAACAAAAAAAAACCAAAAAAAAGCCTATTATGGAAATTTCAAACATATGCAAAAGTAGAGAGAATAGTATTGTGAGTCCCCATGAATCCTTTTCTCAGCTCCAAGAACTATCAGTTGTCAACATATGGCCAATCTTTTACATAAAATCCCCTACCTCCTCTGGATTATTTTATAGCAAATCACAGACCTCACATTGTTATATCTATAAATGATTCAGTGTGTCACATTAAAAGGTAAAGATTTTTTTCTAAAAGCATAACTGCAATAGCATTATCAAACCCAAAACAACCCTAATAAAGCCTTAATATCAAGTATCCTTTGAATGTTTAAATTTCCACAATTTTATCATAAACATTTTTTACAGTTGGTTTATTAAAATAAGTATCAGTATCCAAAGTTTATTAAAATAGTCAAAGATTCAAGTAGACACTTTACTGAAGAAGATCTGCAAATGGCTAATAAACACATGAAAATATGCTCAACATAAATAGTCATTAGACAAATGCAAATTAAAATCACAACAAGGGCCGGGCATGGTGGCTCATACCTGTTATCCTAGCATTTTAGGAGTCTGAGTCAGGCAGATTGCTTGAGCCCAGGAGTTCAAGACCAACCTGAACAACATAGCAGGACCTCATCTCTATTTTAAAAAATCACGAGATATAAACACCCTCTATATACTACACACTCTGCACACACACACACACACACACACACACACACACACACACACACACAGGTACTCTCAATTATTTATAGTTTAAAAGCTTAGCAATAATAAATTTTGGCATTGATATGGAGAACTTGGAAACTTAATTGCTGGTAAGAATATAAAATGGTGCAACCACTTTGAAAAACTGCTTTCCAAAAAAAAAAAAAAAAAAACAGAAAAACTGTTTTCACAGTTCCCTAAACTTTAAACATAGACCTACTACACGATTCCACTTTTATATTTGAGAAGTTTTAGGAATGATCTATTGATAAACGCTACAACATGAATAAACTTCAAAAACATTATGCTTCTTGCAAGGAGTCAGATGCAAGACTACATGTTGTGTGATTCCATTTAAGTGTAATGTCCGTAAAAGGCAAATCAATAAAAGCAGAAAGTGGATGAACGGTTTCCTGTGGTGGGCACTGTCTTTTTAAATCTGTAGGTTTCCCTTTCCCTTTTGTCTTTTGTTTTTTTCAACGAACACCCTATCTTTTGTCCTTGACTTTTTTTTGGCTCACCTAGTGCTAACTTCTTTACTGCTTTCTCTCCACAGCCACTAAAGGAAGCTTCCCTGTCTCTGGTCACATCTTCTCTTTATAGCTTGCTTATTCAGCTGTTTAATTGGGTTGTGTAAAGGCTAAATCAGAAAATGTATGTGAATAATTTAGCATGATTTCTAGTACATAATCTGTTTAAATAATGGTATCTGGCATTAGGGTTCCCTGGAGAAATTGAAACAGAATACACACACACACACACACACACACCCACACACCCCATCAGTGCGAGTGAGAAAGAGACTTATTTTAAGGAATAGGCTCATGTGATTATGGGAGCTGGCAAGTTCAAAATCTGTAAGGCAAGCTGGGAGCCTGGAAATTCAGGAAAGAGTTGATGTTGTAGTCCTGTTTGAAATCTACAGCACATGCCAGGCAGGCTGGAAAGCCAGGTAGAGTTTCAGTGTTACAGTTGGGATGCGGAATTCCTTCCCCTTCTGGAATCCTTAGCCTTTGCTCTTAAGGTTTTGACTGAATGGATGAGCCCCACCTACATTAGGGAGGGTAATATAGTTTACTAAAAGTCTACTGATTTAAATGTTAATTACATTTAAAAAAATACCCTCACAGCAACATGGAGACTGCATTTGACCAAGCAACTGGGCCCCATAGCCTAGCCAAGTCAACACACAAAATTAATCATCACGGTATCTATTATGATTATCTCTACAAGTTTTATATTCACTTTGAGTTAGTCAGTGACTATGCTTTTCATAGGACTAAGGGAGAAGAGCTCAAAGAAAGGACATGCAGCAGAAATCAGGCTCTCATGTGCCAGTCCAGTGGTTTCCAACCATGACAGTTCTCAGCCTGGAGTGCACATTGGAATCACCTGGGGAGGTTTTAAGCTGCTAGATGAATGGGCCCACCTAAAAGCTTGTTAAAATACAGTGCCAGCCCCCCTGTGAGTACAATTCTGGAAGAGCTAAAGATGTGCCACGATTCCAGCCTAATATTTAGGTTCTAGTTTTAATATGCTTGATAAGCTACTGAAATATTTTTGGAAGACTGTAGATTCTATTAATTGCTTTAGTTACTAGGTTTTCATCTTTTCACACGCCATGGCATTTTGAAAAAGTGAGCACAAACTTCTATTTCCCTTTGTTATTTCGGAAGGGAAATGTTGGTGTTTTGTTAAGTATTCTGCCTATAGTGTGGAATTTCTCAGCATTCAGACTCATATGGATTTGGGGAAAATGAGTCTTTAAAATGTTCATCAATCTTCCCTAGTTGACATTTGCATTTAGAATTTATAGTGTTAGAAAAATGATCAGTGATTGATTTGGGATCTTTAAGCAGAAAGGTCTGTTGTAATAAGAAATACCCAAAGTCGGTGACATATATGCAAAAAAGATGCATTTTTCTAAACCTGACTTCTTAGAGACATAAGTGTTCCTGGGTGCTCTGGATTATTGTAGACAAGAGCATGAAAGCCCAAGGTTAGCTCCCATACTTTGACATTTGTTAGGTTGGAGATCTTGGATAATTACATTACTTACCTTTCCAGCGGTCAGTTTCCTTGTTTTTAAAACAAGGGTCACACACCCACCTCACATGTTTTGTCATAGGGATGAAAACAAAAAGCTATATTATGTAAGATGCTCGGTACAGAGTGACTAATAGTGCTTCCTCCATAGAGTGAGTGTGAGTATGTGGCTGATGGGAGGATCTACTGGCAATGATTAAAAACAACATTCACTTCTCACCATGATAATTCTTGCACATAATTAGAAAGTAAATTCCTTTTTAATAAGTACATAAATTTTGTGTGAAAAATCTGTCTCTAGTTATATGTGTGTGTGTGTGTGTTTTGGCAAAGGTGAGCCATTTTTCCAGGGTTGGAATTTTAGGTTAAGAGATCAGATCTTGTACTCCCTGCTGAAACCACTGAGATATTGTTTTATTGAAAGAGATACAATTTTAAACAAATAGTCATTATTGTCCCTTATGTAACCATACTTAAGACCTGGACTTCAAGCCTGTCTAATAATACATTTAGAATGAGGAAATTCTTCTTTGCTTGCCTTAATATCACAAATTATTTTAGTGAGGCCCACAGACTGCCCTGCAAACAGTGGTCAGGGGACTCTGATGTAGTAAATCCCATTTATGTTAGTGAAAACAGTCTTTAATAAGTACTTACAGTGTGCAGTTTTAGTTGGCAGACTTTTTTTCTCTTTGCCTGCATATTTCTATGCAGTGCAGGTAAGGCACTTAAAAGTATATTTCTGGTAGTGGCTTTCTAAAGGAATATTAAGGGTCAGTGGCCCTTGCTACCTCCACTTGTCATTTTCTGTTCTGTCTGTTACTGGTTTTAGAAAAGGAACTGCCCACTTTGAGGAAGAACCGTTTTTGTTTATTACCTAGGGCAATACATATTTTGTCTTTGTGTGTGTGAGTGTCTAACAAAAGGCACTTTTCTGTGCCTTCCTTTGTGAAGCAACGTTAGGTCATTTTAGTTTCAAGGAACAGAGCCTTCATCTATTCATCTAAAGAAAAAAATATTTATTGTAAAGAGACATTTGGACTGGAACTGGAAGTTGTCTGGGTCTTATAAAGCTCTGGGAATTATTCCTCTCTTAGTTCCTCTCTCAGGTCATATAGCATGTAATAAATAGACAATCATTAATATTTGTGGAATTAACAAATTAATGGCTTTTCCATCTTGTTACTTCTTTGTCTCTTTCTGTGTCTACTTCAGTTACCCTTTTGTATTAACCAGTCTGTCTCTGTTTATTGGATGAATTCTGAATGGACCAGACATGCTGTTATTCACTATTTGAGCCCATTGTATTAGACTATGCCAAACTACACACAGGTCATACTTGTTTTGTACCTACTTTGGGCTACTCAGTGACCACCATTCTGTACCTGGTTTTCTGGTCATGGAGGTTGTGTTAAACTAGACCAAGATATTGGGAATAGTAGGCATGGGGACTAATCTGTCCACTACGGAAGTTTAACTGCAGCTTAAGTTAACAGGGAAGTGGATTGGGAAAAAAGAGGAAAAGAGAAATTAACATTGAGTGGCTATTCATTGTAGAATACATTGTTAGACCTTTAATGTCTTATTTAACCTCTTATGAGTACTGTATCATAGGTTTAATGTTCTGATTTTAAATGTGGGAAAAGTCATCTTAGTGATATGCAATAATCTTCTGCAAAGTCACTCAGTAAGTATATGGTAGAGTCTGGGAAGTAAACCTAAATGTTTGCCTCCATATGTCTCATATTATTCAACCATACTGATCCAGGAGTGCCCTATCCGATGCCAATGGAAATATAATACAAGCTACATATATAATTTAAAATTCTGTAGTCACTACGCTTTGAAATGTGAAAAGAAACAGGTGATATTAATTTTAATAATGATTTTATTTAATCCAACCCATAGTCATTTCAACATGTATTCAGTATAAGCAAATAATGAGAATTTTACATTCTTTATCTTGTACCAAGTATTGAAATCAGGTGTGTATTTTACACTTGTAGCACTTCTTCATTTGGATTAGCCACGTTTGAAGTGCTCAGTAGCTACACGTGGCTCAGTGGTTACCATATTGGACAGTGCGGGATTGCGGTATTAATACCTGTCTCACCATTTATTAGTGCTGCGATCTTCAGTGAGCCTTTCATTGTTTCAGTTACTGAGCCATCAAGGAGAGCGGGATATTAGTACCCCACATATCAGCACTGTAGGATGCTACATTAGATCATTTCTACAAGGCCAGGTTGAAAGATACAAGATAGCTTTCTGGGGATTTGCTTTGGCAAGTACCCATAATTGAGTTCCAACTAATTATTAATCTTGCTGGTTGTTCTAGAGGAATTTTTACCATTATACTTAAGGTAATCTATAAGTCATGCTCTGAGTTTCTTAAATGTCACATCTGTAACGTTTTTGACAGCTTATATAAGAGGGAAAAAGATTTGGTTCTTAAGTGCTTTTCTGCATGTAAGTCTGGATGTATGCCCAATAGTTAGTAGACTCATATGTATATGTATTGATTCTTCAACTAATTTGTTAATTTGGCTTGTGGATATATAGTAGGTCTGTCACATCTTATTTTTGTCAGGTTCAATTAGTGTTAATGACTACAAATGAGGAAAAGTAGACAGGTATGTCAACCAAGGCATAATCTATTATTTATTATCTTTTGATGGACATTTGCTAAGAAACTTTGTCGGTGACATGCATGGTATATAATGTTAAGTTATACACATACATACACATATGTGTATGTGTATGTGTATATATACAGGGTGAGAAAGATAAAATCATTAAGATACATGTGTCTATACATATAAATAGTGAGAAAGATAAAGATATGAAGAAAGAATTAATACAATAGGAAATGCCATTGTGTTTTTGCACCTTTGTTTAAAAATGGGTACAGAATATTCACCAGTTTTCAGACACTTTGTACTGCTTGTGTTCTGATAACAGTTTCTTCCATCATGGAGCTTACCATTTTGTGAAAGAGAAAGACATCAAATACAATTATTTAAGTACAGATGTACTCGCTAATCATCAGGGAAATGCAAATTAAAACTATAGTGAGATACCAACTTACCCCAGCCAGAATGGCTATTATTTAAGAGCCAAAAAATAAAGATGTTGGCGTGAATGTGTTGAAAAGGGAATGCTTGTGCACTGCTGGTGGGAATGTAAATTAGTACAACCTCTCTAAAAAAAAAAATACACCTGCATGCTTATGTTTATCACAGAACAATTCACAATTTAAAAGATATGGAACCAACCTAAGTGTCCATCAACTGATGAATGGATAAAGGAAATGTGGTATATATACACCATGGAATACTACTCAACCACAAAACAAAGAATGAAATAATGTCCATTGTAGTAACTTGAATGGACCTGGGGTCCGTTATTCTAAGTGAAGTAACATGGGAATGGAAAACCAAATACCTTATGTTCTCATAAGTGGGAGCTAAGCTATGGGTGCACAAAGGCATACAGAGTGGTATAATGAACATTGAAGACTCAGAAATAGGGAGGGTAGAAGAGGGGTGAGGGATTAAAAAAAAACTACATATTGGATACAGTGGACACTACTTGGGTGACAGGTACACTAAAACTTCAGAATTTACCACTACAAAATTCATCCAGGTAACCAAAAACTACTTGTACTCCTAAGCTATTGAAATAAACAAAAAGGCCGGGCACGGTGGCTCACACCTGTAATCCCAGCACTTTGGGAGGCCAAGGCGGGCAGATCATGAGGTCAGGAGATCGAGATATCTTGGCTAACATGGTGAAAGCCCGTCTCTACTAAAAATACAAAAAAAAAAAAAAAAAAAAAAAAAAAAATGGTGGCGGGTGCCTGTAGTCCCAGCTACTCGGAGGCTGAGGCAGGAGAATGTCGTGAACCCTGGAGGTGGAGCTTGCAGTGAGCCGAGATCGTGCCACTGCACTCCAGCCTGGGCGACTCTGTGTCCAAAAAAAAAAAAAAAAAAAAGATGTGAGAAGTGTTATGAAATAAGAGTACACTGTGCAGTAAAGGCATAGCTGAGGCCCTGATTTAAAATGTGAGTTAGGAGAAGCTTTTATGAAAAATTAATATTTAAGCTGAGACCTGAAAGTCAAATAACATTTAGCCAAGCAAAGTAGGGAAGAGAGGGAGGGAAGAAATAGAAAGTGAAAAGGCAGGATCTTGAAACCTTTAAAAAAACTTTTTGGCCGGGCGCGGTGGCTCAAGCCTGTAATCCCAGCACTTTGGGAGGCCGAGACGGGCGGATCACGAGGTCAGGAGATCGAGACCATCCTGGCTAACATGGTGAAACCCCGTCTCTACTAAAAAAATACAAAAAACTAGCCGGGCGAGGTGGCGGGCGCCTGTAGTCCCAGCTACTTGGGAGGCTGAGGCAGGAGAATGGCGTAAACCCGGGAGGCGGAGCTTGCAGTGAGCTGAGATCCGGCCACTGCACTCCAGCCCGGGCGACAGAGCGAGACTCCGTCTCAAAAAAAAAAAAAAAAAAAAAAAAAAAAACTTTTTAATAAAGACCTGTGAGATATAAATACTATATTTTTCATTTTAAAAATTGGGGGAACCAAAGCTCTATATTAAGTGATTTGTCTAAGATCACATTAAATGGTAATGTGGGATCCTAAGTTGTTGCTCTTTTTAAAAAAAAAAAAAAAAAAAATAGGTAAATCTGCTTTAAAATTTAAAAACATTAAAATGCAATAAAATTTACTGTTTTTGGTGTACAGCTCTATGAGTTTGGACAAATATGTGATCTTGTAACCACCATCACAATGAACATACTAAAGAGTTCCATTGTCCCTGAAAATGCCTTCAGTCTGCTCTTTTGTAGTCAACCCTTTCCCCACCTCTAATCCTTGGCAACCTCGGATCTTTTCTCTGTCCCTATTTTTTTTGCTTTTCCCAGAATGTCATATAAATGGAATCATATGGTATGTAGTGTTTTACATCTGTCATCTTTGACTTTACATAGTGCATTTGTGATTCACCCATGTTGTTGTATGTATCAGTAGTTCATTTTTACTAGAGAGTGGTATTCTCTTGTATGAATGTGCCACAATTAGTTTTGTTCCATCCATTCACCAGTTTAAGGACATTTGCATTTTTTGTTCATGAATAAAGCTACTGTAAATATTCATGTACAGGTGCTTTTGTGAAACAAATATTCATTCCTTTAAGGCAAATAACTAAGAGTGGAATTGCTGGGTCACATGTTAAATGAATGTTTACCTTTGTCAGAAACTGCCAAACTTTTCCAAAGTGGCTATAATATTACATTCCCATCAGCAGTGTTTGAGAGTTCCAATAGCTCTGTGTACTTGCTAGTACCTGCAGTTGTCCGTTTTCCCCCATTCTAAGAGGTGTGTAGTAGCATGTTCTTGTGGATTTTTATTTACATTTTCTAATGACTAATGACAGTGAGCATCTTTTCATGTACTTATTTACTATTAAGTTGTTGTAAAAGTAATTGCGGTTTTCAGCATTAAGAGTAATCACAAAAACTGCAATTACTTTTGCACCAACCTAATATCTATGTATCTTCTTTGGTGAAGTTTTCTTTCAAATAATTTATTTATTTTTTAAATGAGTTGTTTGTTTTTGTAAGTTTGGGAAGTTTTCATATAGTCAGATACAAATCTTTTTGATATATGATTTGCAGATTTTTTTTTTTTTTTTTTTTTTGAGACAGACTCACTCTGTTACCCAGGCTGGAGTGCAGTGGTGCGATCTCAGCTCACCGCAACCTCTGCCACCCAGGTGCAAGCGATTCTCCTGCCTCAGCCTCCCAAGTAGCTGGGATTACAGGCACCTGCCAATGTGCCTGGCTAATTTTTGTAGTTTTAGTAGAGGCAGGGTTTCACCATGTTGGCCAGGCTGGTCGTGAACTCCTGACCTCGTGATCTGCCTGCCTCAGCCTCCCAAAGTACTGGGATTACAGACGTGAGCCACTGTGCCTGGGCGATTTGCAGATTTTACCCCCAGTCTATGCCCTATCTTTTCATGGTCTTTACAGGGTCTTTGGCTGAGCAAGAGTTTTATTTTGATGATGTCCAATTTAATCAAAAATTTTAAAAAATGAATCATGCTTTTGGTGTTATATCATTTCCTAAACCAATGTTACTAAGATTTTTTTCAATTATTACTCAAAAACCTATATTTAATGTTTTAAATTAGTTTTATGTTTTATGTTTATGTCTATGATCTCTTTTGAGATAAGTTCTGTATAAAGCATGAGGTTCTTTTTTTGTTTGTTTTTGCTTTGAAACATCCGTTTGTTCCAACACCTCTTATGGAAAAGACTATCATATCGCCATTGAATTGCCTTTGTACCCTCGTTAAAAACCCATTGATTATACTTTTATAGGCCTAGTTTTGAACTCTGTTTACACATTGAAAATCTCATCAGACAATGCTCTAATTTTTGCTCGTAACTGTCAAACATACTCTAAATGACTCAAGATGAAAGGATAGTGTATTATGTTTACCCAGAAATTTACCATTCCTGTTGTTCTCTCTTCATTTCTGATGTTCTAAATTTGCATATGGCATCATCATCTTCTGTCTGAAGAACTTCCTTTTAGTCATTCTTGTAGAAAAGTCTGTTGCTAATGAAATACTCTTAGTGTTTCTTCATGTAAGAATGTCTTTATCTCATTGTTGTTCCTGAAGGATATTTTTGCTACATACAGAATTCTGGTTTCATGGTCCCTTTTTCTCAGTGCTTTAAAAATGAGTGCATTTCCTTCTGGCCTCCATGACTTCTTTTTTTAAAAAAATTATTTTTCTTCTTATTATTTCAATAGTTTTTGGAAAACAGGTGGTGTTTGGTTACATGAATAAGTTCTTTATGTGTGACTTCTGAGATTTTAGTGCACCCATCACCCGAGCAGTGTACACTGCACCCACTACGTTGTCTTTTATTCCTCACCCCCTTCCCCACCCTTTCCCCCAAGTCTCTATAGTCCATTATATCATTCTTATTCCTTTGTGTCCTCATAGCTTAGCTCCTGCTTTTGATGAGGGATCCTCAGACTTTGAAATCATTGCTTCCTTGTAAGTAATGCATCATTTTTCTTTGGTTACTTTCCATCGTTATTTTCTGTAATTTTTAGAAGTTTGATTATCATGTGTCTAGGTATGGATATTTTGGGGATTTATTCTTTTTGGAGTTCGTTGAACTTTTTGAATTTCTGGGTTTATGTCATTTGGCAGATGTGGCAGTTTTTAGCCATTACATTTTTTTTTTTTTTTTTTGTACTATACTCTCTTTTCTCTCCTTCTGGGACTGGGATGATATACATACTAGGCATTGTGATATTGTTCTACAGGTCCTGAGGCTCTATTTATTTTTTAAAGTATTTTTCTCTATGTTGTTTAGATTGGATAATTTATACTGATCTGTTTTCAAGTTTATTATACTTTCCTCTGTCATTTT
This sequence comes from Rhinopithecus roxellana, assembly GCF_007565055.1. Lineage (NCBI taxonomy): Eukaryota > Metazoa > Chordata > Mammalia > Primates > Cercopithecidae > Rhinopithecus > Rhinopithecus roxellana. Next base: position 22,116,004 of record NC_044558.1, on the reverse strand, counting down.
TATTCTGTTACAGAACTCATTCAGTGAGTTTTTAAAGTTTTGCTATTGCATTTTTCAGTTCTAAATTTTCCATTTGGTTCTTCTTCACATCTTCTATTTCCTTGCTGAAAGTTTCTATTTATTTCAAGAGTGTTTTTAATAGCTGCTTTGACATCTTTTTCAGGTAATTCTAACATATGTATCATCTTGGCATTGATGTCTGTGAAATTTCTTCCTCTATGTAATTTGAAATTTTTCTGGCTCTTTGTAATGCTGAGTAATTTTGTATTATCTTCTGAACATTTTGAATATCATATTATGAGACTCTGGGTCTTATTTACATCCTATGGTGAATGTTGACATTTTTATTTTAGCATGCAAGCAACCCAGAGAATTCAGGTTGTAAGCTCTGACCAGCCTTCAGTGGCTGGTGGTTTCAGTGTCAATTCCATTTTCAAAGGCTCTGTGATGCTATTTTACTCTGTCCCACATATTTGCAACCAAGCAGGTAGTCTGATATCTGGGTAGTGCTCAGTAGTTTAGTTCATTTTTCAAGTCTTTGTTACGGTGTTGAAGATCGTATATGTGTATGCACAGCTCAGGATGGGCTCATATCCCAACCCTTTCTCCCCAATATCCCCAGCATTTTTTGGTTCCTTGGCCAGAAACTGGAGTTTTAGTTACCCTGCTCTGCCACACATATCCTGTAGTTGTACCCCTGTTTAGGTTCAAGAGGTAGGTAAAAAGAGAGAGAGAGAAAAAACAGTAGGAGTTTGCCTCTCTCTTGTGGACCACACTTCTATCCAAGTTTCAGGCACCTGTGAATCACCCCGTTGCTTGCCATTGTTGCTGCCTCCACTGCCACAGGATGGCCTGGAGACTGAGGCATGAAAGAGAGAAAATATAAGTAATAATGATGATACAAGAGAAAAACTCGAAATTTCCCCCACTCTCTCTGAGTGTTAGAAATCTCTTTCTTTTCCCACCGGTTGAGCCAGAGCTAGAGGACTTCTCTGGAAATCTCTCTGTTTGTATGCTGGTGTCTGCTCCTGGTTTTGGTGTACCAGGTGTAGACACCAGGCTGGGGGATACTGAAGGAAAAACAGGAAACGTACTGCTGATACTTTGAATTCTGGTCTTCTCCAATCCATCCGCAATTATTTACTCTTTGGAGCCCTCAAATAGCTGTTCAGTGCATTCTGTCCAGGTTTTTCCATCTTTCCCAAAACTAGCACCCACAGGACACTTTTTGTTAAATTCTGGCTGAGGGTTCTAGTGCAGAAAAATAATCACCAAATTATGTATTCCTGCTCCATTTTAGTTTTCACTTGTTATGACTAATTGCTTAGTTAATTAAGAACTTCTGTCTTGATGGGGCTCTTGGCAGAGGAAGGTGAGTTTTCAGTTTCACAAATCTTTCAATCCATGCAAAGAAGATAGAAAACACGTTTCCCTGCAATAAAGGATATAATCAGAGTGAATGATTTAGGAGCAATAGGCCTAAAACCTACATGATATTTTTATGTTTTGTGTCCTTTATTCATTATGGAAATGAGCATCACATGTACACAACTCTTCTATACTACTACCTGTACACAGAAGGCAGTTAAATGGAGAAATAATTTGGTTCAAATTTTGCAGTGTCATTTTATTATTATTATTATTATACTTTAAGTTCTAGGGTACATGTGCATAACGTGCAGGTTTGTTACATATGTATACTTGTGCCATGTTGGTGTGTTGCACCCATCAACTCGTCAGCACCCATCAATTCGTCATTTATATCAGGCATAACTCCCAATGCAATCCCTCCCCCCTCCCCCTTCCCCATGATAGGCCCCGATGTGTGATGTTCCCCTTCCCGAGTCCAAGTGATGTCATGGTTCAGTTCCCATCTATGAGTGAGAACATGCAGTGTTTGGTTTTCTGTTCTTGTGATAGTTTGCTAAGAATGATGCTTTCCAGCTGCATCCATGTCCCTACAAAGGACGCAAACTCATCCTTTTTTATGGCTGCATAATATTCCATGGTGTATATGTGCCACATTTTCTTAATCCAGTCTGTCACAGATGGACATTTGGGTTGATTCCAAGTCTTTGCTATTGTGAATAGTGCCGCTATAAACATACGTGTGCATGTGTCTTTATAGCAGCATGATTTATAATCCTTTGGGTATATACCCAGTAGTGGGATGGCTGGGTCATATGGTACATCTAGTTCTAGATCCTTGAGGAATCGTCATACTGTTTTCCATAATGGTTGAACTAGTTTACAATCCCACCAACAGTGTAAAAGTGTTCCTATTTCTCCACATCCTCTCCAGGACCTGTTGTTTCCTGACTTTTTAATGATTGCCATTCTAACTGGTGTGAGATGGTATCTCATTGTGATTTTGATTTGCATCTCTCTGATGGCCATTGATGATGAGCATTTTTTCATGTGTCTGTTGGCTGTATGAATGTCTTCTTTTGAGAAATGTCTGTTCATATCCTTTGCCCACTTTTTGATGGGGTTGTTTTTTTCTTGTAAATTTGTTTGAGTTCTTTGTAGATTCTGGATATTAGCCCTTTGTCAGATGAATAGATTGCAAAAATTTTCTCCCATTCTGTAGGTTGCCTGTTCACTCTGATGGTAGTTTCTTTTGCTGTGCAGAAGCTCTTTAGTTGAATTAGATCCCATTTGTAAATTTTGGCTTTTGCTGCCATTGCTTTTGGTGTTTTAGACATGAAGTCCTTGCCCATGCCTATGTCCTGAATGGTACTACCTAGGTTTTCTTCTAGGGTTTTTATGGTATTAGGTCTAACATTTAAGTCTCTAATCCATCTTGAATTAATTTTTGTATAGGAGTAAGGAAAGGATCCAGTTTCAACTTTCTACTTATGGCTAGCCAATTTTCCCAGCACCATTTATTGAATAGGGAATCCTTTCCCCATTTCTTGTTTCTCTCAGGTTTGTCAAAGATCAGATGGCTGTAGAAGTGTGGTATTATTTCTGAGGACTCTGTTCTGTTCCATTGGTCTGTATCTCTGTTTTGGTACCATACCATGCTGTTTTGGTTACTGTAGCTTTGTAGTATAGTTTGAAGTCAGGTAGCGTGATGCCTCCAGCTTTGTCCTTATGACTTAGGATTGTCTTGGCAATGCAGGCTCTTTTTTGGTTCCATATGAACTTTAAAGCCGTTTTTTCCAATTCTGTGAAGAAACTCATTGGTAGCTTGATGGGGATGGCATTGAATCGATAAATAACCTTGGGCAGTATGGCCATTTTCACGATATTGTTTCTTGCTATCCATGAGCATGGTATGTTCTTCCATTTGTTTGTGTCCTCTTTTATTTCACTGAGCAGTGGTTTGTAGTTCTCCTTGAGGAGGTCCTTTACATCCCTTGTAAGTTGGATCCCTAGGTATTTTATTCTCTTTGAAGCAATTGTGAATGGAAGTTCATTCCTGATTTGGCTCTCTGTTTGTCTGTTACTGGTGTATAAGAATGCTTGTGATTTTTGCACATTAATTTTGTATCCTGAGACTTTGCTGAAGTTGCTTATCAGCTTAAGGAGATTTTGGGCTGAGACAATGGGGTTTTCTAAATATACAATCATGTCATCTGCAAACAGGGACAATTTGACTTCTTGTTTTCCTAACTGGATACCCTTGATTTCTTTCTCTTGCCTGATTGCCCTAGCCAGAACTTCCAACACTATGTTGAATAGGAGTGCTGAGAGAGGGCATCTCTGTCTTGTGCCAGTTTTCAAAGGGAATTTTTCCAGTTTTTGCCCATTCAGTATGATATTGGCTGTGGGTTTGTCATAAATAGCTCTTATTATTTTGAGGTACATTCCATCAATACCGAATTTATTGAGCGTTTTTAGCATGAAGGGCTGTTGAATTTTGTCAAAAGCCTTTTCTGCATCTGTTGAGATAATCATGTGGTTCTTGTCTTTGGTTCTGTTTATATGCTGGATTACGTTTATTGATTTGCAAATGTTGAACCAGCCTTGCATCCCAGGGATGAAGCCCACTTGATCATGGTGGATAAGCTTTTTGATGTGCCGCCGAATCCGGTTTGCCAGTATTTTATTGAGAATTTTTGCATTGATGTTCATCAGGGATATTGGTCTAAAATTTTCTTTTTTTGTTGTGTCTCTGCCAGGCTTTGGTATCAGGATGATGTTGGCCTCATAAAATGAGTTAGGGAGGCTTCCCTCTTTTTCTATTGATTGGAATAGTTTCAGAAGGAATGGTACCAGCTCCTCCTTGTACCTCTGGTAGAATTCAGCTGTGAATCCATCTGGTCCTGGACTTTTTTTGGTTGGTAGGCTATTAATTGTTGCCTCAATTTCAGAGCCTGCTATTGGTCTATTTAGGGATTCAACTTCTTCCTGGTTTAGTCTTGGAAGAGTGTAAGTGTCCAGGAAATTATCCATTTCTTCTAGATTTTCTAGTTTATTTGCGTAGAGGTGTTTATAGTATTCTCTGATGGTAGTTTGTATTTCTGTGGGGTCCGTGGTGATATCCCCTTTATCATTTTTTATTGTGTCTATTTGATTCTTCTCTCTTTTCTTCTTTATTAGTCTTGCTAGAGGTCTGTCAATTTTGTTGATTTTTTCAAAAAACCAACTCCTGGATTCATTGATTTTTTGGAGGGTTTTTTGTGTCTCTATCTCCTTCAGTTCTGCTCTGATCTTAGTTATTTCTTGCCTTCTGCTAGCTTTTGAATGTGTTTGCTCTTGCTTCTCCAGTTCTTTTAATTGTGATGTTAGAGTGTCAATTTTAGATCTTTCCTCCTTTCTCTTGTGGGCATTTAGTGCTATAAATTTCCCTTTACACACTGCTTTAAATGTGTCCCAGAGATTCTGGTATGTTGTATCTTTGTTCTCATTGGTTTCAAAGAACATCTTTATTTCTGCCTTCATTTTGTTATGTACCCAGTAGTCATTCAGGAGCAGGTTGTTCAGTTTCCATGTAGTTGAGCGGTTTTGATTGAGTTTCTTAGTCCTGAGTTCTAGTTTGATTGCAGTGTGGTCTGAGAGACAGTTTGTTATACTTTCTATTCTTTTATATTTGCTGAGGAGTGCTTTACTTCCAGTTATGTGGTCAATTTTGGAATAAGTGCGATGTGGTGCTGAGAAGAATGTATATTCTGTTGATTTGGGGTGGAGAGTTCTGTAGATGTCTATTAGGTCTGCTTGGTGCAGAGATGAGTTCATTTCCTGGATATCCTTGTTAACTTTCTGTGTCGTTGATCTGTCTAATGTTGACAGTGGAGTGTTGAAGTCTCCCATTATTATTGTATGGGAGTCTAAGTTTCTTTGTAAGTTTCTAAGGACTTGCTTTATGAATCTGGGTGCTCCTGTATTGGGTGCGTATATATTTAGGATAGTTAGCTCTTCCTGTTGAATTGATCCCTTTACCATTATGTAATGGCCTTCTTTGTCTCTTTTGATCTTTGATGGTTTAAAGTCTGTTTTATCAGAGACTAGGATTGCAACCCCTGCTTTTTTTTGTTCTCCATTTGCTTGGTAGATCTTCCTCCATCCCTTTATTTTGAGCCTATGTATGTCTCTGCATGTGAGATGGGTCTCCTGAATACAGCAGACTGATGGGTCTTGACTCCTTATCCAGCTTGCCAGTCTGTGTCTTTTAATTGGAGCATTTAGTCCATTAACATTTAAGGTTAATATTGTTTTGTGTGAACTTGATCCTGACATTATGATGTTAACTGGTTATTTTGCTCATTATTTGATGCAGTTTCTTCCTAGCCTCGCTGGTCTTTACATTTTGGCATGTTTTTGCAATGGCTGGTAGTGGTTGTTCCTTTCCATGTTTAGGGCTTCCTTCAGGGTCTCTTGTAAGGCAGGCCTGGTGGTGACAAAATCTCTAAGCATTTGCTTATCTGTAAAGGATTTTATTTCTCCTTCACTTATGAAACTTAGTTTGGCTGGATATGAAATTCTGGGTTTAAAATTCTTTTCTTTAAGAATGTTGAATATTGACCTCCACTCTCTTCTGGCTTGTAGAGTTTCTGCCGAGAGATCTGCTGTTAGTCTGATGGGCTTCCCTTTGTGGGTAACCCGACCTTTCTCTCTGGCTGCCCTTAAGATTTTTTCCTTCATTTCAACTTTGGTGAATCTGGCAATTATGTGTCTTGGAGTTGCTCTTCTGGAGGAGTATCTTTGTGGCGTTCTCTGTATTTCCTGAATTTGAATGTTGGTCTGTCCTACTAGGTTGGGGAAGTTCTCCTGGATGATATCCTGAAGAGTGTTTTCCAACTTGGTTCCATTTTCCCCCTGACTTTCAGGCACCCCAATCAGACGTAGATTTGGTCTTTTTACATAATCCCATACTTCTTGCAGGCTTTGTTCATTTCTTTTTCTTCTTTTTTCTTTTGGTTTCTCTTCTCGCTTCGTTTCATTCATTTGATCCTCAATCGCTGATACTCTTTCTTCCAGTTGATCGAGTCGGTTACTGAAGCTTGTGCATTTGTCACGTATTTCTCGTGTCATGGTTTTTATCTCTGTCATTTCGTTTATGACCTTCTCTGCATTAATTATTCTAGCTGTCAATTCTTCCACATTTTTTTCAAGATTTTTAGTTTCTTTGCGCTGGGTACGTAATTCCTCCCTTAGCTCTGAGAAGTTTGATGGACTGAAGCCTTCTTCTCTCATCTCCTGAAAGTCATTCTCTGACCAGCTTTGATCCGTTGCTGGCGATGAGCTGCGCTCCTTTGCAGGGGGAGATCCGCTCTTATTTTTTGAATTTCCAGCTTTTCTGCCCTGCTTTTTCCCCATCTTTGTGGTTTTATCTGCCTCTGGTCTTTGATGATGGTGACGTACTGATGGGGTTTTGGTATAGGTGTCCTTCCTGTTTGATAGTTTTCCTTCTAACAGTCAGGACCCTCAGCTGTAGGTCTGTTGGAGATTGCTTGAGGTCCACTCCAGACCCTGTTTGCCTGGGTATCAGCAGCAGAGGTTGCAGAAGATAGAATATTGCTGAACAGCGAGTGTACCTGTCTGATTCTTACTTTGGAAGCTTCCTCTCAGGGGTGTACTCCACCCTGTGAGGTGTGGGGTATCAGACTGCTCCTAGTGGGGGATGTCTCCCAGTTAGGCTACTCAGGGGTCAGGGACCCACTTGAGCAGGCAGTCTGTCCCTTCTCAGATCTCAACCTCCGTGTTGGGAGATCCACTGCTCTCTTCAAAGCTATCAGACAGAGTTGTTTGCGTCTGCAAAGGTTCCTGCTTCTTTTTTTGTTGTTGTTGTTTAGCTGTGTCCTGTCCCCAGAGGTGGATTCTACAGAGACAGGCAGGTTTCCTTGAGCTGCTGTGAGCTCCACCCAGTTCGAGCTTCCCAGTGGCTTTGTTTACCTACTTAAGCCTCAGCAATGGTGGTCGCCCCTCCCCCAGCCTCGCTGCTGCCTTGGGGTTAGATCGCAGACTGCTGGGCTAGCAATGAGGGAGGCTCCGTGGGCGTGGGACCCTCCCGGCCAGGTGTGGGTACAATCTCCTGTTGTGCCCGTTTGCTTAAAGCGCAGTATTGGGGTGGGAGTCACCCGATTTTCTGTTTGTTGTGTGTCTCAGTTCCCCTGGCTAGGAAAAGGGACTCCCTTCCCCCTTGCGCTTCCCAGGTGAGGCGATGCCTCGCCCTGCTTCAGCTCTCACTGGCTGGGCTGCAGCAGCTGACCAGCACTGATTGTCCGTCACTCCCTAGTGAGATGACCCCAGTACCTCAGTTGAAAATGCAGAAATCACCGGTCTTCTGTGTCGCTTGTGCTTGGAGTTGGAGACTAGAGCTGTTCCTATTCGGCCATCTTGCTCCACCCTTGCAGTCTCATTTTGAAATCTTCCTTTAAGTTAGTCTGTGGTACTGAATATAACTTAATTGGCATTCCATAAGAGAGCTAGAGAGAACCTGGGGACTCAAATTGGAGTGATGTTATCCTTGGGTTGTGTGTTGTAAGTGGTTAAGATCAAAGATGACAGAACCAGATTTCTTCAAATTGAATCCCTGTTATCTACTTTTGGCCGTGTGACCTTGGGCAAGTTATTTAACCTGTTCATCTATCAGTTTTGTCTTTTATAAAATTGGCACAGTGATATCCCTACCTCATAGCATTGTTTTCAGGATTCAGTAAGTTAATATCTGTAAGGTACTTAGTGCGTATTACTCTCACTACTTTGGAAAATTTGATCTGTTGGAGTTAATAATAGTAGTTTGCATATATTGAATACTTGTGTGCCAGGCATTTTGTTCACATAATCCTCATCATCACTCTACATTTTTTCAGGTTAAGAGATATAAAGAGAATGTGTGGAAGATTATGCATCTTGTAAAGTGGTAGAGACGGGATTTAAGGCGAGGCAATCTGGCCTCAGAGCTCATGCTCTTAGCTGCTATGTCATATTACCATTGGGGATAACCATCAATATAATGGCCATTCTAATCTGGTGGTGTATGATCACTGACACTGTCTGTTGTTAATGGGTACAGTTTTGCTCTGGAGCATATTTTGTTCATATCTATCAATGTTTTTGAGTTTTAAATTCATAATTAGAGACGTACCTGTTTCAAAATGGCAGAAAAATACTTGTTTACTAGAAATCTCTTAAAACAAACAAACAAAAGCAACAGATACTTTCCATCTTTAGGAAAACTAGATTTCTCTAACCTTCATCTATAGTATAGGAAAATTGAAAGCATGTGGAAGAATTGTAGATAACTTAGCAGCAAGAATGTAAAATCTCATTATCTGCAGAGGGACATACCAATGATAAACAAACTAACTCATCCTGCAGAATCTGAGATAGGCTGAGGAATCAGAAATTAGGTATTATGGAAGTTGGAGTGTGATTGTGAGGGAGAGATGATGTGGGTGGGATACAAACAAAATAATTATTTAAAATTAATTATATTTTTCAGTCATCCCTACTAGGCACTAACAACTGCCACTTCCCTGTTTCTGCTGCATATGGAATGTATAATCTGTGAAGAACTGTACCTGAGAGACTGCGAAGAGGGGAGGATAGGAGTGAGGGAAATTAAGTGGTCTGGGTAATGGTGAGACTTCTAGCTGCCTTCCTGTGCTGAGTTCTACAACAGTAGCAGCAAGGCTTGTAACTGCCTTTCTCTCTTAACACCTCCTCAGATAGGTGATCCTTCTCTGAAGGGATAACATGGTTCAGAGAAAATCTCTGTAGATACTGACACGTGGGCTTCCCTGATGAGGAAACTAATGGGATTCCTGACTGTCCTTCAGTAAAGCTTACTATTCATTAAGCTTTGGCCACATACACACAGCTTCCAGTCACCCTTCTAGTACCTCATTCTTAGATATGACACAGAATCAATTATCACCAGTCAATTAAGGGGAAACTCCAACAGGAAAAGAGAGATCAAAACCAACAAAGACATAAAAAATAACAATAACAAAATAAAGCTCAGAAGAAAGACTGTCAGGAAAAAGAAGGAAACTTCAAGAAATTATAATCAGTAACCTCAAAAAGATGAGAAGATTTTGCACCCATAAAATAAAAATATAATACTATAGAAAAGGAAGAATAAGAGAGTAAGAAAGCACTTAAGATATAAAATATTCAACAAAAGAGTTAAATGCAGATGAGGAAATCTCCTAAAAAAGAAGTAAAAAATAATACTGATGTAACAAACCTGCACATTCAGCACATGTATCCCAGAACTGAAAATAAAATAAAAAAGAAGTGAAAGATAATGAGATGGGAAATAGGAGAAAAAGATAGATGATCAGTATCAGAAGTTCAACCTTTCACTTTTAGGAGCTCTCCAGAGAGAATGAAAAAACAAAAAGGATAAAACTATCAACTAAATTTTAAAAGGAAAATTGCTAGGACTGAAATACGTGTTTCAAACTTAGAAAGACTCACAGAGTGCCCAGCACAAAAGATTTTTGAAAAGACCCACACCAGAGCACATTGTAATATTATCTCATATTCTAGTTTGTCACTGTCAACCCTTGCTTTTCTTCATTGTAGAGGCCGGAAAGCTAAAAGCTTACTTTTTTCAGTTCCTTTGTAGTTAGGTATGGCCAAGTGTGGTAAAGTGCTGGCCCGTAAAATATAAGTGGAAATCTGTTGAATCTCCCCTTTCCCTTCTACTTTTTCTCATTTGAAACCTGAACAAGATGTCTGGAGCTACAGTATTTTGCCACCGTGAGAATCACAGAGTTCTCAGCTCTGATATACCTGAACTGCTGAATCGATTTCAGCAACTACCCATCTCTGGATTTCCTGTTACATTGGGGGTGCGAGGTTGTCTGTTTGTTGTTGTTTGTTTGTTTTGAGACAAGGTCTCCCTCTGTCACCCAGGCTGGAGTGCAGTGGAGCGATCTCACTGCAACCTCCACTTCCTGGGCTCAAATGATTCTTAGCCTTAACCTTCCATGTAGCTGGGACTACAGGAGCAAGCCGCCAATGTCTGGCTAATTTTTGTATTTTCATTAGAGATGGGGTTTCACCATGTCGCCCAGGCTGGTCTCAAACTCCTGTGCTCAAAGCAGATCCACTCACCTTGGTCTCCCAAAGATCTGGGATTATAGGTGTGAGTTACTGCACCTGGTCAGGTTCCCTATTTGGCTAAGTTATAACTTGTTGGATTTTCTTTTACCTACAACTAAACACAATCCTAACTCATACTTTGAAAAGCCGAAAAGCCCCACAAATCGATGCTAGAAGCTAGAAGATAATAATTCTGAAGAAAAGTAATTTTCAACCTTGAGCTGTTTACGTTCTTAAAATATTAGTCAAGGATGACTGACAAAGATATGAAAATTTAAAAAAGTATTTACCTCTGATGCATTCTTTCTCAGGAAGCTAATAGAATGTGTGTTCTATCAAAGTGAGATCGTTAGAGCCTATGTTTCCTAGATTTGGAGGCTTCCTCTTTCTTGGTTTACACCATAGACAGAAGGAATTCCTAGGACAGGCCAAGAGGTGAGTACAGGGGCAGATTTCTAGGGAGCATAACCATGGGGAAAAATAGATTATCTGATAGGTTTGACTATACAAAAAATGGTATTTAGAAATGGCTTCAGAGCCATTGGAATGTGGGGGAAGATTTAACCAGAGAGTAGAAAAGAACAATCAAGTACATGCAAATCAACATTAGAGAAAAGAAAAGGTATCACAGAGAGGAAATATAGTCAGAGTATAATACCTTAATCAGCAAGCAATATTTACTTAGTCATTATAACTACAATTATGGATATAGCCCCAAATTATGTTTCAACCATATTGGGGGACTGGGGTGGGGGGCATGAAGTGAGTATGAGGTGAAAGTCCTTATACTGCGTAGGATACCAGTTTATCAGTATAGACACACATGATTTAGAAGTATGGAGCTGAATGCCAGAAGCAGCAGCTAAACCAATTTAACATGGTTGCATCTGGCACTGAGAGAACCTTGATGGTAGTGTAACCAGCAGAAAGGTTGCCACAGGACTGCTATATTTCAAGTCTTTTCGCACCATCTGACTATGTGCATGTATTACTTTGATAAAAATAATTAAGAAAAAAAGCTCAGAAGTAAAGGAACTCATGCTTTCTATGCTTGTACTTTCCCACACATACAGTGTTCTTTGCACAGTTTCTTTCCTCTCTCTCTCTCTCTCTCTTTTTTTTTTTTTTTTTTTTTTTTGAGATTCTGTGTCATCTGTTGCCCAGTCTGGAATGTAGTGGCATGATCTCGGCTCACTGCAACCTCCACCTCCTGGGTTTAAGTGATTCTCCTGCCTCAGCCTCTTGAGTAGCTGGGATTACAGGCATGCCACCATCCTGGCTAATATTTTTGTATCTATTTTGTTTAGTAGAGATGGGGTTTCACCATGTTGGCCAGGCTGGTTTTGAACTCCTGACCTCAAATGATCCGCCTGCCTCAGCCTCCCAAAGTGCTAGGATTACAGGCATGAGCCACTGCACCTGGCCTCTTTCTTCTTTCTTAAGTTCTCTTCTTTTTATGTTCCTGGGGAAATCCTATTCATTTTATATGATTTGGCTGATGTGAAGCCACCATCCTAAGCAGAGAGGGTCTTGCTTTCGGGTGCTGCACAACTTTGCGCAATTTTCTGTTACATCATTTATCTTTTGGGGATTGTTTATTTTCATACTATCTCTCTTCCAGGACCATGTTAGGGAGTTGTGTTTTTAATTTTTATCTTTTCTGCAGCACTTAGCATAGTGCCTAATCATAGTAAATATTCTGTAAAAGTTGAATGAAGGAGTGGATGTTTGATATAGAGTTAGGACACCTGTGTCCAGGTCTGGCTTTGCTTTTCCTTTTGCCCCCTACCTCGATCAAAGCAGTTTACTTATTGCTGTCTTGGATTCCTCTTGAAAAAACTGGACTGATGAACTTCAGAGTCCCTAAGAAATTTAAAATGTATGATTCTTTTACGTTACACCTTAAAATCCGTGTATAATGCGACTGCTTCCTGCATCTTGATGCTTCCTAGCCCTTACTTCAGCTTATTAATTATTTTCTGTTTTCACATAAAAAAATCTATTTTGTCGATAGACTGTAAGCTTCCAAAAGGCAAGGACATGTCTGTCCCGTTCAGCATTGTTTCTCAGTGCTTGCTAGAGAGCTTTGCATGTGGAGACACACAGTAAACATCTGCTGAATAGATCTTGATTATAATTTTATGGATGCCCCCCAAAGTCCCATTGTTCTTCCAGACATTTCAGGAAAATATCTTTAAGTCAAAATCCAATCACTGAAATTTGCATATAGTCTGTGTCAGCTATTATGTAATATCACTTCTGTCTGCATCCTTGGAATGGTTTTCCATTTCCTGTGTATTCAGTGCTATTCCACTCCTTTAATTACTTCTTCAAAATTTCTTTCTTTCTTGGGGGCTTTCTGAGTTAATCTTTTCTTCTAAGTCTCAGCAATTTAGTGTATAAGCGCTGTGGTTTATATAAGACTTTTTATTTTTTCTAAGTTAAACTGTAAATGATTTGGGGCACAATTTTTGTGGCTTGATAAAGCACTCTATACATTTTAATGAGTTAAATCTAAATGATTCAAATCTACAAGCTGGCTTTCCCTTGAATACATGCAAGTAAAAAAGTTAAGGACTTGGCAAAATTTATTTTAGATTTTGCCAAATCCAACATTTTGAAATGCAATTTAAATGTTTAACCAAATCCCAAACATCACTGCATTTATTCTTTTCAGACTAGAAGTTGCAGTTCTCTAAGAGCCCAAGTCAAAGCATCTTTCTAAACTATTTGGTATCTTCTAAAGGATTCTCAGCCTTTAAAATAGTCTCTTTATGTAGCAACTTCATGCAGCAACTTTATTCATCCATCTGCCTCTCTCCCCTTCTGTCTACCTCTCTACCCCAAGGCCAGGAGAGGCTAAATTATTTAGGCTATAGTTGATCCAAGGGAATGTGATGAAGCAGGAATGGATCTCACCTATGCTGAGTTCTTACTATAATATGTGCTTCAAAGTAGACACATGTCAAGTATTTGCAATGTATTCAGCATTGTGTCAAGTGCTTTATGTGTATTTTGAGCCTCACACCACTCTTGTGATGTAAGTTTTATTTTTACCATTTTATTGAAAAGGAAATTGAAACTCTCTGAGGAATAAGCAAATTGTCCAGTTATAAAACTCGTAAGTTTAGAGCTAGCAGTTGACACCAGGCCTGTCTGGAGCAACATATGTCCCACCTTCCTTGCATACCTAATACTCCCTGAGAACTTCAATAGCAGCGTATGTATGTCAGTATTATTTGAATTCAGGCTTTGTTTATAGTTGATGATGTCAGAGACTTCTCTTGATCTTAGCTATGCCTTTTTTAGTTTGATAAAGACTGATATTTCATTAATATGGAGCTGAGAGTGTTTGTAAATATATTGAAATGAGAGAATCTTGAATCCAAAAGATTTTGACAGCATTCAATGAAAAACTAAATTTCAGAGGATAAAATTTAGTAGGAAAAAATGTTAGGTATTATTTGCAGGCCTCCTCCAAGACAATTGCACAAATACAGAATTGGTGAGATGTAACAGTTCTTGTGGGAAGTTTTTTGGGATTTTATTATGGTAGACTCAATATAAGCAGTGATGTGGCTTAGGTTGCTCTTTGGTTGCAGTAAAAGAACTATATTAGAGAGGTGAAATTATGGTCAAATTGCATTGGTCTGATTGCATAGGTCCATGTGACCTAGAAACAGTTTTAAGAATTATTTGGACATAATAAAGTGAGGTTAGACTGGCATATCCACAAAGGTATGTAGTGTTTTATATATGTGCATGTATGTGTGTGTGTGTGTATATATATATATATATGAGAGAGAGAGATATATTGATTGATTGATTGATTTTAAGGAATTGGCTCACAAGATTATGGAGATTTGGCAAGTCCAAAATCTGCAGAGCATGCCAGCATGCAGGAGATTCAGGCAAGAGTTGCAGTTCCAGTCCAAAGGTAGTCTGCTAGTGGAATTCCCTCTTCCTTCAGGGAGGTCAGTCTATTTAGACCTTCAACTGCTTGAACGAGGCCTACCTAGGTTACAGAGGGCAATCTGCTTTACTTAAAATCTACTGATTTAAGTGTTACTATCATTTAAAAATTGCCATCACGGAATCTTTGATCAAGTATCTGGGTACTGTGGCCTAGCCCAGTTAACAGATAAAATTAACCATCACAATAACAGAGATTTGAATGAATACATTGATGATTAAAGAGAATGGTCTGTAAATAGTTAAAGGAGATGAGTATGTTTAACTGGAGAAGAGAAGACTCAGAATAAAATAATGGCTATCTTTAAATACTTGAAGGACTTGGAGCTACGAGGTAGAGCTGAGGGTAGGGGATGACCCTTTAAGCAGTAAACAAAGGGATAGGTGGAAAGTTGATATATGGAGCAATTAAACCCTCTTCCTGTTCCTTTGCACAGCATCATCAACTAGACAGCACTTTCTAGGTTAGGAGAAAAATGTATTCTTCTCTGAAAGAATCGAATGGCTCCAAAGAAGACTTCATATACTGATATTGGGATGTCCCCCAATACAAGGTTACTTCCTAACATGATCAATGAAAAGTGAAGACCTTATGTCAATGATCTTCCTTATACTCACAAATTTGTAATCAGCAATTTAGTGTTTTACTTTAAAAAATGAACAAATGGGCAAAGATCATGGTGATAATAATAATAGCTTAACATTTAGACACAGTGCTAAATGATTTACATGTATTATTGCATTTAATCCTCACAGTAGCCCTATGAGGTAGATATTAGTAACATCATCCCAATTCTCCAGATGTGGAAATTGAAGCACAGGTTAAGAAATTTGCCCAAGGTCACAAAATTTTGGTTGTGATTAAGTTAAGATTTGAACTGTGACACACTGACTAACAAAGAACATAGATTTAGGGGTTATAGGGACAAAACTTCATTTTATAATGTGTCTAGTGTTAGAAACATTTGAGAATAAGACCCTTATCATTTTATTTAAAAATATTTATTTAGGATTGGTGTATCTATATAATTTCCTTAAAGAGACAGTTTTCAGTGTAAACCTAACATATAGATTATAAAGAGAAGAGGCAACATTTGCTGAATATGTTTGTCTAGTGATCCTTCTTTTCAGACTAGGGCACTAATTTCTAATCTGGGATCTGTGAATATAAAAGGGTACACAAAAACAATAAGAATCTTTAAAATCGTTTTTAGCATTTCAGAAAGCTTAATAAAATTACATACTTACCTTTACTAAGGCTGTATAGATAAACTAAAGCATCAAGTTTTTGTTGTTGTCTAAATATCAAGTCCTTGTTTTATCACTGGATAGTGTTTGTGACAGTAAGAAATGATTTCTGGTTCCTGGATGGGCGTTTCTGATATTTGTTTCACGTTGGTGATTTTCTCTCATTTTTCCCCCCGATTAAAAAATTGAAGTATATCATACATACAGAAAAGGGCACTGACTGTAAGTATACAGCTTTATGAATTATTATGAAGCAAAAAAAAAAAAAAAAAAACCCATGCGAGTACCACCTAGAATAAGAAATAGAACATTACCAGTACTCAGAAACACCCTCATGCTTCTTTCTAATTGGTAGTACACACACACATGCACATACATACACATTTTGTTATACCTAAAAATGGCATTGCTAGGTTATAGCGTATGCATTTTTTTTTTCCAGAATGACTGTAAAAAATTTATACTCTGCCTGGAAATACATGAGTAGTTCTTATCCAAAACATTTGGTATTGATAATCTTTTTAATTTTAGCCATCCTGGTACATATGTTTTTTCCCATCTGTGGCTTGCCTTATTACTTTCTAATGTTGTCGTTGACGAATAATAGTTGTTAATTTTAACTAATGCAAATTATCGATCTTTTCATTTGTAGTTAGTGTTTTTTGTATTCAATTTAAGAAATTTTTGGAAGTCCTATTTCTGTCAGACACGAGAAAGAAATACAAGGTATCCAAATAGGAAAAAAGAAAGTCAAACTGTCTCTTCTTGCTGATGATGTGATTCTATACCTAGAACATTACAAGACTGCACCAAGGCTCCTGGAACTAATAAATGACTTCATTATAGTTTTGGGATATGAAATCAATGTGGAAAGATCAGGAACATTTCTATACACCAATAATGTACAGGCTGAGGGCCAAATCAAGAACACAATTTCACTTGCAATAGCCACACACACAAAGATAAAATACCTAGGAATACTTCCAACCAAGAAGGTGAAGTATTTCTACAAGGAGAACTACTAAACACGCTGAAAGAAATAGATGACACAAACATTGGAAAAACATGCCATGCTCATGGATTGGAAAAATCAATACTATTAAAATGGCCATACTTCCCAAAGCAATCTACAGATTCAGTGCTATTCCTATCAAACTGCCAATGTCATTTTTCACAGAATTAGAAAAGACTATTCTAAAATTCATGTGGAACCAGAAAAAGAGCCCAAATAGCCAAAGCAATCCTAAGCAAAAAGAACAAAGCCAGAGGTATCACATTATTGGATTTCACCCTATACCGTAAGTCTACAGTCACCAAGACAGCATGATACTAGAACAAAAACAGACACATAGACCAATGGGACAGAATAGAGAACCCAGAAATAAAGCTAGCCATATTGAATAGTGCTATTCAATAAATAGTGCTAGCCAGGGATAGCTGGCTAGCCATATGCAGAAGAATGAAACTGGACCCCTACCTTTCACCATATACAAAAGTTAAGACAGATGAAAGATTTAGATGTAAGACCTCAAACTATCAAAATATTAGAAGAAAACATTGGAAACACTATTCTGGCCATTGACCTTGGGAAAGAATTTATGACTAAGTCTCAAAAGCGATCGCAACAAAAATAAAAATGGACAAGTAGGACCTAATTTAATTAAGCTAAAGAGCTTCTGCACAGCAAGAGAAACTATCAACAGAGTAAACAGACAACCTATGGAGTGGGAGAAAACATTCGCAAGCTATACATCTGACAAATGTTTAATATCCAGAATCTATAAAGAGCTTAAACATTTCAAAAAGCAAAAACCAAGTATCCCTTCTAAAAAGTGAGCAAAATACAAGAACAGACAATTCTCAAAAGAAGACATTCAAGTGACCAACAAGTGTATGAAAAATGCTCAAATAACTAATCACCAGAGAAATTCAAATCAAAACCACAATGAGACACCATCTCTCAGAATGGCTGTTATTAAGAAGTCAAAACAAACAAACAAACAAACAAACAAACACCAACAGATGCTGGCAAGGCTGTGGAGAAAAGGGAACACTTACATACTGTTGGTAGGAATGTAAATTAGTTCAACGATCATGGAGATGGGAGATTTCTCAAATATCTTAGAACTATCATTTGACTCAACGATCACATTACTGGGTATATATCCAAAAGAAAATAAATTGTTCCACCAAAAAGAATATGCAATCGTATGTTCATTTCAGTACTATTCACAATAGCAAAGACATGGAATCAACTGAGGTGCCTGTCAATGGTGGATTGGATACAGAAAATGTGGTACATATATACAGTTGAATCCTATACAGCCATAACAAAATTGAAATCATGTCCTTCACAGCAACATGGGTGTGGCAGGGGGACGTTATCCTAAGTGAATTAATGCAGGAGCAGAAAACCAAATACCGCAGGTTCTCACTTATAGGTGGGAGCGAAACATTGGGTACTCATGGACGTAGAGATTACAACAATAGAAACTGGTACTACTAGAAAGGGGAGTGATGGGGGAGCAAGAGTTGAAAAACCATCAAATACTCTGCTCACTACCTGAGTGATAGGATCAGTTGTACCCTAATTCTCAGCATCACACAATATATTTATGTAACAAATCTGTACATCTACCCCGAATCTAAAATAAAAGTTGAAATTACAAAAAAAGCAAGAAAAAATAAAGTTGAAATTAAGGAAGGACAAAAAAAGAAAATTTTGCTTACATAAAGGTGATGAGTTATTCATTTATGTAAACTTTTAAGATGTTTTATTTTTTCATAGATCTATTAGAACTTCTTTCTTTATATGATGTGAGGTATATAGCAGTTTTCATTTTTTTGCTATTGAAATTTATTTGAACCAGCACCACTTATGGAACAGATCACTGTTTCTCTATGACCTGCAGTACAATCTTTTTTTTTTTTTTTTTGAGATGAAGTTTTACTCTTGTTGCCCAGACTGGAGTGCAATAGCGCAATCTTGGCCCACCGCACCCTCTGCTTTTTGGGTTCAAGCAATTCTCCTGCCTCAGCCTCCCAAGTAGTTGGAATTACAGGCATGTGCCACCACGCCTGGCTAATTTCGTATTTTATTTTATTTTTTTTTAGTAGAGACGGGATTTCTCCACGTTGGTCAGGCTGGTCTTGAACTCCCGACCTCAGGTGATCCGCCTGCCTCGGCCTCCCAAAGTGCTGGGATTACAGGTGTGAGCCACCGTGCCCAGCCCAATCTTTTAAAATATATGTGTAAGTCTATTTTGCACTCTCTTCTGTTTCATTGGTTTTATTTATCTTTGTGCCAATACCACACTGTCTTAATTATTCTAGTTGTCTGATGGTGTACCTACCTCCTCCCACTTCTTCAAAATTCTCTTGATTTTTTGCCATATGAAGTTTTATAATCATCTTATCAATTTCTACAAAAATTCTGCTGGGACTTTGGAATCACATTGAATCTATAGAACAACTTGGGAAAATTGACATTTTCGGTATTTTCTCTTTCATCAGCATGCTATATCTCTCCATTTATTTCTTCCTTAAAATTTATTTATTTATTTTTGAGAGAGACTGTCACTTTGTTGACCAGGCTGGAGTGCAGTGGTGCAATCTCTGCTCCCTACAACCTCTGCCTCCTGGGTTCAAGCTATTCTCATGCCTTAGCCTCCCGAGTAGCTGGGATTATAGGAGCCCGACACCATGCCCGGCTATTTTTGTATTGTTAGTAGAGACAGGGTTTTGCCATGTTGGCCAGGCTGGTCTCAAACTCCTGATCTCAAATGTTCTGCCCGCCTCAGCCTCCCAAAGTGCAGGAATTACAGGTTTGAGTCACCATACCTGGCCTCTTCCTTAAATTAAAAAAAAAAAAAAATGTTTTACAGTGTTCTCTGTAAGGACCTTGCATATCTTCCATTAGTTTCCTAAGTGTTGGATATTTTTAATGTTATAAATGGTGTCATTTAAAAACTTTTTTTTTAACGGCTGATATATAGAAACAATTGATTTTCTATTTTGACCTGAAATCCAATAATCTTGCTGTAGATTTTTATTATAATAGTTTATCTGTAGATTATTTTGGGATTTTCTGCATGAAATTTCTTTCTTGTTGTCCTTTATCTTCTATTTCTTTTTCTTATTGCACTGCATAGGACCTCCAATAAATTGTTGAACAACAACAGTGTTGGTGGCATCCTTGTATAATTTCCAATTTCAAGAAGAAAACTTTTATTATTTCATAATTATGACTGCTGTAGGCTTTTTTTAAATTATTGAAGTACAATATACATAGAAGAAAATGCTCATACTATATTTGTACAGCTCAGTAAATTCTCATAAACTTGCCATGTTTGAGTTTTAAGCATTCAGATAAAGAAATTAGCTCTCCTGAAGCTCTTTTCTTACTCATTCCATTTACTACTCCCAAAGGACAACCACTATCCTGACTTTTGAATGCTTTAGATTTGCTTTATCAGTCCAAGGCGGTTCCATTTTATTGCTAGTTTGCTAGTTTCTTTTTAAAAAATCATTAATTGGTGTTGAATTTTATAGAATGCTTTTTCTGCATCTATTGAGATAATCATATGATTTTTCTCCCTCATCCTGTTACTGTAGTAAATGATACTACATTATTAGAATAGACCCAGCTTGATTATGGTTTATTATCCTTTCTATATATCACAGGATTTGATTTGCTGATATTTTGTTCAGGTGTTTTTGTACTCATGTTCACTAGTAGGATTTGCCTTTGACTTTGCTTTTTTTGCAATTTTCTTGTGAGGTTGCGATATTAATACTATCCTGGCCTCAAAACAGCAAGAACAACAACACACATTTGGAAGTGTTTTTTATTTTCCTGTTCTCTGGAAGAATAGGTATAATATTGGTGATATGGTTTGGCTGTGTCCCCACTCAAGTCTTATCTTGAATTGCATCTCCTGTAATTCCCAAGTATTGTGTGAGGTACTCAGTGGGAGAGAATTTAATCATGGGGGTGGTTTCCCACATACTGTTCCCGTGGTAGTGAGTAAGTCTTGTGAGATCTGATGGTTTGATAAGGGGAAACCCCTTTTGCTTGGCTCTTATTCTCTCTCTTGCCTGTTGCCAGGTAAGACATGCCTTTCACCCTCCACCATGATGGTGAGGCCTTCCCAGCCACGTGGAGCTGTGAGTCCATTAAACCTCTTCGTCTATATAAATTACCCAGTCTCGGGTATGTCTTCATCCACAGTGTGCAAATAGACCGACACAATTGGTGTTATTTCTTTCTTAAAAGTTTGAAAGAATTGAAAGTCTAGTACAAAAAGTTGTCTTAAAGGGTGGATTGCAATGGGGAGGGGATGGGGGCTTTATTTGTTTGTGTTATAATTTTGATGTAAGGCGATGATAACTCTATGTTTGTGCCATGGGAAGGGAAAGGACGAAGAATAGCAATATTAACAAAATCTTGACTCATATAGCATTTTGTAGGCTACGAGTTACTTTCATTTAATCTTTACAGTGGCCAGGTAAATAGGAAGGAGATTTAAAGAAAAATTTAAGATAACTGTAAACTTTGACCTTTAAATTACTGTGAGATTACTGGTGCCACTGATTTAAGTTGGGATGTCAGATTACTTCCCTTTTTCCTCTTAAGAAGGATTACCAAACATATACCGTTGCTGTCTTTTTCCCTGAACCCCCTTGCAATGACAGAAAACACATAAAACCCAAAATAAATCAATGGAGATGTTGGAATCAAGGATAATGGCCTAGGGAGACCAATTCCCTTATCTATAAAATTATGGCCTTAGATTAGGTGATCACTTAACATTTTTCAGATTTCTAAATTTCTATAAATTTATAAATTATACATTTAGATTTTCTTTTACTAATTTATTTCATCGAAGAGTCCTGGTGGAACAAATAGTGATATCATACCTTTAACAATTAATTTTAGACACATTGTGCTTAATACAGTAATGCATTTTTGGGAAAAGATACTAGAATAACAGGCAATGGCATCAAAAATGCTAAGGATTAGAAGATAATTGAACATGTAAACAAGAATATGAGCTACTCAAATTACTTAAGTTCTCGAGACAACAAATGTACAAATAAATCAATACAGCTAATGTTACTAGAGTAAACCTTGGCCCAGTTATGAAGAAAACTGTGTAATGAGGAAGTGTGGCAGGGAACAGTGGTAATAGAGTGAATACTGCTGAAAATGAGATAGGAAAAGTAAACAAAACTGCACCCTTTAAGTTTTGTGTGTTTGAAAAGTGCAAGTATGCTAGATACTTCTTTAATAGAGCCATAAAAAAACTTCAACAAACTATAAGGTAATTTTGTTTTCAAATATTTGTAGTTTTCATTTGGAAAGACCGGGGACAAAGTTAGGCAAAATGGCTTTAATTCCTTATCAGGGCTTCTTAGGTTGCCAACAATAGGAACCAAGTCTAGTTAAGGAAGCAGAAAGGAATTTAATGAAAGATTATTGGGTAGTCAACAGAATTAAAGTAAAAGCTAGAGACCAGGCTGAGGGTTTCTAAACAGCAAGATACTCGTAATAGTTTTGTTGGAGCGCTGTTTCTGGGACTTTACCCTTTTCCATTAAGCCACTCCACTTTAGATTTAAATTTTGGAGACAGTCTTATTGGCATAGCTTGGATGATTACTGGTTAGAGGAGCACAGGGCATGTTGATTTGTAACATCATCAAACCTGGATACAATAGAGAGGAGGGAATTCTCTAAAATGAAATAAGGATGCTGTTGCCCAAAGAAGTAAGAAACGGGTTCTAGATAGCCAAATCTCCACACATGTTCACTGTGAAGTTTAGACTGAGGCATAGGTTTCAGCAAAAATTTCTCTAATTTAGAGTGAATAAAGACTAACTAAATGTTTCTTTTTTAGATGACTTCTAAGCTAGTTTCAGCCTCCTTTTTCCTCCTACTATGAAGGAGGGTTCAGAAGTCTGCTCTGTATCAAGCCCTTTTCCCTCTGCTTCTTACTTTCATTTGAAAGTACTGTTACATGTAAACAAATTTCCAGCAATTATGACTTGCAGCTTTTACTTGGTTTCTAATCATTGATAACTGCCAGGATTTCCTGACTACTCTTTTACAGTCTATCCAGGATGCCTGAGTACCTACTGCTTCTGAAATTGAAACTGCAACTGCTGTACTTCTTGAAACACTGTATAAATAACCCATTCCCCCCTCCCGCCCACTCCTGAGGTTATTTCACATATACATACTTGGATTAAGGGCAGTTAGGAGTCCAGGGGACCAATCTATAAAGGATGCTAAAATATCACTAGAGTCAATTAAGAACATGACACCAGTTAGCTCAGTTTTCCATGTTTACATAATATGGCAAAGTGTAAATTTATTCTTTTCCCCTTGAAGTAAGCAGTAACATAGAGTGGAAAACATTACAATTGGGCACTGTCATTGCAACAGGAAGTAAGTTTTGAACCTTATATAAAAATAGTACATTTAAAGGGAAAGTACGTTATTTGCCTATGTAGGACACCAATACCTATCTGGCTCTTTCAGTCAGTTTCATAAAGCTGTCCAGCAGCTCATTAACATTGATGCTTATTGCCTGGATGGTGTTGGAGAATGGAAAAGATCACTAGGCAAACGTTATGAGGCATGAACTGTGAGGTCACTCTCATTTGTCTCTGCAAAAGAGAAAAGGAGTAGAGGAAAGCTGCAATTGTTCTCTGTCTATACTAACTCAGGATCTTGGCAGGTGAGGGCTCACTCATTAGTGTCATCAGTGCATTCTGCTTGGGGAAGCTAATGTTGATATTTCAGAAGGAAGACTTATCTAAATGTAAGATACCATATCACGCTTTTAAAATATGTAATTTATATCCTGGCAACTTTCCAAGGTAGATGTTATTATATATCATTTCACAGGTCAAAAAGCTGTCTCTCAGGTTAAGAACTTACCCCAAATCAGACAGCTGGCAACTGCAGAATCTGAATTCAAACCCCAGTCCTATCTAATTCCAAAGCTCATGCTTCTCTAAGAAGCTTAGAACCGATATAAGATCTATTATTCATCTTTGTATCATACTCTCTAGCACAGTGCCTATCACAGCAAACGAGGGAAGGTTAGTGTGAATAAAGGCACAAGATGTGCAAGCTCAGGTACATTTCACTTAATAATATGTAGTCCAGTGATTCAAACATGGAGTATATGAAGGAGATTGTGTGAGATCATTTTGAAAAGTGAGATTGTGGTGAGATCATGAAAACCTTTGATTTTCATGGTTGAAAGATTTTAAATATTTTCAATAATTGTGGATTCACTAAAGATTTTTGAGCATTGGAGGGGGAGGATCACAGTTGTGCCATAGGAATATTAATTTAATAGCAGTGGATATGATGAACTGGGGGCAAAGAGATCGAAGGTGGGGAGACCAGTTAGGTGTTTGTGACCATTTAAGTGAGAGGCCTGGATAATCCAGGCTTTGGGATGGAATTACATAAATTGGAAAAGAGGGTATCTACTTTTTTTTTTTTTTTGAGACGGAATCTTGCTCTGTCGCCAGGCTGGAGTGCTGTGGCATGATCTTGGCTTACTGCAGCCTCTGACTCCCTTGTTCAAGCGATTCTTCTGCCTCAGCCTCCTGAGTAGCTGGGATTACAGGCACATGCCATCATGCCCGGCTAATTTTTGTATTTTAGTAGAGATGGAGTTTCACTGTGTTGGCCAGGGTAGTCTTGATCTCCTGACCTCGTGATCCGCTAGCCTCAGCATCCCAAAGTGCTGGGATAACAGGCATGAGCCACTGCACCTGGCCAAGGGATCTACTTTTGACAAATATTTTGCTCTTAGGCTATATAATTTAGCAAGGTTTTCTTTTTCTTTTTTTTTTTTTTTTGGAGACAGAGTCTTGCTCTGTCACCCAAACTGGAGTGCAGTGGTGCAATCTTGGCTCACTGCAACCTCTGTCTCCTGGGTTCAAGCAATTCTCTTGCCTCAGTCTCTTGAGTAGCTTGGACTACAGGTGTGTGGCACCACACCTGGCTAATTTTTTGTATTTTTAGTAGAAATGGGATTTCACCGTGTTAGCCAGGATGGTCTCAATCTCCTGACTTCATGATCTGCCCTGCCTTGGCCTCCCTAAGTGCTGGAATTACAGGTGTGAGCCACCATGCCTGGCCAGCAAGATCTTGATATGATGAAGAGAGAGAAGGAAAACTCAGTTATTGTTTTTAAAAGTAAAGTTTGAAGGACTGAGATAATGGTATTGCCAGCCACAGGGAAAAAGTCAAGTGGTGGAGCTTTTTTTTTTCTTCAGGTTTAGGGGAAAATGAATGGTTTTGGGTAATGTTGAGTTAAAGGTACAAAGGAGATCATTGGCAGGGCCTGGAAATGCATGATTGGACTTTGGAGAGAGGTCAAGGATTGATATAAAAAACAGAGGCACGTACATAGGAAACTAGCAAAACAAAACAAAAACAACCAACAAACAAAACGGTCACCATCTTGAGGTCAGCCTGTGTATGAATGGCACAGTGCACATGAATGGCACAGTGCACATGAAGTGTGGTGTTAGATGTTAGTTCCTTACTGGGATTGCTTCTCTATTCCTCATGACAGCTGGGTCTAGGGATAGAGATGCTGTACCATACTGTTTTTTCCATCTGGTCTAGAAATACTGGGTGAGCTCCCTGGGGACATTTGTTAAGAATTAATAACTGAATCCAAGAGTGTTGAATCCTATTTTTCCTTCTCCATGTCAGATTCCCCTCCATTACATTGTCATTCTTTCACTTCTTTTCACCCCTCCCTAGATTTTGCATTCTCATACTTATTGCTTGCAGTAAAAGTGTTTGATGGTACGATGTGAGAGCAAAATAGAATGGATTATAAGGTTTGGATATTGGGCAGGAAGATGAAAACAATACATGATAATAGTTTGTGTTTCTGTAAGAAAGAGTCTAGTAATTTCCTAAACTTGAATGGTACTTTGTATCTTTGATAACTGAATAGCATTCGTAGTATTTAGCTGCATTAAGCAAGACACATGAAAAAGCTGCGCTCGTCAGCATCATACAAAACATGATAACCCTTTTTAGAACATATTTGCCTTGCCAGAAGAATAGTACACTGTTAGAGAGACAAACATAAGAAATATTTTATAGCATAGGAGGTGGATTCTTTGTCTGTCTTGAGTCTACCTTTGTGCTTTTTCTTTTTGATGTTATATAAATCACACAGATGTCTTGCTTTCCATGTTGCCTTAAGTGTAGTGATGAATTTGACTATTGAGAAGTCTTTGATGTTTTTCCACTCTGAAATTTGCTCTATGCTTTTTAATTTTTTTCAAAAACAATCCTTTTACAAACCTAATCCTGAAATGCTTTGTTTCTTCTTTGATGCATAAGAGCATGCTCATTGGAAGCATATTGTGTGTGAAGATTGTCACTTGTTCAATTTTGTGCACTGATGGTGAGCAGAAAATCTTTTTAGTCTCCTTCTTTGTAAAAATGATTTATACAACACCCCTCTAAAAATTCAGTGTTAACAGTAAAATTAGTTCTAGAGCTATTACAATGAAGAATGAGAGAAAACCTACCATGTTAAAAATGAATAATGCATTTATTTTAATCTTTGGCTTCACCCCCTCCCCCACCTCCCACCAACCCGCTTCCTTTTTGGCTACTGAAAGGGATGCAGTAAAATTCCCCAAAAGTGTTAATTTTTTTCTGGAGCTGCTCCAGTGGCATGTCAAAAAAATTTTGAAAAGAACATTCACTTTCGTATAACAGCTTTGGAATACATAATAGGATATATTAGTGTGCTTTTAAAAGGAGCATGGGTAAATCGTGAATTACATAAAAGAAGTATATGAACTTCTTTATTGTTGTTCATGGTTAAACCAAAATTGTTTGCATGAGAACAGATTTAATTGTTTACAAAATCTGCATAACGCTATCAACAGCAATGGGATCATGAGGGAGGGAGATATCAGAGCTTTTGGGCTTGTGAAAGACTATTATTCATAGATATTCCTCTAATAAATAGCTTTCCCCAAATATAATCTGAAAAAATATATAACCCTGAAGACCATTACTTATAGACAAAACAATTCTGTCAAGTCTGTGATATTTTGAATTGCAGGTTGATATGGATCGTGAGGGTAACAAGACTCTTTAGAAAATGAATAAAGTTCTACAGATTATTTGAGAGTCAGTGATAGAGTAACTAGATATCTCTTTTTAAAGAAATTACACTTCTTAACAATTTGATTTACTATACAAGGGAATTTTAATACCATTGATTTTCTTCTCTTATTTCACATGAATATATGAAAAGAATGGTGGTAAAAGAAAAACTTTAGACAAATTAAGTTTAACAGTTAATTTGAGCAGAGAATGATTTGCATTATAATTGTACAGCCCTCAGAACCAGAAGAGGTTCAGAGCGTTCTGCTCTGAGACATGGGCAGCCTGCATTTATGGACAGAACACAGAAGTGAGGTGCAGGAACAGCCTGATTTATTTTAACTAGGCATTTCCCTTATTTGAACATGGTCTCATCAGTTGGCTGCTTGAAGATATTTGTTACAAAAGTATACTTCTAATTAGCTTTTCCTGGGTTTATGTACTAATTTGGGTTGTAGTTCTTTACATAGGACTCAAAGTATGGAGGCAGCCTTGGGGCAAATGTAGTTTAATTTATCCGCAGGAAAGATATAGCCATCCTTTTGTTTGTTTATTCCTAGGTACCTCAGCTACAGTGGCTTGAGTTTATTATACTCTTCAGTTCATGATACAATCAACAAACATCGTGACTGCCTTACTCTCTGTTTTAAAATCTTGTTATTTTACCCATTATACTTAGTTCACTTTCATTCCCAATTCCTCTTACAGGTTTCTACCCTACAGTAGGTTGGGTATGTGTGAGTCTTTAACAATGTGTACAGTTGTATTGTTTAGGGATGCACCTAGATGCACCTAGCTGTTGCAGTACTAATCTCTAGTCTCACACACTTTGAAACCATCCTCCATGTGTCCTCCAGAGGGATCTTTCTAAAAAATATAAATCTGATCGTGTCAGTCAACCACTTAAGATTCTTGGGAGACTTTTCCTTTCATTAGAAGATCTTCCCTGAATTAAATCCCTTTCTGTTCTTCCTGTCTCCCATCAAACTTTCCACCTTCCTCCCTAAACTACTAAATGTTTGCTGAACAACCCATGATGTTTCATGACCCCAGCCTCTGCAGTCTTCCCTTTGTATGGCTTGTCCACAGTCTCATATCTCTGTTTATTCTATCTAGAAGGTAGTTTTTGCCTTTTAGGACACCACTCAAGATCTCATGTTCTTTGCTATAAAGCCTTTTCCAGACCTCTGTGGGCATAATTGCTTTGTGTCTTTTGCCTTTGTGTCTTCACTGTGTCCTAAATTGAATTTTGTCTTAACTCTTGTAATACTTTTTTTGGTTTCCATATTTTTATCTCTCTCCTAAACTTCAAAGAGGCAGGGAAGTTTTGGTTTCCATGTTTCATCTGTCTCCTAAACTTCAAAGAGGCAGGAGAGTTCTCTTAGTCAACTTTTATCTCAAGTAGTATTTCCCAATTCCCAATAAATATCAGTCTTTGGGATTCAGAAATGAGAAGTAGTAATTCTTGAGAATTTCTGGGAATTCCTGAAATTGTAAGTTGTTTTAAAAATACTTTCGGCCGGGCACGGTGACCCATGCCTGTAATCCCAGCACTCTGAGAGGCCAAGGCAGGATC
Organism: Rhinopithecus roxellana; assembly: GCF_007565055.1. Lineage (NCBI taxonomy): Eukaryota > Metazoa > Chordata > Mammalia > Primates > Cercopithecidae > Rhinopithecus > Rhinopithecus roxellana. The sequence continues at coordinate 22,087,535 of NC_044558.1, read as the reverse complement.
ATCTGAGGTCAGGAGTTCAAGACCAGCCTGGCCAACATGGTGAAACTCTGTCTCTACGAAAACATACAAAAATTAGCCAGGCGTAGTGGCAGGCACCTGTAATCCCGGCTACTTGGGAGGCTGAGACAGGAGAATCGCTTGAACCTGGGAGGCAGAGGTTGTAGTCAGCCGAGATTGCGCCACTGAACTCCAGCCTGGGTGACAGAGCAAGACTCTGTCTCAAAAAAAAACTAAAAACAACAACAACAAGAACTTTCAATAGTTTTTATATGCTTTGCTCATTATTTTAAATATCTAACATTTTGTTTAATATATGAGAAATATGAAGTTTAATAATAGTTATAGAGAACTGTAGCCTGTAGTGAATATTCAGACACTAGAAAACACCATTCAAAAGTGATTGGGTAGTATTTGAATTACATAACATTCAGATCTCCTAGCAAAGCTAGCAGTATCTCAAATAATTTTATGTCAAACTTGTCAATGTAAGGGCTTACTTTGCTTCCCAAACTTGTCATTTCTTGGAACACCACTCAGTGGATTTGCATAAAGTATATTATGCGTGTAAACTTGTTAATGTTTATTTTACTTGCAAGAGTTCTTCACTGTTAGCAGCGTGCAATGCCATGAATACTCACATGTAACTGCAACAGCCACAATAAGACTAACTGATTAAATGTGACAACTTCTCTCCTATTTTCACCTTCCTTGGTTACTAGAACCTCAGTGTTCTACTCCGTGTGTCAGTATTTTCTGCTCTTGCTTTCAACTTGACATCAGTATATTCCTTTGAACCAGTAATGTCTCTATGTTATTAAGCTTCAATCCCCACAAGAGAATTATAGTACTTTTCCTGGTTCTGGTTTTCCCTATTTATTTATTTATGTCCATGAATAAGTTCTTCAGTGGTGATTTCTGAGATTTTGGTGCACCCACCACTGGAGCAGTGTACACTGTACCCAGTGTGTAGTCTTATATCCCTCACCCACCTCCCACCCTTTCCCCGAGTTCCCAAAGTCCATTGTATCATTCTTAGGCCTTTGTTTCCTCATAGCTTAGCTCCCACTTATGAATGAGAACATATGATGTCTGGTTTCTCATTCCTGAGTTACTTCACTTAAAATAATGCTCTCCAACTCCATTCAAGTTGCTGCAAATGCCATTATTTTGTTCCTTTTTATAGCTGAGTAGTATTCCATGGTATATATATTTACCACATTTTCTTTATCCACTCGTTGACTGATGGGCATTTGGGCTGATTCCATATTTTTTCAACTGCAAATTGCGCTGCTGTAAACATCAGTGTGCAAGTATCTTTTTTGTATAATGACTTATTTTCCTCTGGGTAGATACCCAGGAGTGGGACTGCTGGATCAAATGGTGGAGCTACTTTTAGTTCTTTAAGGAATCTCCATACTGTTTTCCATGATGGTTGTACTAGTTTACATTCCCACCAACAGTGTAAAGTGTTCCCTTTTCACCACATCCACACCACCATCTATTATTTTTTTGATGTTTTGATTATGGCCATTCTTGTAGGAGTAAGGTGGTATTGCATTGTGGTTTTGATTTGTATTTCCCTGGTCATTAGTGATGTTGAGCATTTTTTCATATGTTTGTTGGCCATGTGTATATCTTCTTTTGAGAATTGTCTGTTTATGTCCTCAGCCCACTTTTTGATGGGATTGTTTGTTTTTTTCTTGCTGATTTGCTTGAGTTCCGTGTAAATTTTGGATATTAGTCCTTTGTTGGATGTATAGATTGTGAAGACTGTCTCCCACTCTGTGGGTTGTCACTTTTCTCTGCTGATTATTTCTTCTGCTGTGCAGAAGCTTTTTGGTTTAATTAAGTCCCATCTATTTATATTTGTTTTGTTGTGCTTGCTTTTGGGTTCTTGGTCACGAAGGCTTTGCCTAAGCCAATGTCTAGAAGGGTTTTTCCAATGTGTATCCTAGAATTTTTATGGTTTCAGATGTTGGATATAAGTCTTTGATCCATCTTGAGCTTATTTTTGTATAAGGTGAGAGATGAGGATCCAGTTTCATTCTCCTACATGTGCCTAGCCAATTATCCTGGCACCATTTGTTGAATAAGATGTCCTTTCTCCTATTTATGTTTTGGTTTGATTTGTTGAAGATCAGTTGGCTGTAAGTATTTGGGTTTATTTCTGGGTTCTCTATTCTGTTTCATTGGCTAATATGCCTATTTATATACCAGTACCATGCTGTTTTGGTGACTATTGCCTTTTAGTATAGTTTAAGGTTGGGTAATGTGATGCCTCCAGATATGTTCTTTTTGCTTAGTCCTGCTTTGGTTATGTGGGTTCTTTTTTGGTTCCACATGAATTTTAGGATTTTTGTTTAGTTCTGTGAAGACTGATGGTGGTATTTTGATGGGAATTGCATTGAATTGCATTGAATTTGTAGATTGCTATTGGCCGTATGGTCATTTTCACAATATTGATTCTATCCATCCATGACCATGGGATGTGTTTCCATTTGTTTGTGTTGTCTATGATTTCTTTCAGCAGTGTTTTGCAGTTTTCCTTGTAGAGGTGTTTCACCTCCTTGGTTAGATATATTCCTAACTATTTTATTTTATTTTATTTTATTTTTTGCAGCTATTGTAAAAGGGGTTGAGTTCTTGATTTGATTCTGAGCTTGGAAACTGTTGGTGTATAGCAGGGCTACTGACTTGTGTACGTTAATTTTGTATCCAGAAACTTTGCTGTATTCATTTACCAGTTCTAGGAGCTTTCTGGATGAGTCTTGAGGTTTTCTAGGTATACAATCATGTCATCAGCAAACAGTGACAGTTTGATTTCCTCTTTACCAATTTGGATCCCCTTTATTTCTTTCTCTTATCTGATTGCTCTGGCTATGACTTCCAATACTATGTTAAATAGAAGTGTTGAGAGTAGGCATCCTTGTTGTGTTCCAGTTCTTAGCAGGAATGCTTTCAACTTTTTCCTATTCAGTATAATGTTGGTTGTGGTTTGTCATAGGTGGCTTTCGTTACTTTGAGGTATGTCCCTTTTATGCCAGTTTTGCTGAGGGTTTCAATCATAAAGTGATGTTGGAATTTGTCACATGCTTTTTCTGTGTCTGTTGAGATGATCATGTGATTTTTGTTTTTAATTCTGTTTATGTGTTGTGTCACATTTCTTTACTTGTGTATGTTAAACCATCCCTGCATCCCTCATATGAAACCCACTTGATCATGGTGGATTATCTTTTTGATGTGCTTTTGGATTTGGTTTGTTAGTATTTTGTTACAGATTTTTGCATCTATATTCATCAGGGTTATTGGTCTGTAGTTTTCTTTTTTTGTTACGTCCTTTTCTGGTTTTGGTGTTAGGGTGATACTGGCTTCATAGAATGATTTAGGGAAGATTCCCTCTTTTTCTCTCTTTTGGAATAATGTCAGTAGTATTAATACCAATTCTTTGAATGTCTGATTGGTCCTGGACTTTTTTTTTTTTTTTTTTGGTAACTTTTTAATATGCGTTTCAATCTCACTGCTTGTTAATGGTTTCTTCAGAGTTTCTGCTTCTTCTTGGTTTAATCTAGGAGGGCTGTATATTTCCAGGAATTTATCCATGTCCGCTAGGTGTTCTAGTTTATATGCATGAAGGTGTTCATAGTAGCCTTGAATGATCTTTTTTATTTCTGTGGTATCAGTTGTAATATCTCCCATTTCATTTCTAATTGAGTTTATTTGGATCTTCTCTCTTCTTGATTAATCTTGCTAATGGTCTATTAATTTTATTTATCTTTTCAAAGAACCAGCTTTTTGTCTCATTTATGTTTTGTATTTTTTGTTTTGTTTTGTTTCCATTTCATTTAGTTCTGCTCTGACCTTGGTTATTTCCTTTCTTCTGCTGGGTTTGGTTTGGTTGGTTCTCGTTTCTCTAGCTCCTTAAGGTATGACCTTAGATTGTCTATTTGTGCTCCTTCAGACTTTTTGATGTAGGCATTTAATGCTATGAACTTTCCTCTTAACACTGCCTTTGCTGTATCTCAGAGGTTTTGATAGGTGTGTCACTGTTGTCATTCGGTTCAAAGAACTGTTAAATTTCCATCTTGATTTCATTATTGACACAGTCATCGTTCAGGAGCAGGTTATTTAATTTCCATGTATTTGCATGGTTTTGAGGGTTCCTTTTGGAGTTGATTTTCAATTTTATTTCACTGTGGTTTCAGAGAGTACTTGCTATAATTTCAGTTTTCTTAAATTTGTTGAGACTTGTTTTGTTGTCTATCATATGGCCTGTCTTGGAGAATGTTTCATGTGCTGATGAATAGAATGTATATTTTGCACTTGTTGCACAGAATGTTCTGTAAATATCTGTTAAGTCTGTTTGTTGTATGGTATAGTTTAAGTCCATTGTTTATTTGTTGGCTTTTTGTCTTAATGGTTTGTCTAGTGCTGTCAGTGGAGTATTTCAAAGTCTGCCACTATTATTGACTTGCTGTCTACCTCATTTCTTAGGTCTAGTCGTAATGATTTCATAAATTTGGGATCTCCAGTGTTAGATGCATATAAATTTTGGATTGTGATGTTTTCCTGTTGGACTAGTTCTTTTATCAATATATAATGTCCCTTTTTGTGTGTTTTTTTTTAACTGCTGTTGCAATATAAGAATATATATCGAATATAAGAATATATATTAGTTGCTCCTGCTCACTTTTGGTGTCCATTTGCATGGAATATCTTTTTCTACCCCTTTACCTTAAGTTTATGTGAGTCCTTATGTGTCAGGTGAGTCTCTTGAAGACAGTAGATACTTTATTGTTGAATTCTTATCCATTCTGCAGTTCTGTATCTTTTATGTGGAATATTTAGGCCATTTACATTCAATGTTAGTATCGAGATGTGAGGTACTGTTTTATTCATCATGCTATTTGTTGCCTGAATACCTGGTTTTTTTTTTTTCAATTGTATTATAGTTTTATAGGTCCTGTGAGATTTATGCTTTAAGGAGATTCTATTTTGGTGTATTTTGAGGATTTGTTTCAAGATTTAGAACTCCTTTGAGCACTTCTTTTAGTATTTGTTTTTCTGAAAGAGATTGTATCTTTCTGTCATTTATGAAGCTTACTTTTGCTGGATGCAAAATTCTTGGCTGTTAATTGTTTTGATTAAGGAGGCTAAAGATAGAACCCCAGTCTCTTCTAGCTTATAGGGTTTCTACTGAGAAATCTACTGTTAATCTGATAGGTTTTCCTTTATAGATTACCTGATGCTTTTGGCTCACAGCGCTTGAGAGTCTTTTCTTTGTCTTGACTTTAGATAACCTGATGACTGTATACCTACGTGATGATCTTTTTGTGATGAATTTCCCAGGCATTCTTTGAGCTTCCTGTATTTAGATGTCTAGATCTCTAGAAAGGCTGGGGAAATTTTTCTCAATTATTCTATCAAATATGTTTTCCAAACTTTTAGATTTCTCTTCTTCCTTGGGAACACCAATTATTCGTAGGTTTGGTAACATAATCCCAAAATTACTGGAGGCTTTGTTCCTTTTTAAAAATTCTTTTCTCTCTGTCTTTGTTGGATTGGGTTAATTCAAAAGCCTTGTCTTGGTCAGGCATGGTGACTCATGCCTGTAATCCCAGCACTCTGGGAGACCAAGATGGGCGGATCATGAGGTCAGGAGAAAAAAATTAACCGGGCATGGTGGTGGCTACTCGGGAGGCTGAGGCAGGAGAATGGCGTGAACCCGGGAGGCGGAGCTTGCAGTGAGCTGAGATGGCGCCACTGCACTCCAGCATGGGCGACAGAGCAAGACTCCATCTCAAAAACAAACAAACAAAAAAACCTTGTCTTTGAGCTCTGAAGTTTTTTTTCTACTTGGTCAATTCTGTTGCTGATTCTTTCTAGTGCATTTTGCATTTCTGTAAGCGTGTCCTTCATTTTGAGAAGTTTTTGACTGTTTTTTGTTTATGCTATTTATTTCATTGGAGATTTTTCCATTCATATCCTGTATCATTTTTAAATTTGTTTTAGTTGGACATCATCTTTCTCTGGTGCCTCCTTAATTAGCTTAATAATTGACCTTCTGAAATCTTTTTCTGGCATTTCAGAGATTTCTTCTTGGTTTGGATCCATTGCTGGTGAGCTAGTGTGATCTTTTGGGGGTGTTAAAGAACTTTGCTTTGCCATATTACCAGAATTATTTTTCTGGGTAGGCTATGTCAGAGGGAGGATCTGGGACTCAGGGGCTGCTGTTCAGATTTTTTTGTTCCACAGGGTGCTCCCTTGATGTGGTGCTCTCCCCCTTCCCCTAGTGATGGGGATTCCTGAGAGCCAAACTGCAGTGATTGTTATTTCTCTTTTGGATCTAGTCTCCTAGCAGAGCTACCAGGCTCTGGGCTGGTACTGGGGAGTGTCTATGAAGAGTCCTGTGATGTGATCTGTCTTCAAGTCTCTTAGCTGTGAATACCGGCACCTGCTCTGGTGGGTGTAGCAGGGGAGTGAAGTGGACTCTGTGGGGGTCCTTGGTTGTATTTTTGTTAAGTGCACTGGTTTTGTGTTGGTTGCCCTCCAAAAGCCAGGAGGTGGCGCTTTCAAGAGCTCTTCAGCTGCAGTAGTATAGGCAGGATACAAGCTTGCTCTAGGGTCTGGGAGTGGGTGGGGCCATAGAGCTCCTATGAGATTATGTCCTTTTTTTTTAGCTACCAGCGTGAGTAGAGAAAGACCACAAGGTTGGGGCAGATATAGGCGTGTATGAGCTCAGACTCCTTGGGCATGGCTTGCTGTGACTGCTGTGGGGAATGGGAGTTTGGTTCCCAGGCCAATGGAGTTATGTTCCCAGGGGGATTATGGCTGCCTCTGCTGCTCACCCAGGTTGCCAGGGAAGTAGAGGAAAGCTGGCAGCCACAGGCCTCCCCCGCAACTCACAGCCTGAAAGGCCAGTCTCACTCACACTGTGCCCCCCAAATAGCACCGAGTTTATTTTCAGGCAGCCGTTGAGCAGAGCAGAGAACTTGCCTCAGGCTACAAGCCTCCCAGCTGAGAAAGCGAGTAGACTTACAGTTCCTCTGCAGTCCCAGAGCCTGCAGTGGCAAACCACCTCCTTCAAAGGGTCTGTGCATTCCATTGGCTTTCCTGATATGTTCCTATGGTAGTTCTTGGAGCAAAAGTTCACAGTATGAGTCTCCACACGCTGCTCTGTATGTCCGAATGGGAGCTGCAAGTTAGTCCTACCTCCTGTCCACACTTTTTTTCTCCTGGTTTTCTCTATTTCTTCACTGATTTTTCTTGGGATTTGGGAAAACATAAATTTTCTGAGAAATGCTGGAAACGAATTATTACATGGAAACATTAATCCCCAGTGCCTAGCATAGTGGATATTCAATCTAATATTTTGAACTATTTTCTTAAGTGAATGTATCTTTATAGCCCTAAGGCTTCTAATATAGTATCTGGTACACAGAGATTCTTAAGATACTTTAATGTTTGAATGTATGGTTCTTTTGAATCAAAGTGACACAATAAAATAGGGCATCAGAGCTTGGATTTGGTAATTAATACCATAAGTGCCAGGTTAGCTTACATTATTTTGGTCAATTTGGGAGCATGTACCCTTTATTCAGCTAAAATCTTATGAGGAAACCTGTAAGGTGAATGAAACTTACCAAAGACTTCTTTTATAGCATTCTATACATGTTTGTATTGTGTTTGTACCTATGACCTTTAATTAATTAATTACTTTTACTATTATTTGCTTGATGTGTGTATTCTTAGCTAGACTGAGCTTTCTGAGAGCAGAGACTATTTCTATCATATTACAGGTGTGATACCAGAAAGTGCTAGTCAACTACAGTGCATGCATGTAATAGACAGCTTGATAAATATTTATTGTATGCATAACTGAATGCAGATATCAATCTGAATGAAGCAGAACACCTCAAAATGTGACTCTGCTTTACCCCAAATCTCTGAAGGGTTCTGAATAACATAGTTTGAAAACCACCACAGTATTCTTTGATACATACTGCATAATTTTGTCACATAGTTTTGCAAAAGACTTTCTGTTCCTATGACTGGTAGTGAAGTATTTACCCCAGTTTGAAACATATGCCCATTAGCTTGTCTGGGTTGCCAACATCATCTTTCATTATAAGAGATAGTACATTATTAAAATTGTTATTACTAATATTATTTGCTTCTTTGTAACACCTTTAGAAAAAAGCATTTCACTCCTTCAAGTTTACTAAATAATATTTTTTCTCAAATAACTCAATGATATCATAATGTAATGTTCTAAATGTTCAAGGTTAAAAGCAATTTCTTATTTAGATTTTTAGTATCTCCTCCTTCATTAGTAGAAGTAGATCCATGAAATGGAATAGTAGACATATTTTAATACTTGTAATGCTTTAATAAGTATTAATGCTTATATCCTAGTTTTATCATGGTGATCAGGTGTAGGGCAAGGCCAGAAAACTTAATTAGGAAGAGTTGAACTGGAGGGGGTGAGGGAGTATGAGGCAGAAAATGGCATCTAAACTTCTGAATAAAATTTTAATAATTCTCTGAACATGTTCTGGTTAGGAGTTTTCTTAAATTGTTTTAAATATTCCCGCCAAAGGAAACCTAATCAACATAGTGATTTTCTGCATTTTGATGATTTTCAGGATTTCAAGTGGTCTGAGTAAAACAATAGCAACAATAACTCAGTTTAGCTCTAGCACTGAGGTTTTAGAGCTTGGAAATATGCACGTGGAGAGTAGCTACTCATTCAGAATCTAAACTTCTGAATAAAAATTTTAATAATTCTCTGAACATGTTCTGGTTAGGAGTTTTCTTAAATTGTTTTAAATATTCCCACCAAAGGAAACCTAATCAACATAGTGATTTTCTGCATTTTGATGATTTTCAGGATTTCAAGTGGTCTGAATAAAACAATAGCAACAACAACTCAGTTTAGCTCTAGCACTGAGGTTTTAGAGCTTGGAAATATGCATGTGGAGAGTAGCTACTCATTCATAATCTGTGGCCATTTTCATGTTATGGAGATCTAAAACTTATGCTTAGAATTAAAAACATAGACGTCTCCCATTAGTGCAGATTTTTATGGTAAGTCAAACAAAAAGAAAATAGAAAGAGCATGTTATTGAATTTCTCTTATACCTTTCATTTTCGTTATATGAATTATTTGATTTTTATTATATTCTTCTGATTTCTTCTAGTTGTGAGAAACTTGAGTTAGGATTTATATTTGTGGCTGATTTAGAGTATACTGAACGAGCTGAGTAGAATTTTCCCTTATGTCTTTGTCAAAAACAAAGAAAACTATCAATCCTAAACTTGACGTTAACATAGTCTTCACTAAAAAAGAGCAATCAAGCAAATTTAATCTTTTCGTACAAAATTAACTCTATCCCTTGAGTCACTTAACATAATGGGGTATCTCTGCTTGGGATTATAAAATGCATCTAACTAGTTTGTAGGGATAAAAATGGAAGACAAAAATAGCTATCATATATTTGTTAAAAACGTAGAATTATTGATGTGTTTTGTGCATTGGAAATTGGTTTAGATGATAGAGAATTCGGTTTACTTTGCAGCTATATGTATAAATTAAAGACTATAGCAAGAGAATGGAACTTTCAAGTTACTAAGAGATTAAATGTAAGAGAAAAGAGTTTATAAAAATAAATAACTAATAACTAAATAATAAGGTCAGCCAGGTAGGCTTTGTGGCCTGCTTCAGGGAAGAAAGGGGAGAGTAGGTGAGAGAGAGAGAGAGAGAGAGAGACTTTCTTGCTTCTGCTGTTTTCTCAAATGCCAAGATGCCATATTTTGGGGTAGCATGTTTTGAATCCCATCAATTTCAAGAAAAGGAAAGATTAATATAACTGAAATGACCAAAAATTCTTAAATCATAAGGCATAAACATAAAACAATTATATTCTTCCAGTTTTGGTTACCACTGTTACCTAATGAAATCTCCATTCCTGCTGAATAACATGCTCCCTAATGACATCTAAATCTAATTCTATAATTTTTCACTTTCTGTTATTAAAACAGTCACATTCCAGCTATTAAGACTTGGTCATTGTCATTTTGTTTAAATAAACCCACAGAGAGGTATATAAATCGTAAGTTTACAGTGCAGCAGGACAACCCCTCAGACACTGAGTTAAAGAAGGAGGGTCTTTATTCAGCCAGGAGCTTCCTCAAGACTCATGTCTCCAACAACCCAGCTCCCCAAGTGAGCAATTCCTGTCCCTTTTAAGGGCTCACAACTCATAAGGGGGTCTGCGTGAGAGGGTCATGATCGATTGAGAAAGCAGGATGTACGTGACTAGGGGCTGCATGTACCGGTAATTAGAATGGTACAGAACAGGACAGGGATTTTCACAGTGCTTTTCATACAATGTCTGTAATATTTAGATAACATAACTGATTAGGTCAGGGGTCAATCTTTAACTACCAGGCTCAGGGTGTGGCACCGGGCTGTCTGCTTGTGGATTTCATTTCTACTTTTTAGTTTTTACTTCTTCTTTTTTTGGAGGCAGAAACTGGGCATAAGACAATATGAGGGGTGGTCTCCTCCCTTATCCCCCAACTTTGAGAATCTCACTCAATAGTGGGAGTTCTCACTTTCATTCTCACTACCCATGTCTTCTTGCAAGACAGATCGATAGTGATTCATATAGTACACTTGTGCTGAAGCATTTTGGTAGTGATGAAGCTTTTTATCATTTGAGAAGTACAGGTAGCAAACAAGGGGGCAATAAGCAGGTTCCTATTACTATTATAACTCCTATTATAAGAGTTTTAAATCCTAGTGCTGGGAACCGTTTTCCAAACATGGCCACAGGATCAAATCCATGCCACACTTGCATGGACACATGTGCCAGTTTTGTCATATCTTTAACTATGTCTTCAGCTACTTGCCCTTGATCATCTATGTGTAGACAGCAATTAGCAAGGTTAATTTTCCCTCAGACCCCTCCTTCAGCTGCTAGCAAGTAGTGGAGAGCCAATCTATTTTGACAGATAGTATTTCTCATCTGAGTTTCTTGCCAGGCCAGAATAGTCAAGGCTCTGCTGGTTTTATTAGTGATTATTTCTAAGACAGCTTGTAACTGTGTGACTCAGTTGATCATGTAAAAGGGGGTCCGGTATCCCCACAAGCTGTCTTGTGCCCAAGTAGCAGGCCCATAATATTGTATGATTCTCTCATGGGGCCATTCATCATCTTTCCAATTTCCTGTAGCTATGCTTCTCTTTTCACGGGAAGTTTAGACAGGGAAACCCAGGAGTTCGCCTGTTTTTATGGGCAGTAGGAAGAAAGATGGTTTAATAGTGCCAATAACACAACTACCTGCCCCACTGGTCGGGTAATTTGGCGAAAGCTGCATGCCCACGTATCCAGTACAATCCAGTGGGGACTGTCCAGTCCCGGTGGGACTCCAGGTGGGTCCACACAGTTTGCGACTTTGGGAATTTACTAAATGGATTCCTCTCTGTGTGATTTAAACTCCACCAAGTGACTGTTTTTGTGATACCATTATACAGTTTCTGTCCCAGACAACTAAGTCATCCTATGGGGTGAGTGAATTCTTTTCCTTCTCTAGCTATGCAATATTGTCCAATAATTGAGGCTTTTAGGACCCAGAAATTATCAGGGTGATTCTTTTGAGCCGGGAATTCATCAGGAACTGGGTCTGTAGGTACTAACTCTTGGGCTTCCCATGGCCATTGATCTCCTATTACAGTTCTTCCACATACATAATGTGAAATGACATTGAGAGACTGGGCTACTTGCTCGGCTAATTGCAAAAATAAATTTCTTGTTTTTCCTGGAATTTCTGGTACTGGCACATTTAGTTCATCATAGAAAGTTTGAAACACTGGCTCAGGAGAGTGTTTGTAAACTTCTCCTTGAACCAAGATGTTTACTCGAGGATCCAGTCCAGCCCCATCAATTCCTACGGTCACACGCTCCCGTTTTTCCCAGCAAGGATCAAGGGGATTGATTATTACTAGCTCTAAGGGGTTACATTGTCCCTTAGTACAGGAAGGGCCATTGTTTCCTTTCTGAAGGTGGACTGGATCCTTTTCATTTTTTATCCAAGTGGCCCAAATGACACAGGACCAGTATGTACATTCATTTCCACACAGTCCTAATTCATGACAAATGTACTGATTTTCGGTCATATAGCCTTTTTCCCAACTAAAAGAGCCACATCCCCTTCCTAACTTATTGCTATTAATGACAGCGCAGGCATCAGATTTCAAGATTATGTGTTTGGGCACCCGATTTTCTTCTGTTCTGGCTAATACTTTACTTGTATCATTTATGAGTCCCCACCAGTCTTCAGTCCTTAATCTTATTTTAAAAACTGTGGACATGGGAGGCTCAGAGGGGTCATAACACACATCTGGCCAGTTGTTTCCTCTGGGCTACATACCTTGTACAGAGTGTCATTATATAAACATATTACTTTTAAAGTTCCTAGACATTCATAGTAACTATAGAACAGAAAGATTGTTTTAACTTGTTGCCCTACCTCAGTAACCTGATGTATACACTGAGAACAGTCCTCCATGTGGGATAAATCAGTGAAAGTTTTTACTATACAAGTCCAAATTATAAGGAAAATGAGTCCCATGATGATTCTCCTCATGCTTCGGCTGTGCGTAGACCAGTCAGCTTCCGGGTGTGACTGGAGCAGGGCTTGTCATCCTCCTCAGAGTCACTTTGCAGGAGTTGTCCAGGCTTGGTTTTGCCTCCCAGGTTTCAGCGGCTGCAGATTTCACACGGCTGTGGTGGATCCAGACTGGGATTCCTTCTACCTTTACAGCCGTGGGGGTTGTCAGGTTGACAGTCTGAGGTCCTTTCCACCGTGGCCACAAAGGGACTACGTTCCAGTCCTTGATCCACATGCAATCACCTGGAGAGAAAGGGTGAACTGGGGAGAATAAGCTGATGGGACACCTCTCATTTACCCAAGTTGAAATTGTTTGTGTAATTTTTCCTAAAGCCTGTAGCTGTAGCTTTAATTCAATTTCACCTAACTCTCGGGGATTGCCTGGAAGCTCCCATAGTATAGGAGGAGGCCTATGATACAGTATTTCAGGTATCCTGTTTTCTTAGAAGGAGTACCTTTAATTTTAAACAATACCATAGGAAGGGCCTCTATCCACTTTAATCCTGTTTTCTGACATACTTTCCCTAAACTATTTTTGATAGTCCGATTCATTTGCTCCACCTTTCCGGAACTCTGAGGTCGGTAGGCGGCATGTAGCTTCCAAGTGATTCCTAATGCCTTTGTTGTCTTCTGTACCAAGTCACCCACAGACGCCGGCCCGTTATCTGAGCCAATTCGTAAGGGCAGTCCAAACCTAGGAATAAGATCTCAGAGAAGCACACGGGTTACCTTGTAGGCCTTTTCATTCATGTTGGATAAGACTCTACCCATCCAGAGTAAGTATACACAAGAACCAAGAACCAGCAAATACTTGTTACCTCCACATTTCAGCATTTCTGTGAAATCCACCTGAAGATCCTCAAAAGGAGCCGCTCCATAAGCTTGTATGCTGGGCGGAACAGTGGGGCCTTGCCTTGCATTGTGCTGTTGGCAAGTAACGCACCGTTATGCTACTACTTTGGCAAGGGTTGGCAAGTGTGAGACGTAGAAGCACCGGCCTAACCATTTTTCAAGTGATTCTTGACCTAGATGAGTGGTTTCGTGCATGACCAACACGGTTGTGGCTCCCAGTAACTGTGGCACAGCTACCCTCCCATCTGGCAGTCTGATCCATCCTCCTTTTATTACTTGCCCCACTTCTGTGTGGAAGAAGTCTTTTTTTCCCTTAGAATAGGTAGGTACCAGGTCAGGTGTTTGAGGGAGTAAGGGGGCTGCTACCAGTGCCTGGTAAGGGGTAGACGCTACTTTTTGAGCTTCTGAATCAGCTCGAGAGTTTCCTAAGGCCACTGAGGTGGAGGCTCGCTGGTGTCCCCTGCAGTGCATGACTGCCACCTTCTGAGGTTTCCACACTGCCTCTAATAATTGTAGAATTTCTTGTTGATATTTTATGTTCTTTCCCCCAGAGTTTAACAGGCCCTTTTCCTTATATAATGCTCCATGCACTTGGAGGGTTAGAAAGGCATCTCGAGAGTCAGTGTAGATGTTTACAGTCTTACCTTCACTGAGTTCTAGAGTCCGAGTTAAAGCAAGGAGCTCAGCCTTCTGGGCTGAAGTGTCCTGTGGCAATGGTTTGGCTTCAATGACAGCATCCAAAGTTACCACCGCATATCCTGCACATCTTTCTCCTTGTGGATTGATGAAGTTGCTCCCATCCACATATAACTCCCAGTCTACTGATGCCCGTGGCTGGTCCTGAAGGTCAGGTCTGCTAGAATAGACTGAGTCCAACGCCTCTACACAGTTATGCTCGACCAGGCTTTCTGATACTGGGAGCAGGGTGGTGGGATTTAGGGTGTTACAAACTTCAGTAGTTATGCGGGGATTTTCACATAGCAAGATTTGGTACTTGGTTAATCTAGAATTTGTTAGCCAATGATGTCCTTTGGTATTCATCAAAGTTACCACAGCAAGGGGGGCCTTTATATTCAGGTTTTGCCCAAGGGTTAGTTTATCTGCTTCTTGTGCTAGCAGGGCTGTTGCTGCCAGGGCCATTAGACATGGTGGCCAGCTTTTGGAAACCCCGTCTATTTGTTTTGAGAGATAGACCACTGGCTTTGGTCAGGGCCCCACAGTCTGGGTTAAAACTCCAACTGCCATTTTTTATCTTTCTGACACATAGTGTGTAAAGGGCTTTGTCAAATCTGATAGTCCTAGGGCTGGGTCTGACATAAGTTTTTCCTTTAACTTACAAAAGGCTTGCTGTTGTAGAGGCCCCCATTCAAAAGGCTCCCGGTTGCCCCTCTTCATAACCCCATACAAAGGTTTGGCTAGTACTGCAAAGTTTGGAATCCATAATCAGCAGAACCCCACAGCTCCTAGGAATTCCCTTACTTGCCTTCTGGTTCTAGGTTCTGGTAGGCTGCAGATGACCTGCTTTCTTTCTGACCCCAGGCTGTGCTCCCCTTTCCGAATAGTGAATCCCAGGTAGCGTACCTGCTGTCCGCAGATCTGAGCTTTCTTCTTAGACACCTTATACCCACAGTCCTCCAGGTGCCGAAGCAGGGCATCTGTCCCTTTTGCGCACCCAACTGCCGTGGAGTGTCCCAGCAGAAGGTCGTCCACATACAGGAGCAAGATGCAGCCTAGGTCTTTAGCAGGAAACTTTTGCAGGTCTCGAGCCAGGGCCTCCCTGAAGATAGTAGGGGGGTTCTTGAACCCTTAGGTAAGCCGGGTCCAAGTGTACTGAGTAGTGACACCTGACTCTGGATCTTCCCACTGAAAGGCAAACACCTTCTGGCTCTCAGAAGCTAGTCTGATGCTAAAGAAGGCATCTTTTAAGTCCAGACAGGTAAACCAGCTGTCCTCAGCCGGAAGCAGCCCTAACAATGTGTAAGGGTTAGGAACTGTTGGATGCCGAGTCACTGTAGCTTGGTTGACCAAGCGCAAGTCCTGTACTGGCCGGTAGTCCTTGGTCCTTGGTTAGGGACAGGCAGGAGAGGGGTGTTCCATGGAGACTGGCAAGGAACTATAATTCCATAGGCTTTCAAGCGCCTGGATTCCTTTGAGAGCTTCTCTGGGAATCGGATACTGCTTTTGTCTAATTGGTTGGGCCCCAGGCTTAACTTCTGTGAGTACAGGGGCTTGGTTGACCGCCAGTCCCAGAGGATTATCCTCTGCCCACACTTGAGGCCATTGCTTAGCTAGAGCTAGTTTTATCTTTTGGCCTGACTCAGTTAGAAAAAGTCTCCATTTTTCTTCCTGGGGGACCATAAGGGCCATGATAACTTCTGTTCCCAGTTAACTGTAGCTGTAAAGAGCCTTGTTTTGTAAAGGAGATTGTGGCTGTCAGCTTGCTAAGCAAGTCTCTTTCCAGCAAGGGCAAGGGACAGTCAGGCATGTACAAAACCTGGTGAATTATCTCATGTCCCCCACCGAGCAGGTCTGTGGTAGACAGAAAGCCTGCTTAGTGGAAACTCCTGTTGCTCTGATTATATCAAGGTTTTCTTGGACAAGGAGGAGACCGGGGTGGTCACTACTGAATGTTCAGCACTAGTATCAACCAAAAACTTAATGTCCTTGCCCTCAATTGTAATCCTGACTGTGGGCTCCTTGGGGGCGCTTGAGCCCACTCCCCTTCAGTCCAATAGCCCTTCAGCCAGATTGAACAAAGCTCCCTCATCTTTATCTGAGGTCTTTTGTTCTGAATCACCTTGCTTTTCCTTCAGTTGGGGACACTTATCTTTCCAATGTCCCATTTCCTTACAATAGGCGCATTGGTTACATTGCAAGCATGGGCGACTAGACTGGGTATTCTTGGAACACCTCTTTCCCTCTCCTTTTGGGGGAATTCCCCTAATGGCCTTGGCCAGTAAGCCAGCATTTTGCCTAGGCGTTCGCCTTTCTTAGGGCTTTCTCTGTGGCTTGTTGCATCTCTATTCACAAACACTTGATTGGCTATTTCCAGTAACTGTGAGGTATTCATACCCGCAAACCCAGCCTGTTACTGCAGTTTTCTCCTGATGGCTTCCGTGCTTTGACTAACTAAGGCCATGTTAATCATGCGCTGATTTTCAGGGCTATCTGGATCAAAAGGAGTGTGCATACGGTAAGCCTCACACAGTCTTTCATAGAATTGCGCTGGAGCCCAGCAACACACTTCAAGTTTTTCTTGGTTCTTCTTTCTGTGAACTTTGGGAATGAAACCCAGTTGAGTGTTTTTTTCTTCTATACCTGTGGGAGGGGAGGAGAACAGATATCCTGTCTACACAAAGACTGCATTCTGCAAAATGTGACCACATCATGGTTCTAATCCTTTTTTCGTATCTCTCAAAAGATCCCTCATATCTTCATGTCTCCTAAAGACTGCAACTATGGAGTGGATGAATTATATTCCAGTATATAGGACTTCAGTGGTCATGGCACTATGTTTGTAAATTCTGTGCCTTTTGCTAACTGGAAGGCAGCAAAATATCAACCAATATCTCATATAATCTTTTTAAATATACAAGATACTATGGTGAGTAATGAAATTAGTAAACCTAAGTCATTATTGATAACATGGTTGTCAAATACAACATAATTATTAAAGTATTTCTGAAATAAAAGAGGAAATAATAACAATATAGCATTAAAATTCTACCTTGTTTATAAAAAATCCTTGGGTTAAAAGTGGGAAAAGATGCAAGTTATACTTTGTTAAAGATGGATATAATTACAATATAATTATTGACATCAGTAAGAAATGTAGGTTTAATGTATTTGCAAAAAGTAAAGGACTATTAGGAATAAAATGTTAAGGAAAATAACTACAAAGGAATAAAGAAATGAAGAATGCTTGATCAAGAAAACAGAAAAGAGAGAAGAGGAGGGAAAAGAATAGGAAAGGAGAATAAAAACATTACATAAAATTTACCGGCAGGAATAATAACACATGTTAGTGAATTAAAAGACAAAGGTGCTCAGATTATAAAACAAAAAAGCAAACTGTAGCTATAGGCCATTATCAAGAGATAAAGCCAAGATAAAATGACAGAAATAGAAGGAAAATAAGTGGATAGGCAAAACTCTAATAGTTAAGTTAAACAAAAGGAGAGCAGAGGTAGTAATATTAACAACAAAATATAATTGAAGGTGAAGAGCAATATATGGAACAAAGTCAATTTAAAAAAAAAATAAAACATTTAATTCATAAAGGTGATGTGCCATTCTTTTGCTTAACTGAAAAGCATAAATAGACCAATATTGTTCTGAAATTGAAGCAGTAATAAATAGCCACCAACCAAAACCCAGGACCAGACAGTTTCACATCTGAATTCTACCAGAGATACAAAGAAGAGCTGGTACTATTCCTATTGAAACTATTCCAAAAAATTGAAAAGGAGGGACTCCTCCCTACCTCATTCTATGAGGCCAGCGTCATCCTGATACCAAAACCTGGCGGAGATACAACAAGAAAAGAAAACTTCAGGCCAGTATCCTTAATGAGCATCAATGCAAAAATTCTCAACAAATACTAGAAAACCGAATCCAGCAGCACATCAAAAAGCTTATCCACCACGATCAAGTAAGCTTCATCCCTAGGATGCAAGGCTGGCTCAACATAAACAAATCAATAAGTGTAAGTCATTACATAATCAGAAGTAAAGAAAAAAAAAAACACACGATCATCTCAAAAGACGTAGAAAAGGCCTTTGCTAAAATTCAACATCACTTTACGTTACAAACTCTCAGTAAACTAGGTATTGAAGGACCATACTTCAAAATAATAAGAGCCATATATGACAAACCCACAGCCAATATTATACTGAGTGAGCAAAAACTGGAAGCATTCCCCTTGAAAACCAGCATGAGACAAAGATGCCCTCTCTCACCACTGCTATTTAACACAGTATTGGAAGTTCTGGCCAGGTCAATCAGGCAAAAGAAAGAACTAAAGGGTATTCAAATAGGAAGAGAGGAAGTCAAACTATCTTTGTTTGCAGATGACATGATCCTATATATAGAAAACCCCACATCTCAGCCCAAAAGCTTCTTAAGCTGATAAGCAACTTCAGCAAAGTCTCAGGATACAAAATCGTTGTTCAAAAACAGCTAGCATTCCTATACAGCAGTAAGAGGCAAGCCGAGAGCCAAATTATGAATGAACTCCCATTCACAATTGCCACAAAAAGAATAAAATACCTAGGAATACAGCTAACTAGGGAAGTGAAGGACCTCTTTAAAGAGAACTACAAACCCCTGCTCAAAGAAACCAGAGATGACACAAACAAATGGAAAAATGTTTCATACTCATGGAAAGAATTAATACGAAAATGGCCATACTGCCCAAAGCAATTTATGGATTCAATGCCATTCCTATTAAGCTACCATTGACATTCTTCATAGAATTAGAAAAAAACTATTTTAAACTTCATATGGAACCAAGAAAGAGCCCAAATAGCAAAAAGAATCCTAAGCAAAAGGAACAAAGCTGGAGGCATCATGCTACCTGACATCAAACTGTACTACAAGACTATAGTAACCAAAACAGCATGGTACTGGTACCAAAACAGACACATAGACCAATGGAACAGAGTAGAGAACCCAGAAATAACATCACACACCTACAACCATCTGGTCTTTGACAAACTTGAAAAAAGCAATGGGGAAAGGATTCCCTATTTAATAAATGGTGCTGGGAGAACTGGCTAGCTATCTGCAGAAAATTGAAACTGAACCCCTTCCTTACACTTTATACAAAAATCAACTCAAGATGTATTAAAGACTTAAATATAGAGCCCAAAACTATAAAAACCCTGGGAGAAAGCCTAGGCAATATCATTCAGGACATAGGCATGGACAAAGATTTCATGATGAAAATGCCAAAAGCAATAGCAACAAAAGCAAAAATTGACAAATAGGATCTAATTAAAGAGCTTCTGCACAGCAAAAGAAACTATCATCAGAGTGGACAGACAACCTACAAAATGGGAGAAAATTCTTGCAGTCTACCCTCTGACAAATACCTAATATCCAGCATCTGAAAGGAACTTAAAACAAATTTACAAGAAAATAACAACCCCATTAAGAAGTGGGCAAAGGACATGAACAGACACTGTTCAAAATAAGACATACATGTGACCAAGAAACTTAAAAAAAGCTCAGCATCACCTATCATTAGAGAAATGCAAATCTAAACCACAATGAGATACCATCTCACATCAGTAAGAATGACTATTATTAAAAAGTAAAAAAACAACAAATGCAAGATTGTGGAGAAACAGGAATGCTTTTACACTGCTGGTGGGGGTGTAAATCAGTTCAACCATTGTGGAAGACAGCGTGGCAATTTCTCAAAGACCTAGAGACAGAAATACCATTCAACCCAGCAATCCTATTACTGGGTATATACCTAAAGGAATATACATTATTCTGTTATAAAGATACATGCACGTATATGTTCATTGCAGCACCATTTACAATAGCAAAGATGCGGAATCAACCAAAATGCCCATCAATGATAGACTAGATAAAGAAAATGTGGTACATATACACTGTGGAATACTATGCAGCCATAAAAAGGAAAGAGATCTTGTCCTTTGCAGGGACATGGATGGAGCTGGAAGCCATTATCCTCATCAAAGTAATGCAGGAACAGAAAATCAAATACCACATGTTCTCACTTACAAGTGGGAGCCAACTGATGAGAACACATGGACACATGGAGGGAACAACACATGCTGGGACCTGTTGGAGGGTTGGGGGTGAGAGGAGGGAGAGCATGAAGAAGAATAGCTAATGGATGCTGGGCTTAATAGCTAGGTGATGGGATGATCTGTGCAGCTAGCCCCACCTAGGATAACCAAGGAAAGAAAAATAATACAGAACGTTAGGAATTACAATGGTGATAGGACTGTAAATATAGAAGATAACAACAGATTTAGAAATATATGTGATTTCTAGTCAATAACTTAGAAAACCTAAATGGAAATAACTTATTTCCTGGAAAAATATAAATGACAGAATTGATGTAAGAACAAATTTCCCTGTGTAACAAGCCTGCACATTATGTATATGTACCCTTGAACCTAAAAGTTGGAAAAAAAAAAAAAAAAAGCCTTAATACAAACAAAACAAAAGAAACTACAGCAACAAAACACAGGAAGCACACTTAGAAATACAAAGAAAATTTGGTAATAATTCAATCACAGTGATGTACTCTGTATGGTAACATTTCCAAAAATTTGCAAATGAAGTAGACAAACTAAATAGTTATTGATGCAATTAATTAATGCAATTATTGATGCAATTAATAAGCTTGAAAAATACACATCTCTCCCTAAAACACAATGTACTTTTCAATGCCCACGCATTAAAGAAAATTATTCAATGATGCTTGTTAAAGCAAGGTAAGGAAGACATTATTCAGGACTATCACCGTAGGTATAGGGACCACTGCAATGGAATTTTGCAGTGGGGGAGAGAGATTGGGGTCAGTGTCAAATACAGCATGGGCAAGTGGAAATTCATAGCCAGGGAACAGGGCAGGGATCAGTGGATGGAAAATTACCAAGAGGAATCATGGGTGAGAGGGTTTCTGTCTAAACCAGCTTCGAAGGATTCTAGCTGAAGACAGGCCATGGTGATCGGGTATCACCTGAGGGATGGTAGAGGATGAGGAATCTGGTAAGATCTCAGGGGTGGAGGTTCTTGCTAAACTGACTTAGCAGAGCTCTTGCTATTTTACAAGGAAGTACACAGATGGACCTAGGAGAAGGTTTAGGAGGCCAGCTAAAATTTGGTTAATCAAAGAAATTTTGTCACATGTAACATAAGAAAAACTGCACACTAGTTTTCAAAGAAAATCTAAAGAAATTATTAGAAGTTGAAGAACTATTCTGTGACTATAATGTGGTAACACAAGAAATAGAGCAAGAGGTATAGTCATTCTAAGTATTGATAAATTTAAAAAAGAACACTAATTTTCTTAGTAAAAAGGACATAAAAACTGAATTACAGTCTGTGTATATAATAATTGAAAAGAAAATACAGCTTGTCAAAACCTAAGTGATGTGGGCAAAACCTCCATAGAAATGTCATAGCCTGTAATGCTTTTACTTTTGAATAAGACAGAATAAAATTAAATGAGTTAAGCATTCAACTCAAATGTGAAATAGGTAACTGAATTCTTATAGTTAAGAGCAGAGAGTAGTTAATTAAAAAGGAAATAAACAATGAATAAATAACATATCCAATAGACGTTTGATGAAAATAAAGCTAACTAAATCTCTGAATATGCTGATAAAATAGCCCCACCCTAGGCTAACCAAGGAGAAAAAAATAATACAGAACATTGGGAATTACAATGGTGATAGAACTGTAAATATAGACAATAACAACAGATTTAAAAATATGTATGATTTCTAGTCAATAAATTAGAAAGCCTAAATGGAAATAACTTATTTCCTAGAAAAATGTAAATGACAGAATTAATGTAAGAAAAAGTCAACTATATTAATAAGTCAGTAATCATAGAAGACACTGGAAATGTATTACGGATTTACTCCACAAAAGTGCCAATCCTAGATGATTTTACATTTGCTATTTCAAATATTCAATTAACATAATCAATTTCTATGTTGGTTGAATTATTCTGGAAACTAGAAAAAAGGCCCCAAACTCTTCAGTTTATGTAACCCTGCTACGAAAACCAAAATAAAAAAGACAAGAAAACCAGAGACAATTTACATGTGAATGTGAATGCAAAATCCTGTTACAAAGAGCAAATCAAATTCAGGATTATATTTTAAAAAATACACCATAAGTAGATAAATTTACTTCCAGTAGTGTAGAGGTGGTTCTTATCCGACATTAAATATGTTAATGTATTAAAAGGGAAAAGCTGTATGACCATCATGAAAGATATCCTAAATAAATTTAACAAACCACAAGAGCCATTCTAGATAAAATCTTTTCCTACAGAAAGGATGATTATTATGTGTCGGGCATTGTGCTAGCACTTTACATCTAATTTAATCTTCACAGTAACCCTGTGAGCTACCTATTACTGGTATATTCATTTTATAGGTGAGAGAACTGAGGCACAGAGTAGTTAGGTAATTTTCCCAAGGTTGTGTAGTTAGGGAAGGGATCAGCATTTAGTTTAGGCAGTTTGAATCCTGAGTCTGTGCTTTTACCCATTATGCTATTTTGTTCTCTACTGAAGGAATAAAAGTTTCCTTAATATGCTGAAAAGGTATCCATGAGAATCCAATAGCAAACATCATACTAAATGGTATTGCCTTACGGGGCATGCCATTAAATTCATCAACAAGACAAAGATTATCCTCTTGTTATTTTAGTGGTTCTAGCCAATGCAGCTTGGGTAAGAAGAAAAAATGGAGTGAATATTATAA
The DNA here is from genome assembly GCF_007565055.1 of Rhinopithecus roxellana. Classification (NCBI taxonomy): domain Eukaryota; kingdom Metazoa; phylum Chordata; class Mammalia; order Primates; family Cercopithecidae; genus Rhinopithecus; species Rhinopithecus roxellana. Next base: position 22,064,530 of record NC_044558.1, on the reverse strand, counting down.
AGGAAGAGATACATGATTATTATACCTAAAAATCGTAGAGAACCTCTTCTGCAAACTTATGCAAATTAATAAATGGCAATTCCAACTTTCTAGTTGCTCGTGACAGAGATCTTGCAGTCCTTCCTGTTTCTTTTCTTTGTACATCACAATTTGTCAGCAAATCCTGTTTCCTTTACCTTTAAATGCATAATGCAAGTGTTTCTCCCCCTACCTGGTGCTACCCCTTTGCTCTAAGCCATCATCATCTTTTCCTGCATTACTATAGTAGTCTCCTAACTGATCTCCTTTCTTCTACCCTTTCCTCTTCAGACTATTCTTAACAGAGCAGCAGAATACAAGTCAGATCATGTCATTTCTCTGTTCAAAACTCTCCAATGGCTTTCCATATCAGTCAAGGCCAAAGTCAGAATGGCCACAAGGCTCTGTGTGATCCAGCCACACATCTCTGACCCACTTTTCTGTGCTCTCTTCCTTGCTCACACTGTTCTAGCCACACTGCTGTCCTGGCTGTTCCTCAGCATTAAGCCCATTTCTTCCTGAAATGATGTTCTTCCAAAGTTGCCATATTATCCCACAGGCTTCCGCGACTGTATTGCATAAAACAGCATTCTGTTCCTCTTGCCTTTCTTGATACCACTTCTTGCTTCATATATTTATATATTCATTTGTTTGTTGTTTGTCTAACTAAATCAGAATGTAAAGACCATGAGGGCAGGAATTTTTGTCTTTTTTCTGTACAACCTTCTCCAACTGCTGTGTTGTCAGTGACTAGAACAATGAGAACAGTGCCTGTGCATAGTGGATACTCAATAGCTGTTTTTTGGGTGAGTGAATGAGTTTGAAAAACACGGTGTCGAAGCTAGCAGCAGTACTGAAAAGACATGAAAAATAAGACCTCATCTGGAATAGTAATAAAGAACTAAATTACTTAGGAATTAAAATAACAAGGCAGTAGATAATGATTAAGGGCATGCTGTGGTTTGAATCCCTGCTTTACCTGGTAGGGGCCATGTGACCTGAACCAAGGTACTTCACTACTCTATACCTTAGTTATTTAATCTGTAAAGTGTAGTAATTGTAGTACTCATTCGATAGGGTTGCTGTGAGGATTTATTGAGTAAATATTTAGAAAACATTTAGAATAATATCTGGCACATAGTGTTCACTATGTAAGTATGCTAAAGAAAATAATTTAAAAATATTTTTAAGAGTTGTATAAAGAAAGTATAAAAAGGTTAGACCAATTAAATAACATTTAATAAGTACCTTCTGTGGATTGGGTAGTATATTTAATATTTACATTTTTAATTTAATTTTCTCACAATACCGTGAGGTTATTATTGTGATTATCCTTGGGTTTTACCTATGGGGAAACTCAGGCCTAACGAAGTGAAGTACGTTGCCTAAGACTATTACCAAAGCTGTAGAGATGGAAATCACATTCAGTTGGAAAAGTACAGAATTGCAAAGATCTCATTTCCTCCTCTTTTTTTCTGTAAGTTTAATGCAATTACAGCCAAAACTTTTTTTTTAAATTTGATAATTTGACTATACTTATTTTTTTTTATTTTAAAGATGAGGTATTGCTGTGTTGCCCAGGCTGGACTGAAACTCCTAGACTCAAGTGATCCTCCTACCTCAGCTCCCTGAGGAACTGGGACTATAGATAGGCACATGCTACTGTGCCTGGTCTGACTATACCATCTATTATAAAGATGAATAAACCCAAGAAAAAAAACAGTTTAGAGTATATATATCAGAAGAGACCTATTTTTAGCTATTAAAATATGCTATAAAGCTATAGAAATTAAATAATGTAATATTAGTCTTTTGGAGAAGATAGATGAATATAACAGAACAGTCAAAATACAGGTTAAAATACAGGTACAGAAAAATACTATATGAGGAAGGAAGCATTTCACTGGGGTAATTAGATGGTAATTAATTATTTTAAAGTGGTATTGAATTAGTTTATTCCGTTGGGAAATACCTCATATCATATACTCATAAAAGAGAGAAATTACAGATTTGAATCTAACAAAAAGAAATAGAAAGAAATATTAGAGAATATTGTTACCATCTTGGAATAAGGAAGACCTTTGTTTCAGTGGTACCAGGGCTAGAAACAATAAATTTAAAGAAGGACAGAATTGATTTAGTAAACATTTATGGCCAGGCGAAGGACACTGTAAGTTCAGCTGCAAGATGAAGTAAGAGAAATATTTGCAACATTAGAAAGGGTTAATATCTATAAATATAAAATAGCTTCTTCAAATCAGTAAGAATGATGAAAATAAATAAAAATAATGAAAAACTCAGTACAAAAACTGGGCAAAGAATATAAACAAGCTACTAATAGAAGAAATACAATTGGTTATGAAACATAAAAGGTCTAGGAATGCTTATACACCATTGGTGGGAATGTAAATTAGTATAACCTCTATGGAAAACTTCATGGAAATATCTCAGTAATTACCATTTAATCTAGGAATCCCACTACTGGATATCTATCCAAAGGAAAATAAATCACTGTAGCAGAAAGATACTTGCACTTATATATTTATTGCATAAAAGATACTTGCACTTATATGTTTATTGCATTATTTACAATAGCAAAGATATGGAGTGTATCTAAGTGTCCATCAACAGATGATTGGATGAAGAAAATGTGATATGCATATATACAATGGAATACTATACGGCTATAAAAGAGAATGAAATAATGTCTTTGGCAACACGGATGGAGCTGGAGGCCATTATCTTAAGTGAAACAACTTAGAAAGTCAGATACCACATGTTCTCACTTATAAATGGGAGCTAAATAATATGTACACATGGACATAGAGTATGGAATAATAGATGTTGGAAACTAGGAAAGGTGGGAGGGTCGGAGTTGCCAGGTGAGGGATTAAAAGTTACTTAATAGGTACAATGTAATTATTTGGGTGATGGTTACACTAAAAGTCCAGAATTCACCACTATACAATGTATCCCTGTAACAAAACTGCACTTGGACCCCTTACATTTATACAAATAAAAATGTCTCCACTTTATTATAATCAAAGGTAAATAAAAACAATGAGACTGAAGTATAATGTAGTGTGGTTAATGTCACTGGCTCTGGAATCAGGCAGCCTGGTTCCAAATCTTGCTTGCAATGTGAACTAGCTGTGTGATCTTGGGCAAATTACTTTTCTGTTCTTCAGTTCTTCATTTAAAAATCCAGGGGTTATAAAAGCCCCAGTCTCACATGGTTGTTATGAAGATCAACTTAGGTAATCAATACAAAGCATTCTGCATAATTTCTAGAATGTAGCAAGTCCCTGGTCAATGTTTTGTTCATGCTCTCTTGCTCATGCTACCTTAGATTCCCAAGTATTTGGAAAGGTTGGAGTGTCTCATATTTTGGGGTTATTAATTACAATAAGCACACCTGTATTAGTTTGCCATTGCTGCTGTAGCAAATTACCACAAATGTAGTGGCTTAGAACAACACAGATCTGTTATCCTACAGTCCTGGAGGTCTGTGGTTCTCACTGGGCTAAACTCAAGTTGTGGGCAGGGCTGCATTCTCTCCTGAAGGCTGTAGGAAAATGGTTTTCTTGCCTTTTCCAGCTACTAGAGACTGCTTACATTTCTAGGTTCATGACCCTCTTCCATCTTATAGTTTTCCATAGAGGTTATACTAATTTACATTCCCACCAATGGTTCATAAGCATTCCTAGACCTTTTACGTTTCATAACCAATTGCATTTCTTCTATGAGTAGCTTATTTATATTCTTTGCCCAGTTTTTGTACTGAGTTTTTCATTATTTTTATTTATTTTCATAAATAAAGAGCCAACAATGGCCAATTGAGTCTTTTTGGCTGTGCCATCTTTTTGATTCTGACTCTTCCATTTCCCTCTTCTCCACTTGTGATTACATGGGGCCCACCTGGATAATCCAGGCTAAAGCCAGCTGACTAGCAGTGTAAGTCTATCTGCAACCTTAATTCTCCCTTGCTGTGTAACACAAAATATGCACAGGTTCCAGGGATTAGGATGTATACATCTTTGGGGTACCATTATTTTTTCCTACCATAGTACCCTTGAATTATTGTTACCTACGAAGAGAATGTGAGGATAGGAAAAACAGTTGCCACCAAAATCAGTGTTTGTGTAACAATGAGAGATTAATCTGCCTTGTCTGTTGGTTTATTTTCCAGGAATTATATCCATGCAGAGAAGAGAAGATATGGGCTGGGAGGAATGTTTTACACTTTTAGCACAAGTGATGAAGTTAAAACTAGGTTAAAATAGATGCTCTAGTTTTCCTTTCATGTCTCTTGACTCTGTGTTTATGACTGCATGGTTACGAATTCTTTTCCTATTCTAAAATTCTATCTTGTGGCACATACTGTATATATTGAAGAGAGGTCATAGTTGTATTATATGTGTGATTATAACTCAAGGAATTATTTTTGCCCACAGTCATTCAATTCCCATTTGCTAGTAAAAATACATGTATTGAGAGTTGCATCAAGTAATTCAAGGTACAAATTATTCATTAGAAAATGTTTAGTCAGTACGATTTTGACTATGATGCTCCTGATGTGCTGACTTTTGTAAAATTGTGCATTACAGTCTAGGATATGACTGTATACTAGATCTAGTATTTGTTTTTGCTCTAAAGGCAACATATCTTTTAGAAATTGTTTGTGACTCAAATAGACATATATTTACTACAAAGCCAATATTTGCAATTATTTTTAGAAAGCTTGTGTGTGTGTGTGTGTGTGTGTGTGTGTGTGTGTGTGTGTGTGTGTCTGTATGTGTTTCCATGGAACTTTATTTACAAAAACAAACAGTGGACTGGATGTGGCTCATGGTCTAGAGTCTGCTGATTCTTGTTCTAATTCTTCACAGAAGGCCAGTTCATAGTTGTCCTCTGCATTTTTAAGCTTTATAGTGTATATCTATCTTACTTAGGTGATTTTGCACATTTCAGTAAATATTCAACAAACTCATATGGGATAGTATGTGGAGTTCCAGTGTGACAATACTTTTTATTATTTATTTATTTATTTTTCTTAAACTTTTATTAATATTTTAAGTTCTGGGGTACATGTGCAGAATGTGCAGGTTTTTTTACATAGGTAAACGTGTGCCATGGTGGTTTGTAGCAGAGATCAACCCATCTCCTAGGTATTAGGCCCAGCATCCATTAGCTACTCTTCCTCATACTAGAAAGCTTTTTTATATTATTAGAGTTAATTTTCTTTTTTTCCCCCTTGGAATAATTATATAGAAATGCCCTGTGCTGTGCAATACAGTAGCCACTGTCCACGTCAGGATATTAAGCATTTGAAATGTGGCTAGTCCTAATTGTGATGTGCTGTAAGTGTGAAATAAACACCAATATTGAAAACAGTACAAAAAAGAATGTGAAACATCTCAATAATTTTTATATTGATTATATGTTGAAATAATGTTCTTGATATATTAGGTTGAGTAAAATATATTCAAACTAATTTCACATCTTTTTAATGTGGCTACTAGAAAATTTAAATTCACATATGTAGCTCACATTATGTATTTTTTCTTTCCAGTTTTTGAGACTGGGTCTCGCTCTATTGCCCAGACTGGAGTGCAGTGGCACAGTTTCAGCTTACTGCAACCTCCACCTCCTGGGCTCAAGCAATCCTCCCACCTCAGTTTCCCGAATAGCTGGGACTACAGATGCATGCCACCATGCCTGGCTAATTTTTTTTTTTTTTTTTTTTTTTTTGTAGCGATGTGGTTCCACCATGTTGCCCAGGCTGGTCTCAAACTCCTGGGCTCAAGTGATCCACCTGTCTTGGCCTCCCAAAGTGCTGGGATTACAAGTGTGAGCCATCAGGTCCTGTCCTCACATTATATTTCTATAGGACAGTGCTGATATAGACCCATTTGACCCATATGGGACACTTGTAGCCCATGACAATAAAATTGTGCCATCACTAAACTGATGAGGACTACACTTGTAGTAATCAGTAGCATATGTACATATGTCCAGTTCATCTAAAAATGGTAGTAAACTATTAAGACACAGACTGAGAAGAAGGTTTATTTTGCATTGCTTGAAATGATATGATCTGTCAGAAGACCATTCCTACATACTCTGACCCTGCCTGAGGCATTAGATGCACATTTTGTATGAATTTCCATATCTGATGCCTTGGAGTGATCTCATGTGTCAAGGGTCAGATAGGAATCAATAAAAACTGAAACAGTTTTATGTTGTTTTTGACAGATTTTCCCCATAGACTGATAGAGGGTATAATAATGATCAATTTGTGGAATAGTTGTGCTTCAAATCTTATTTGCTATATATATGGATATTGGCCCAAGAAACTCAGGCTTATGGTTTATTTAAGAATGATCTTATTTAATATGTGAAACCTTAGATAATAGAATATTCTCACTAATGAATGTCCTGGTTATTTGAAAGTTTGGTAGAAAACTATTTTGTTTATATTTATTCTAAAATATACTAATCTGATTTGTTACATTAGTGCAAATAATATAACAAAGGAAATTAAATTTTTGGTCATTGGCAGTCTCATATTGTCTGAGAACATTCATTTTTGGCAATAATTCTCACATACAGAATTTGAGATATTGACAAGCAGGCATAGGAAACGGGATTTGGGTGTGTATTAGACTAAGACCAAGGATCTAAAAATTGCTGTTTTTGGAATAAATATGTAATAAGCATTTTACACTTTTTCAAGACATTTCTTAAATGTATCTAGAAACTCTTGCATTTTATGAACCAAGCTTAAGTTAATCAAGGTTTTAATCTAGGCCCTCTTTTTAAATTTAAAGATTTTGCCTAAGTAAAGGGGGCAAGGCATTATAAAAGTTGGGATGGAGCTGAACATTAACTCAAAGCTGGAGCTTTTAAAAATCAAGGTTTCTTTTTTAAATTAAGTTTTTAGTTGGAGGGTTTGGGTCTGGCTTATTTATAGTGTTTCAAATGTGTTGGTGGATGTTCTATGGATATGTGGATATGTGCCTAGAGGCTCTGTCAATAGGTGCAGTTGAATATATTTAGATATATGCTAACTTTCTATTCTAAACCTCCTTGTTTAAAAAGGATGTATCCATATCCATTTTGCTAGGAGAAGGTGACTTTCAATGGGGTTTTTAAAAATGCTTCTATTATAAATAATTTTGTATAATGGGGAACTGAGTTGGTATAGGTAATTGAAATCTGTAGGCCCTGAATCTTATTTTAGTTATAAATATCTTCTCTTACAAAATATTTATAAGGTCTAATAACATGCAGAAATTTTAAAAATGTATGAGAGCTAATTTGCAGTATTTTCCCGTTTCTTTTCCATTTTTTGCCTGAGGTATTCCAAGCAACCTAGTGTTTTAATCAGTTTTAACTGAAACTTGGCTCCTGCCAAAAGATACCACTGTCCTTGCAGCTTTTTCTAGTGGAGATATCTCATCATTGATGCATTTCGTTCATGGTTGAAACCTCAGCCATTCTCTTGCTCTTATTCTATTCATATGGATACCATCTCCCATAGGTTTTATTTTAGACATATCAATTTGAATTTTCTCACCCTCTCTCTATCTACCACTATATCTCCATTTGTTCAAATTTCTTTGTTTCTCCCCTGGTCTGTAAAACAGACAGTTAACCTGACTCTCTCACTCTGTTTACTTTCCACCTGTTACAAGAGCTCTTATTCTAAAACACTGACTGATCATGTGAGGAACATACTTATTTTTCTGAAAGCCATTTAGTTCCAAGTTGCTGCAGAATACAATCCAAGTTTTTCAACATATTATGAGGTTCTTCATAGTCTGGAGCAAACCTATCTTTCTTCGCTTGTAGTTTATTGTCTTTTCTTTTCCTTAAAGAAATTCATGATAATTTCAACATTCAGACAATTCAGAGAATGAATAATGTATTTTTGCATGTATTTTTCTATGTTATTGCAAATATTTCTCATCTATACAATGGAAATAATAATAGTATCTTTCTTATAGTCGTGTGGCTATAAATGAGCTAATGCATGTAAAGCATTTGGAATGCTCCAGACACACACAATATTCTGCAGTTTACTTTTTCACTTTATATGTTTCGGCTGACTTTCAAAGTCAATGCATTCAGATCAGAGTTATTTATTTTAATAGTCGCATAACATTTCATAGTGTGAATGAATCCTAATTAATTTTTCCTTTTTTGCTCCATTCTCAGCTATTGGACTAAATAATTTTTAATTTTTTTGCTGGGCATTTTAGATGGAGTCTCACTCTACCACCCAGGCTGGGGTAGAGTGGCCCAATTTCAGCTCACTGCGACCTCTGCCTCCTGGGTTCAAGCGATTCTCATGCCTCAGCCTCCTGAGTAGCTGGGATTACAGGCACACACCACCATGCCTGGCTAATTTTTGTATTTTGAGTAGAGATGGGGTTTCGCCATGTTGGCCAGGCTGGTTTCGAACTCCTGACCTCAAATATTCCACCTGCCCCGGTCTCCCAAAGTGCTGGGATTACAAGCGTCCACTGCTACCCCTGGCTAATTTTTGGTATTTTTAGTAGAGACAGAGTTTCACCATGTTGGATAGGCTGGTCTCAATCTCCTCACCTCAGGTGATCTGCCTGCCTCAGCCACCCAAAGTGCTGAGATGACAGGCATGAGCCACCATGCCAGACCCTTTCTCTTTTATACTATTAAAATTCTATAGTGGATATTTTTGTGTCTGTAGTCTTCATATGAATATTTTTATTTCATAGATATCGATCCTGAAAAGTAGAGTCATTGGGTCTAGGAGTATTCATATTTGAAATTTTATTATATATTGCTATGTTACTTTCCAAGGATGTTGTAGCAGTTTACACTTCAATGAATATTCTGTGAGAGTGACTATTTCTTCACATATTTGCCTCCATTGTTTGTTATCAATGATTTCTTCAAAAATCTGTGCTCATCTGATGGTAGAAAAGTAGGCAGCCACTGTTTTATTTTGCTCTTTGCTAGCCGCAGTGAGATTAATTATATTTTCAAATATTTATTAGCTAGTCGCATTTCCTTTTCTGTGAATTGCCTATTAATATCCCATTTTTCCATTTTGTTGTGAGATTTTTATTTTATGCATAATATCCGTTTATCTGTCACATATATTGAGCCATTGTATAAAACTAAGAAGAATTGCATCCTCTCTAGGAGCCCTGGCTATTCTGTTGGTAGACTTTCTCAACCCAGGGAGGTTGACATAAGCTAAAAAAAAAAAAAAATAACAACAACAACAAAAAACCCTGATCAGTAGGAGCTCAAGCCATATGCTCTTGGGGCCGTATAAGACACTAATGCTGTGGGTCTCGTATAAGAGGGCTAGAGAGAAAGATGAGTACCAAGCTTTGGAGGCAGGCAGTGTGAGAAATCTAGCTGACTAGTTATTCTCTCTAGCAAAGAGAGAATAACTATTCTAAGTGGCATTATATATCAAAATCCATAATTTTACTTTTTACTACTCTCTGTGATAAATATTTTTATAACTAAGTATTTGTACAAACTATTAATTACTTTCTTAAAATAATTCCTCTTAAGGAGAATTTCTAGGTAACAAGTTTGCACACTATGAAAGTTTTTAAATAAGTATTGTCAAATTGCCTTCCAGAAAAATTGTACCAATTTACATTTTCACCACCAGCTTATTATAAGCTCTGCATCCTAACCGTTACTGAATATTATTGACTTTTTTCCAGTTTGATAAAGAAATATTTAATGGTATGGGTGTTTTTTGCTTTCTTTGATTGCCAATGAGGTGGACATTTTTCATATATGTATTTAACATTTTTATATTTCATTTAACAAATATTTACTGGGAACCTACAATATTCCAGTCACTATTTTAAGAACCAAAGATAGTGTGGTGGAGCTTTCATTCTAGTGGGGAGACAGACAGTTAGCATATAAATAAATAATACAATGCCAGATGGTGATAAGTCCCATAACTGAGAGGAAAGAGAATGACGATAGGGTGCTATTTTTGACTGAATAATTAGGGAGAGAGTTTCTGAAGAGGTGACATTTGAGCAGAATGATTGAGCCATATGATTGAGGAAAAAACTTTCTAGGCAGAGAGAATTTCAAATGCAACAGTCATAAGGTGCAAGCATACTTATATTTTTAAGGAGGCCTGTGTGGTTAAAACAGGGTGTGTGAGAAAAAGAGGGTAGGAATGAGGTTTGAGAAGTCGAGGACAAATCATGTGTATGAAATTTTGCTAAATGGTGTGGGGTAGGCAGTTGAAAATGTTTTTTCCTGGCCAGTAATTAAAACATACTTCCTGGGACTATTTACTGAATGATGTTTTCTTTTTTTTTTTTTTTTTTTTTTTTTTTTTTTTTTGCTTCTTTCAGATGTCAACTTTATTCCTATATGTATGACTGGCTTGTTTCTAGGACTTCTCTTATATTCATTGATCTCTCTATTCTGGTGCTAGACCAAAATTTTTGGTATTGTTTTATGATATGCTTTCATAATTGGTAGTATACAGATCCCGTTATTACTTCTTGTTTCACAATTTCCTTTTCCTGTAAATTCTTCTAGATCAAATTTAGAACTTTTAGTTGAGTTTTCCCTAAAATACTCCATAGAGATTTTTGTTGGAGTTGTCTTAAACAGATGTATTAATTTAGGGAGTTAAAGATTTTTCTATTGTAACGTGTATTTTATAAGAACAAGAAGAAGATTGATAACAAACAATTATTAGGTGTTTTCTGTGCTGTAGGCACTATGGTCACTGCTTGTATTGTAATTTATCTGTATATATTTTTCTCTAATAGATTGTCAGCTCTTTGGAGGAAGAGATGATATTTTATTCATTTTTTGGTCGATTCTTGGACTCGTATTTTCTTGGTCGTAGTAAGAGCTTGGGGAGTGTAGGTTGATAACTGAAGGTTGCAGATTGAAGTAGAAGTAATAGGTATGAATAATTTCTCTTCATTCTAGGTTTCCTGAATAGTGAAGAGTTGTTAGTGTGACTAGAGTTGAAAGAGGAAAATAAATTAAGAGAATAGCCCTGGATGGGTGTTTTAGGAATTTGTTTAGCTGAAATTTAAAAGACCATATTGGACTCACTTCAGTTATTTCTTTGTCTTTTTGTTTGTTTGTTTGTTTTTTGAATTTTTGTCAAAGCTATCCAGGTACTTTTTTTTGTTTGTTTTTGTTTTTTGAGACAGAATCTTACTCTGTTGCCCAGGCTGGAGTGCACTGGCATGATCTCGCCTCACTGCAACCTCTGCGTCCCCGGCTCAAGCATTTCTCTTGCCTCAGCCTCCTGAGTAGCTGGGACTACAGGCATGCACCACCATGCTTGGCTAATTATTGTATTTTTAGTAGAGACAAGGCTTCACCATGTCGGCCAGGCTCATCTCAAACTCCTGACCTTAGGTGATCCACCGACCTCAGTCTCCCAAAGTGTTGGGATTACAGGCGTGAGCCACCGTGACTGGCCCATGTATATTTTATTTTGTAAATTATTGTCCTAAAGTTCTGATAATTTTTAAAATGATGTCTTTCATTGTTTTCATTCTGCTGTTTTCTGTGTTTTGATTTTAAGAACCTCTATTTTTCAATATTGGAACTGCTGAATGGGTGTCCTACTTTTCTTATGATTTCCCTTCTATTTGTCTGTATCTTTGCCTTTTTCTTTCTAAGTATCTGAGATACTTCATGAGATTTATTTTTTACTTTTTATTTATTTTTGAGACAGAGTCTTGTTCTGTCACCCAGGCTGGAGTGCAGTGATGTGATCTTGACTCACTTCAACCTCTGCCTCCCGGGTTCAGTCGACTGTCCTGCCTCACCCTCCCAAGTAGCTGGGACTGCAGGCATGCACCACCACACCTGGCTAATTTTTGTATTTTTGGTAGAGATGGAGTTTCACTATGTTGACCAGGCTTGTCTCGAACCCTGATCCCAGGTGATCTGCCCACCTCAGCCTTTCAAAGTGCTGGGATTACAGGCGTGAGCCACCGTGCCTGGCCTTATCAGCTTTATTTTTAATTCTTCTACTGATTTTATCTCTGATTTTCTTTTTTATTTCATTGTTCTTACATTCATTATCTTTTCTGATACTGAGATGGTATTAATGATAACTATTTTTGAAAATTTCTTCTCCATGCATAGTCCAAATTTTCTCTAGGTTTCTTTTTTTCTGTAGTTTGATCCTAATTTTTTGTTTTTGCTTCTTTAATAGTAAAGGCTTTCCTCAAGTGATTGGATGTCTTTGGTTATTTGTTCATATTTGAGAGTGGAGGTTTTCAAAAACTCATGGGAAGCTCTGAGTTCATAGTGTTAGGACGTGATGGTTGCAAGCCTTTCAGTGGTGTGCTGGATTGGCTTGTGTCTGCTTGTGAAATGCAGTTGTTAGCATCTCTTCCTATCGCTGAGTTAAGTTGAACTATTTACATCACAGGAGTTGATGAAGGCTACAAATCAGGGGTCTAGTCCAGAGATCATGCATTTTATCTGTGCCCAAGGATGTCTCCCTTTCTGCTGGGGTGATTGAAGGGCAGCCACTCTGCTGTTCTGAGAATCAAAGGGCAGCTGCTCTGCTGTTCTGAGAATCTAATTGATTTAGATTTTCAACCAATGCTGTAGTATTTAATTCCTTTTTTTTCTGGGTATTTAATTCTTTTTATTTCCATTGTATGGATGTATCACAATTTATCTATTTACCAGCTAATGGACATTTGGGTTGTCTCTGTTTTAGGCTATTGCCTATAGAGCTGTTATTAATATTAAATGTACAAATCTTTATATGGACATGTGCTTTCATTTCTCTTGACTAAATACCTAGAATGGAATGATTGGATTACATGGTATTTGTATGTTATTTGTGTGGTATGATTTGATGGTATAATATGTATGGTATTTGTATATAACTTTTTAAGAAACTGCCAAATTGTTTCACTAAGTGGTTGTACTATTTTACGTGCCTATTAGCAGTGTGTGTGTGAACTCTGGTTGATCTACATCCTTGTCAATATAGGTTTGTGACGTCTTTTTAAAGATAACAATTCTGATAGTTATATAGTAGTATCTCATTGTGATATTTTAAAAAATAAATTCTATCGTGTATATTTGTGGTATACACATATTATGGGATACATACAGATAGAAAAAAAGTTTACTACAGTGAAGCAAATGAAAATATCCATCTCTCGCAGAGTTACCCTTTATTTTTTGTTTTTGTGGTAAGAACAGCTAAAATCTACTCATGTAGCTGAAATCCCGTATACAGCACAATTTTAGTACCTGTAGTCTTCACGTTGTACTTTAGAACTCTACAGTTGTTCATCCTACATATCTGCTACTTTGTATCCTCTGACATTTATTTCTCCCGTTCTACTCCCCCTACCAATCTTTTGTTCTCTATCTCTGTATATTTGATTTTTTTTCAGATTCCATATATTTTCAGGCAATATTTTTCTTTTTGTGTCTGGCTTATTTCACTTAGCATAATGTCTTCCAGGTCATAGAAAATGGTTAGATATAATTCTTTTTTAGGGCTGAATAATATTTTGTTGTATATATATATATCCCTTGAATTTGGAATCTGGAAGTGTGATGCCTCCAATTTTTTTTCTTTCTTTTTTTTGTTGGGGGCGGGGTGGTGGCAGGGTCTTGCTCTGTTGCCCAGGTTGGAGTGCAGTGGCATGATTGTGGTTCACTGCAGCCTCAACCTCCCAGGCTGAAGCAGCCCTCCTGCCTCAGCCTCCTGAGTAGCTGGGACCACAAGTGTGCACCACCACAACTGACTAATTTTTTTAATTCTTTATTTTTAGCAGACATGGAGTCTCACTATGTTGCCAAGGCTGGTCTCAAACTAGTGAGCTTAAGTGAACCTGCCTCCTCAGCCTCCCAAAGTGCTGGGATTATAGGCATGAGCCACTGAGCCTGGCCTACAACTTTGTTTTTCTTTCTCAGAATTGTTTTGGCTATTCGGGGTCTTTTATGGTTTCATATGAATTTTAGAAGTTTTTTCAATTTCTTAAAGAATGCCATTGGGGTTTTGATAGGGATTGCATTTAACCTGTATAAGTAAGTCAGATACTTAAAATTTAACGTCTGCAAACTAGGAGTCATTGTTTTCTCTGCATCCTGCATTGTCCTCCCTGCAGCAGATTTTGCTCTTTTTTTCATTTCACATCTTAGTTAATATTGTAATTTTTTCTAGTCATGTAAGCCTAAAGTCTGAGTCATCTCTAGACTTCTGCTTCCAGTTTCCCACCTTCTTCCAGTTGACCCATGTGTTTTATTAATTCTTCTTTTAATTAACTGTCAAATAAGCACATTCTATTCATTTTCATTGAGCCACCTTAGTTTAATGCTGCCACGCTCCCTTGTTTGGAATAGCCATTCATCTCTTTTCAGAGATGCCTGTGTGCTCTCTGGTACCTTGATTATCTTACTACTTTGTAATTATTAGTTTGTGTGTCTATCTTTTCCATTACACTATGTTCTTGTAAAGAAGGACCTTGAGTTATGATTTTGTGCTCCCAGTGCCTAGCTCAATATGTGACATACAATTGGTGTACAATAAATGTTTTGTGAATGTGTGAACTAGTTTATCATTAGATATTATCTTTGATAGTTTTGATATCACTGTGACCATCAGATAAAGCAATTTTTTTTGTTCTATTTTCGGAAAAGTGTCTTTCAGTGCCTTATTTTCCAAAAGTTAAAGAGTTTACTTAATTGTAGTTATCAAAAAGAGACTCTTTTATAAAGTTACATTATCTCCAAAATATATTGCATAGTAAAATCAATGATGACTGCAAAATTGTTAGGATCTTCTCATGGTTTACAACAGTCCAAATCTTCCATTTTATTTTCAAGTATGAAATATTGATTACATTTTCTTGGTTGCAATAGAACAGCAAAAAGACTTTATATTCTTCCCACAATGCAAAAATATCTTATAACTTATATAAATCACTGCCACCTCAGAAGGAGTGTGTTAACAGGCATGAGGCAGGTCTCATAAATCTTTATTCATTGGAATGGAATATAGTAGCTGAATGTTAGTTGCCTCTAATATTTAAGTAATGATAGAAAGTAATAGGGAATTTTTGGATCCAGACTTCAATGCACGACCATGGACACACATTTGTTAATAATTTCTGAAGATATTAATAGTTGCATTCTCTATTAGTTTCCCTTTATCAAGTAAATGAAGTTGATGTTCTGAGGGGAATCCATGGAAAATGGCAATCATTTTCCACATGCTAAAATTTTTATCTGCAACCTGCTGCTGGCTGTGGGGCTACCAGGCTTCTTTTTGTTTTTCAAGGCAAGATCCTGCTTCACTGTTAACTCTGCGCTTGTGCTTTATTTGCAGCATCTGGCGAGGCCCCAATGTGAACTGCACAGACAGTTCGGGTTACACTGCTTTACACCATGCAGCCTTAAATGGACATAAGTAAGTGCCACTTATTTGGACAGAATTGTGTGTATTTAGTTACATGTGATGGAGTTAATTATGTGTAACGATACCTTTCTCATGTTTCCATGAGTCCAATGGGCTTAGATGAATTTGGAAAGGGACCAGGTGACAATACTGACAAGTTAGACTTGGTAGAAATGTTGCTCAGTGTAATTGTGTGCAGACTGTAAACTGAAAGAAATGCTCTAAAATACTCAACTATCACGCTGGGAGAATGGAAAAATTGACAGGACCATGCCAGTCATGTATAGCTTTGGGGAGAGAATGGGATAAAACCACTTGATAACACCCCTCTACCTTTTTTGGTGTCTCCTTGTATTCACCCAACATGAGAGTTTACTAGGAGTGCAATCTTAGCAGACTCCCACTATTCTGAGCCTTAGTCACTTATGTGAACCACTTCAAAATCCTTATTTAGCTAAAATGTTTTATCTTTGTCATTCACGATTATCTTTCTAGTTTTAGATTTCGCAACCCTAAATTTTTTTAATGTGTAAAACTATGTTTCAAATAATGTAATACTATACATTATGGAGAGTGAAAGAATGTGTAGTCATAACAACCTCTATTTCCAGTATTTTAGCTAGGTATCCTAATGGTTTAGTGACAGAGTTAAAGTGTGATGAGTCCTCCAAATGATTCAGATGTTCTGTCCTCCCCTACAGAAGAAAAATGACCCTATTCCTCTCTCTCCCCCTCATCTCTGTTTTCCCTTTGTGTGAATGACCAAGTTAGTTTTCCCAGATCTGTATCATTTCATGGTTTTTGTTTTGTTTTGTTTTGTTTTGTTTTTTTGAGACAGAGTCTCACTCTGTTGCTCAGGCTGCAGTACAGTGTCATGATCTTGGCTCACTGCAACCTCCGCCTCCTGGCTTCAAGTGATTCTTCTGCCTCAGCCTCCTGAGTAGCTGGGATTATGGGTGCCCACCACCACACCTGGCCAATTTTTGTATTTTTAGTAGATACGGGGTTTTACCATGTTGGTCAGGCTGATCTAGAACTCCTGACCTCGTGATCCACCTGCCTTGGCCTCCCAAAGTGACGATTGTGAGCTACCGTGCTTGACTATCACTTTAGTTTTTAGATGTGGTAATTACTGCTTTAAAAAATACTAGTTACAATCTGCAGATTCTGTACTATTCCTATCAAATTACTAATGTCACTTTTCACAGAACTAGGAAGAAACTATTCTAAAATTCATTTTGAATTAAAAAAAGAGCTCAAATGCCAAAGCAATCCTAAGCAAAAAGAACAAAGCCAGAGGCATCACGATAGCAGATTTCAAACTATTCCATAAGGCTACAGTAACTAAAACAGCATGGTAGTGGGATGACAACAGACACATAGACCAACGAACAGGTTAGAGAACTCAGAAATAAAGCCGTATACCTATAGCCATCTGGTCTTCAACAAAATCGATAAAAAATAAGCAATGGAGAAAGGACTCCCTTTTCAATAAATAGTGCTAGGATAGCTGGCTAACCATATGTAGAAGAATGGAACTGGACCCTTGCCTTTCACCATATACAAAAATTAACTCAAGGTGGATTAAAGATTTAAAGGTAAGATCTCAAACTTAAGAATCTTAGAGGAAAACCTTGGAAACACCATTCTGGATATAGGACTGGGCAAAGATTTCATGATAGAGACTTCAAAAGCAATTGCAACAACAACAACAACAACAACAACAAATTGAGGCCAGGTGTGGTGGCTCATGCCTGTAATCCCAGCATTTTGAGAGGCCGAAGCAGGCGGATAGCTTGAGACCAGAAGTTTGAGACCAGCCTTACCAATGTGGCAAAACCCTGTCTCTATTAAAACTACAAAAATTAGCTGGGCTTGGTGGTATGTGCCTGTAGTCCCAGCTACTCGGGAGGCTGAGGCAGGATAATTGCTTGAACCCTGGAGGCAGAGGTTGCAGTGAGCAGAGATTGCACTGCTGCACTCCAGCCTGGGCGACAGAGTGAGACTCTGTTTCAAAAATAAATAAATAAATAAATAAGATGAGTAGGACCTAATTTCATTAAACTAAAGAGCTGCACAGCAAGAGAAGCTATCAACAGAGTAAACAAACTATAGAATGAGAGAAAATATTCATAAACTATGCATCTACCAAAGGCTGAATATTCAGGATCTATAAGGAACTTAAAGAATTCAACAAGCAAAAATCAAATAATCCCATTAAAAAGTACTCAGAAGACATGGACCCTTCTTATAAGAACATATACAAGTGGCCAACAAGTGTATGAAAAAAATGCTCAACATCACTATTTGCCAGAGAAATGCAAATCAGAACCACAGAGAAATGATGTCACACCAGTCAGAATAGCTATTATTAAAAAGTCAAAAAATGACAACTGTTGGCATCTTTTGTAGAGTAAAGAGAGTGCTTATTCACTGTTGGTGGGAATGTAAAACTTAGTTCAGTCTCTGGAAAGCAGTTTGGAGATTTCTCAAAGAACTTAAAACAGAACTACTATTCAACCCAGCATTCCCATTACAGGGTATAAATCCAAAAGAAAATAAATTGTTCTATCACAAAGACACATGCACCTGCTTGCTCATTGCAGCACTATTCACAACAGCAAAGACATGGAATCAATTGAAGTACTCATCAGTGGTGGATTAGATAAAGAAAATGTAGTACATATGCACCATGGAATACTGTGCAGCCATGAAAAGAATGAAATTGTATCCTTTGCAACAACATGGATGCAGCTGGAAGCTATTATTCTAAGTGAATTAATGGAGGAACAGGAAATCAAATACTGCATGTTCTCACAAGTGGGAATGTAACACTGGCTACTTGTAGATATGAAGATGGCAACGATAGAAACTGGAGACCATTAGAGGGGGTAGGAAGGGTTGAAAAACTATTGGGTACTATCCTCAGTATCAGGGTGATAGGATAAATTGTATCCCAAACCTCAGCATCATACAATATACCCAGATATCCCCTAAATCTAAAATAAAAGTTGCATATATCTAAAATAAAAGTTGAAATTATTTTTTAAAAAGTAAAAATGCTAGTTACCTTTTGTTTTTTCACCTAACATTTCTTTTTTTCTGTGAATGGAGATTCAAGGGTCTTCTTCGTACTTAATCTTAGTCTTGGTGGTCATAAAGCTCTTACTGCAAGAAATTTATTTTTTTGGCATTATTGATCACTATGACATTTTCCTCTTAAAATGTATAAGTTTAATGCTATCAGTCTGTTTAGATAATCACCTGAGTTACACAAACTATTATAAACTTTATGTTTCATTATTTAGATTTTTAGTATTGGAATTCTCAAATTATATTTATTTTTATTCAGTTCCTATTCTATATTGTCTTATATCATCTCATTTAGAACTATTTTGCCAGATCTTTTTTTTCTGTTCCTTTATAGAATGAAAAGTATGTCCAGATATCTAAATATTTTAATGGAGGATATTGTTATTTATTCTTTTTTTACCTGAGTCATCAGGAACAAAGACAAATCAGCCCAAGTAGTATAATCCTGATGGCTTCTTGGCTATCTGAATTATGGATTCAGGCCACTATCATATTTTTTAGTTCCAATTGGGAAGATAAACTATTACATCTAATGGGCAGGATATATTGGGCCTGACCTTTCATTTGAGGCATACTGCTTTTCTTGTTCTTCTCAGATTGGCATTGGTAACTAAGCACTTCTCAAAATAATATTGTCCCAAAATGGATTAGCATTCATATCCCTCCTGGATTTTCAGTGAAGTATTTACTAAATACTGATTTATACGTGACAGTCTATGAAGTTCTAACTGTTGAGATATGTTTTTTTCTGTGACCCATGACATAATTTTTGTTTTTTTGGCAATTTAGAAAGTGAAGATAATTTAAGCAAATTGAATAGCAATCATTAAGATTCTCACAAACAGATAACTTGATTAGGTGTCTTTTAAGATCCCTTTAATTACAGATAGTCTATGGGAATTATATATCTGTGCTTTTATCAGAAAGGTCTCATTTATCTTTTCTTTTTAATTCTAGTAAGATTTCACTTGGTGTCATCCTATAGGCTTTGGAAAAAGCAGGAAAATTCTAACCCCATCTCCCCATCTCTGCTAGTTGTGTGATCTTGAACCATTTATGTAACATCTCTAGGCCTCAGTTCAATAGCTTGAATAGATTGGCTCGATATTCTCGATTGTTCCTTACAATTATAACATTGAATGGTACACTGTGTTGGTATTTTTTATGGCTCAGTTATGCACTATGATGCTACATTTCTGAAACTGGGATTTTCATGTACAGTATATGTTTCCTGATTTTGCATGTTTAAATTATCTGTGAACTTGTGCAATTAGAGATCACTTATGTTACCTGACACCTCTCACCTCCCTTATTTTATAGATGGAGAAACAATGCCCATTTAGATAAGTGACTTAATGGCCATGTAGATATTGAAGTGGGGTTGTGTCTAAAGCTTAAGTGTTCTGGTTCTGAGTCTATGCTTTTACCAGTTCTCTGCATTATCTCCCCTTTGTTGTTAAACTCTCCCTGGCTCTTCTCTGTCACATTATATATTTCTGGCCTGCCTCCCATAATCATTTGTCATATGTTTACATGGAATACTAATTTTAATATTGGTTTAAAAGATATTTGAAGGAGAAAATAGTGTCACAGAATGTATCTGAGAACCAGAGAAGAAGGGTGTTTCTTTTATTTGCGTTCTCACTTAGCAGAGGTAAGTAACAATGATTATATTGTATTCTTCCCAAGCAAGCCTTAGCAGTCTGCACAGAAACACATCATTTCCATGTTTGTTGCTATTGTTGTATCCATCTGCTATAGACTGTTTCCATAAACATGATTGGTAGGCTAAAGTTCATAGAATCATAGAGCCAGCAGTAATGTTTCAGGGTCATATAGTTTATTCTTTTGCTTTGAGCACAAACTGTTCCCCTACCCCCAACGTATAATCTAAAGCCTTCATACTGAAAATTAAACCAGTTTTCCTGATTTTGTACATTTTCGTTGGGAGCCATTGTTTATCAATGCTAGTTAATCCACAAATGAAGCAGCATTTTGTACCTGAAATGCATTATTTCATATTGAGCAATTCATCTTCAGATCAGAACACAATGGAAAATGCACACTACTGGTGATTTCCTGGGTTATTTGTAATTACAGATTAAAAAATTATTACTATCAACTGATAGGGAAAAAACATGGTTAATAGAACAAAATTTACTGCAAGTATTATAAATTGTTTCCATAGATAGGGTAGATACCTATTTCTTTGTATCTCTTTCTCTTTTTAAAATATGGAGGAGTCATCATCACATGTATTTCTAGTACAAATTCAATTTGGCCAGCAATTGGCTGGCCAGACTACCTGCCTGCCTGCCTGCCTGCCTGCCTTCCTTCCCTGCCTCCCACATCTTCTCATCCCTTTTTCCCTGTTCTCCTCTTCTTTCCCTAGTTCCCTCCTTCCTTTTTTCCTTTGCTTTTCCTTTTTTCTGACTTTTCTCCTCTCTTCATCTTTTATTTTTAGTAATAATCATATCCCTGTGAGATTATACTAAACCTGTATATTCATATTTTAATTCAGTGTTTTTCTTCTCTACTTAACAGATAGTCCTTTATTTATTTTCTTAAGTTTAATGTTATTAAACTATATTTGGTATATTGTGATACTTGCATGCTGTTTTGAAAAATATCAGCAAATCGTTATTGTATCTCTGAAATATATATATTGTTTTATATACACATAAAGTATTTTCTATTCTTCTACCTTTTGAAGTATTTAATGCATGCTAGACATCATTATTTGTAATCCAAATTGTGTATCAAATTGGATCTAGAATCCATATAATAAGCTATCTGTATTTTTGATTTGATCTTTCTTAGGTTTTCTAATAAAAGAGGCATACCTCCTCTAAAAATTGTATAATCTGGTCTCTGAAGTTGCTCTTTGAATAACTAGAAACATCTTTAGTCAGCTTGCTTTTTTCCTGGATAAAGATACAGACTACTTAAAATTTGCCTTTATTCACTCTGTAATCTAGAAATCTATGAGAGTGAATTCAATATGTAAAGAAACTTCAGTTAGAAAATGGGACGTATTGTCCTGAAATCTTTTGACCATCTTGAACACATCTGCAACTTTATTCCCATTAGAGAGAAGTAAAAGCGTCAAGAAAATCTGAAATCAAAAGGACCTTATTAAATCTGAGAGTTTCATTAGTTGTTAATTCTGCATCCATATGTAGATGATTTGCATTTATTTTGAAATTCTTTGGACTCAATCAACAAGCAAGAGAGGATGGTATGAAATAAACATCTTTGGTTGTGATTTAATTACAGGGAATCTTGCCGTTGAGGCAAAGAAATTTGAAGGTTGACTCTTCCCAATTTATAATTTTGCTCAGAGCATATGCTGAACTTACTGAAATACATTTTTTATTAATCAGATGTGTATTTATATCTTTCAGAAATGGGTGTGAATTAAATATACTAGCAAAAATCAGTACTTCTAGAATTCCTGTTTTTACCTGAACTTACATGTATTAGCTTAAAGCTGCAAAATATTGCAGTTATTTACATTGCATGTTATTAAATTTAATTTGATGTTTTACTTTGTTCCTAGGAAATGGAAAGTATTATTCCATTTCCATTTCCATTTTCTGAAATATTTTTTTCTATGTTCTTGTCAATCACAATTACTTTAGGATTTTAGAGTATCTGTTATTTGTCAAATGCTGGATATCAGAAAATGTTACTTTACATTTAATACATAGGGATTATTTTGCTGCTTGCTATTCTACAGATATTGATTAGCAACATAACTTAATATTTCTTTTTTTCACAGTCCCAATGAATATATTTTTTTTAATTTTATTTTTTCAGTAAGTTATGGGGGTCCAGGTGGTATTTGGTTACATTAGTAAATTTACTTGCACATGCATGTTTATAGCAGCAAAATTCACAACTGCAAAATCGTGGAACCCACCCAAATGCTCATCAATCAATGAGTGAATATTTCATGCCAGGTAACCAAGCACAGACAATGTGTTCATTTGTGGATTCCTTAGAATAAGCTATAAGGCTCAACCTAAATAATAATTTAAAAAAGTACTGTGTGGAAGCTTTTAAGCTTGATGTAATAAAAAAAAAAAAAACTGTGTAGAAGCTTTTAAACTTGATGTAATCCCATTTGTCTATTTTTGCATTAGTTGCCTATGTTTTTGAGGTTTTACTCAAAAATTATTTGTCCAGGCCAATGTCTTGAGGTGTTTTCCCAATGTTTTCCTCTACTAGTTTCATAGTTTTTGGTCTTAGATGTAAATTTTTAATCCGTTTTCATTGAATTTTTGTGTTTGTTGAGACACAGAGATCTAGTTTCATTCTGCTGAATATGGTTATTCAGTTTTCCCAGCTTCCACAACCAACAGAATGGGGAAAAAATATTTGAAAACTATCTGTCCAGCAACAGATTAATAGCCAGAACGTATAAGGAACTAAAAAACTCGATAGCAAAAAAACAAATAATTTCATTAAAAATAGGCAAAAGATTATAGACATTTCTCAAAAGAAGACTTACAGATGACCAACAGGCATATGAAAAAATGCTCAACCTCACTAATCATTGGAGAAATGCAGACTAAAATCACAGTATCATCCCACCTCCGTTAAAATGGTTTTTACTGAAAAGACAAATATAATAGCTACTGGCAAGGATGCAGAGAAAGGGGAATGGAGGTACACTGTTGATGGGAATGAAATTAGTACAGTGACAATGGAAGACAAGTATGGAGGTTCCTTAGAAAACTAAAAATAGAATTACTATATGATTTCACAATGTCCCTGCTGGGTACATATCCAAAAAAAAAAAAAAAAAAAAAAAATCAGGGTATTAAAGCGGTATCTGCATTCCCCAGTTTATTGCAGCACTGTTCCCAATAGCTAAGATGTGGAATCAACCTGCTTATTAACGAGTGAACGGATAAAGTAAATATGGCACATATACACAATAGAATATTATTCAGCCGTACAAAAGAATGAAATCCTGTCACTTGCAGCAACATTAATGGACGTGAGATTATTATGTTAAGTGAAATGAGGCAGGCATAGGAAGACAAACATCACATGCTCTCACTCATGTGTGGGAGCTGAAAAAAGGAGATCTCATGGAAGTAGAAAGTTAATTGGTGTTTATAGGAGGCTTTGAAGGGAAGTGGGGCGGGGGAGAAGAGATTTGGTTAAAATACAAAAATATAGTTAGAAGGAATAAGATCTAGTGTTTGATAGTAGAGTAGACTGATTAAAGTTAACAATATTGTATAGTTCAAAATAGCTAGAAGAGAGAAATTGTGATGTTCCCAACACAAAGAAAAGATAAACATTTGAGGCAATGGATACCCCAGTTATCCTGATTTAGTCGTTGTACGTTGTATGCATATATCAAAATACTACATGCATCCCCCAAATATATACAACTATTATGTATCAATAAAAAATACTAAGTTGGTACTACACTATAACCACTCTTCTAATTTAGATATTATATCTGAAATTTAAATTGTTCTTAATGAGCCTGGATGAAAGTGGCTTATTTAGTTCATATTACTTTTGATACATATGGATATATCATAAGAATGATTAATCATAATTTGTTGATTAATACTTTATTCTACTTATAACTCAGTAAAACTGACAGGTACTTACTTGATCGGAGATACAACTTTATGTTTCACAAATATGTTTTAACACTAGAAATCTGAGCTCAGCCAATTCATTAGCTGATATCTTTGAATAAGATGTAGAGCTCAATTTGAACAAAAATGTGAAAATAAATTTAAATTTTAATTTTAAAATAAACACATTTAAACAAAAACAAAAATAAATAAATGGGACCTAATTAAACCAAAAAGCTTCTGCACAGCAAAAGAAATAATCAGCAGAGTAAACAGACAACCCACAGAGTGGGAGAAAATATTTGCAAATTAGCGCTAGTATCCAGAATCTACAAAGAACTGAAGCAAATAAGCAAGAAGAAAACAAATAATCCCATCAAAAAGTAGGCAAAGGGGCTGAATAGACATTTCTCAAAAGAAGATATGCAAACAGCCAACAAACATATGAAACAGTGCTCAACATCACTGATCATCAGGGAAACAAAATTAAAACCTCAATGAACTACCACCTTACTCCTGCAAGAATGGCCATAATTAAAAAGTAAAAAAAAAAAAAAAAAAAAAAAAAGGAAGTTGGTGGGAATGTGGTGAAAAAGGAACACTTTTACACTGCTGGTGGGACTGTAAATTAGCACAACCGCTGTAGAAAACAGTATGGTGATTCTTTAAAGAACTAAAAGCAGATCTATCATTATATCCATCAGTCCCACTACTGGGTATCTACCCAAAGGAAAAGAAGTCATTATATGAAAAAGACACATGCACGCATGTGTATAGCAGCACCATTTGCATTTGCAAGGATATGAAACCAACCTAAGTGCCAATGAGTGGATAAATAAAATGTGGTATATATACACTGTGGAACACTACTCAGCCATAAAAATAAGGAAATAATGTCTTTTGTGGCAACTTGGATGGAACTGGAAGCCATTATTCTAAGTGAAGTAACTAGGGAATGGAAAACCAAATTCTCACTTAGAAGTGGGAGCTAAGCTATGTGGATGCCAAAACATACAGAGTGATATAATGGACTGCGGGGACTGGTGGAGGGAGGTTTGGAGGAGAATGAAGGATAAAACACAACATGCTGGAAACAGTGTACACTACTCAGATGATGAGTGCACTAAAATCTCAGAATTTACCACTAAAGTCTTACCCATCCATGGAACCAAAAACCGCCTGTGTCCTAAAAACTATTGAAATAAAAATAAAAATAAGCACATTTAACAAAATATTTATTTATTAAAATAAATGCATTATTCAAAACTTAAATAAAAATAGTGTGTAGTTAGGATCTTAGTGTTTTCCAAAGGCTATTTTATAAACATACAGATTATTCTTTTCTGATTTAGATATTAGATGGTGGTAATACTAGAAGATACAAATGATTAGTAAGTCAGTTTTCAAAATAGACATTTTTTCACTGTTGTCATAAATCTTCCTGATAAATAAGAGTGAATATAGATCACATACATTATTAGAAAATGTCAATAAAATTTGAGCCAAAGAACAAATGAAATTCTAAGTGATTGGAACAAGAGTAAAAGGAAATAGAATTGATTATCCCATCAATCTTGCTTTTTCTGTTTTCTCCTTGAAAGGAAATGCTTTACAGGAGAAGAAGTTTCAGAATATATTTTTTATTTCCTTATGTATTAAGAAATGAAATTGCTCTCTTCTCACAGTTGTCTTTGACAGTAACTTGGAGAAGTCTGTTTTGTAGTAGGCTAAATTCTACATTTTAGATCCAGGTATTTAATTTGACTAACTTCTTTTGGTATTATTTTCCCTTTTAAATGCTGAAATATTTTATTTAAAAAGGAATCACTGGAATTGTTTAACATTGCAACAGTCTGCCTTGAGAACAACTTTTGATTGTATACATAATTTTACAATTATATCTATCGTTTGATTCACACCATAACTCTTTGAAACTGGCACCAAGATGTAATCTCTAAATTCTATTTTCACAATATCTGAAAGAGAGACAGAGGTTACTTAATTTCCTCAAGGTAACCAAGTTTGTAAATAGTAGAGAGTTGGGACTTCAGATCTTTTCTTATCTGCTTTTGTTATTCAGAGGTATTGAATTCTCATTACCTCATTGAAGTTATGTATTTATTTATGTCAGAATGGAAGACCCTATATAACAACCCTTGCTTGGCAGGGAAATGGGGAGAAGCATGTGAACTGGATAACCTTTAAGTTTCCTTCTGATTTTCTGATTCTCTTTTTCAAAGGTGGCTTGCTATAAGCATTTCATTTCACTTTTAAAGTACTTTGTTTTTACTTGGGACAAGTGCTAATATTGGTATAGTGCTTTACTATTTATTGAGTGAATTCTTTTTTATCTTATTTAATGCTATTACCAGTTTTGAGTAGACCTTATTATTATAGTATCTCCTAAAGAAAAGAAAAATAAAATGAGACTAAGTACAGTCATGTGTTGCTTAATGACAGGGATACTTTGTGAGAAATGTCTCATTATGCGATTTCATCATTGTGTGAACATCATAGAGTGCACTTACACTAACCTAAATGGTGTAGCCTATAGCACACCTAGGCTACATGGTATGACCCATCGCTCCCGAGTTACATGCCTGCACAGCATGTTACTGTACTGAATACTGTGGGCAATTGTAACAAGATAGATATATAAAGTATTTATGTATCTAAACATATCAAAACATAGAAAAGGTACAGTAAAAATGAGGTATGATAATCTTTTTGTACAACCATTATATATGCGGGTGGTCTCTTGTTGATCAAATTATCATTATGTGGTATGTGATTATCATTTCTCCAGGATCACAGCCTAAGGTAGATTGCATAGCTGGGACACAAATCCAAGTCTTCTAAATTCAGATCTTGTAAAATAATGCTGGTTTTTCAAAGAGAAATGTTAAAATCTATTTCTTAATTTCTCAGAAATTATATCATCAGACAATTTAGGATTCCTTGGAACTTTCTAAATATTTCTACAACATATTTTTGGTTTTTTTTTTCATCATGATTTCCTACATTTAGCAATTAAGTCAAATGTTGTGACTTTAGGACACGTTCTGTACAGCATGTTTTACCATTTACCATAATTTTGTGTTATGTCATACCTGTTTTTCTTGTGAGCTATAAAAATTCTAACCTTGCTTCTATTCAAATTTCCTCCAAATTTTTTCATTTGTTATTTGCATCTAGAGTCTGATTTTATGAAATATTTAAATGTAAATCTTTCTGTTATGTTCACTCTCCCCATTAGTGATTTGTTGTATATAAGAAACAACTTTATTATATATTGTAATTATATATATATTTATATGTGTCATTTAGTGGGTTAATAGAATTTGCTTCTTAAATGCATCCAAATGAAAATACAGTTTTGTTTAGAATTACTGCTTTTGATTGTTGATACATATTTTGATATAATGTATGCTAACAATTATTAATTAATTCTTTCTAAGGTTGAGTAATGCAGTTCAGGATTTTTACTTTGAAAAGCTGGTGGGGATTAAGTTCAAAATTTTTTAGGTAGGATATATTGATTATGTGT
Source organism: Rhinopithecus roxellana (assembly GCF_007565055.1). Taxonomy (NCBI): domain Eukaryota; kingdom Metazoa; phylum Chordata; class Mammalia; order Primates; family Cercopithecidae; genus Rhinopithecus; species Rhinopithecus roxellana. The sequence continues at coordinate 22,036,821 of NC_044558.1, read as the reverse complement.
TGAAATTGCATTAATGGTGGAACTTGTCTTTTAAATGAGTTTCCCTTTTGAAATTTTTTTTATGCTTGAAGAAGAAAGGTGAAGGAATACAGAAGTAGGAACAAGACATACTCAAAGTGTGTTGTGTGCCATCACTGAGAAGTTATTAAATTTTTAAAAATTATTTTTTAACCCTGGGCTAGTACTACAGTTAGCTTGTCAGGGTCCCTTACATACTGCACTTTCTTTCTCTTTTACATGCCCCTTAAATCTCTTATTCCAATTCTCTGTAGGAATGATGTGTACATTTTATAAATGTCTTGGTGTTATAACTTTTTTTTTTTGTAAACCAAGGAGTGTGTTTGTAACTTCAACTTTTCCTTCAAACTAAATATCAGATACGGGCTATCTGGAAAGACCTCTTTAAAAAAAATGGGAGTTGATATCCTCTTCATTTTACTTAACTCATCTAATTAATGAAATAAGTTAAATTTTGCCTATATGAATTCTATTAAGTAATTTAATTGGTTAGTCAATGCACGCTGTCTGTGTGTGTGTGTGTGTGTGTGTGTGTGTGTGTGTGTGTGTGTGTGTGAGGCATGGGATGACGGTTTTCCAGGTAAGTAAAATAGCCAAATGTTGAGTATACAAAAACTTTGAAACCCAATTGTATGTCTTAGTACCTTCAATGATTACTCTAAATTCCCAGCCAGCATCTAGTATTGTTTTAAAATTATCTATTTAATGCAATTTGTCTTGCTCAGCCTATTTTTTTGTTGTTGTTGTTTCCTTCTTAGGGACATAGTTCTCAAACTACTTCAGTATGAGGCATCAACAAATGTAGCAGACAATAAAGGGTATTTTCCTATTCACCTGGCTGCCTGGAAAGGAGATGTGGAAATTGTGAAGATTCTTATACATCATGGACCATCACATTCCAGGGTCAATGAACAGGTGCACTTGCCAAATGTTTGCTCATAATGTAATTTTTCTAGTTTTACAAAGGCAAAGCAATATTGAAAATGTGATTATTTTTATCTTTACCCTGCTCAAAGGCCTTTCCATTGCTGAATTTCCTAAAAGGAGAAATTTGAAAAATTCTTTGGTGTTTGGATATGATGTGTAGGGACTAAGTTGGGCATTTGTAAAGATACTTTGTTAATGGGAAAATCCTACATAAAGGAAGTAGTTGTGATATTTTTGCCTGTCTTATATAATCAGCCATTTTATAGCCATTGAATATTTAAAGATAGAACAGAATTCATGTTTGTAATGAGAATTAGAATGTTTCTTAATACTATTTTCAATGCTAAAACAATGATATGCCTATCATTTGCATAATGCTTTACCATTTACTTAGCACTTTCACAGTTAAGTACTCTGGTGAGTCAAAATGCGAAATATAGCATATACAGTTGCTTGTCACATATTAAGTTAAAATTTTTTGATAGGTATATACACACACAAACACATAGGCCCAGAATAAGTTGAATAAAACACAGCAGCAGTATGATTCTGACAGACAATGTATTTGTAAGTACATAGTATCTGTATTACACATAATGGACATATTTTAAAAAGAATACCATTGTTAGTATTCTAAACAGATAAGACCACAGATTCCAGAAAGCAAAATATGGTCCCCTAATACAGTATGATAACAAACATCTTGAGCTCTGCATGCCCCCTACTGTTCCCATTTTGTAAAACTGTATTTGAAAACCAGCAGGCAGTCCAACAATTGAATTACAATCACGGCATTAAGCTGCAGGTTGGCAGTTGTCCAATGTCAATGCAAGTAGGCAACTTTAGGGCAAGCATATCTAATAAAGCACAATTAGCATATTGTTCAAAGGGATGCAGACTTTGCCAGACTTTGAAATTCAGACTGAAGGATAAAAAGTAACAATCGCTGTAAACAGCAAAGGGAAGAAAACTACATATTTTTTCAATGAAAATATATATGCAGTTGTTGAAAGGACTAATCAGGAAAACATTTTATTAATTGCAAAAGTGTCTTATTAAAACTTATCACAATAAAAATTTCCATGTTTACAGGTTACAAAAATGCAGAATTTTTAATAAGAATGCACCCCGTCTTTAAAACGTGACAGATATGGCTATCTTTATCATCATATCATGCTAAAAGGAAATTTATGACAATGCTCTTCTCTTCCTCAGAAAACCAAAAGTTAGATCATTTATGAGATGAGCCATCTGGTGGTTATTCTTATAATTGTCTGAATACCGCAAAGCAAACCTGAAATAATAAAATGGAAAATCAATCCAAGGTTAAACAAGAAGATGTTAGTTTTTACAAACAAGATGTTTTTAAATGACATGAAAATAAGAAATAGCATATAGTATTCATTTACATTTGAAAGTGAAAAGTTATTGTATGTTTAAAGAGAAATACTTGTTTTTGGTAATGTTGAACAGATGAATTAAATTACAAAAAGTGTCTTTTTAAGGAGACTGTATTCAAAGTTCTTTGTCCACCTCTATTGCTTTGTGTTGTGGTTTCTATTGGCAACAAGTTGAAACTTTCTTATGATTTTTAATACCATAATTTCAGTATTTTTTTCTTTGTTTTATATATATATACTCTTTTAATGCTGACCATAGTTTTCCCATTCTATGCCATTTCTCCTAAATTTTTTGATGTGGGGTTTTTATTTTTATAGATAACTTTTAATTTTAGCTTTCGTTTTTCCTTCTGAGTAGGACAGAGTCTTTTTGTTAATTATAAACTTTTATGTATTTAAACAATAAAGGAAATAAATAAACACGGTAATTAACATTTATTGAGACATAAGGTAAAGTGGGCACTGTTCTAAACACTTTCACCTGTAAAATATTATTTAATTAATTCTCATGATAATCCTCTGAATTGATACTATCACTCCCATTTTATAGTTGAGAAATCATGCTCTGTAAAACTAAACAACTTGTTGAAGGCCACATGTTACTGAGTGACTGAAACTGAGACTGGGACTCAGGACTCTGACTCCAGAGCCCTTTACACCATAGTACGTTGGTATTGTCATCCTAAATCCTATCGCTTAATGGATTGTTTACTGTATGACAGGCATTGTGCAAAATACTTCATCCACATTATCTTACTAAGCCCTAGATTGTTGTTGCTACTATATATATGGAGTTACAGCCTTAGAGAGATAGAGTAAATTGGCCATAACATCACGAATACTAAGAAATGCAGCCAGTATTTGAACGCAGGTTTTTCTGATCTAAAGCCTAAGCTTTCAGCCAGTAATACATTATGTTATGTTAAAATTATGCATTATAGTCAGGGCTTCATTCTGATTTCTGAAAGTTTTGGTTTCTAATACAGCTTTCTTTAAAAATAATTCTATTCTACATTTTAATATTTAAAGTTTACAAAGCATTTTTAAAATATGTTGTCTCTTTTGGTTTATAAACTACATTATAAAGTTTATAGGGAAAATAACATTCTCATTATACAGATAAGATGAATTTGGAGAGATCAAGTAATTGACATGCTAACACTTCAACCTAGGTCTTGTTCACCTTTCTAAACAAAGTGGACTCCCCCTGGATTATGGTTTTTATAATTGCCACATCCTTCTCTTTCATCATCTGATTATTTCCTTTTTGCTATTTAAATTTCCTTTAAATTGAAAATTTTCAATTTCTTTAAATTTCATTCATCTTTTCCTCCCCTTTATCGTCTCTTCCTCTTTTTGTTTCTTTAACATTCGGGCAAAACCCGGAGGGGCCTTATCTCAAAAACTCATTGTCTTTGCCATTCACCAAAACTCGAATTCAACTCTTGTTAGATGTTTTACTCTGAAGCAAGAGCTTTTGGTAAATGGCTTTTGTCAGCCAGTTTTGTTCTATCATCCATTATCTGGAAGGGTCCTAATTTTTCAGAGAATACCCATTTGGTAAAAAAGAAGGAATTGAAAACCTTTAAAGAATATTCTGTGTAGCCATACTGGCAATTATTAATCAGTGCCCCATCACAGCCTATTTATTTCAAATTAGATTTTTAGATCACTTGTGAGCACACACAAATACACAATCATGCTCTTGTAAAAGTACCACCATTGTGGCATCCATTGAAGTGACAATCCAAGTATGTGTTGATCATGGATAAAATCTGTGAACATTTTCTACTGAGTAGATCTTGAATGATTGAAATATTTTCCCTTGAGATCTGAACTGCACTAATTAGTGTTATTAGAAAATTTTTCAATTTTGCGCTTGTAATTTCCTAGGCTCGGGGCTCTGGAACAGGAGAGAGGCCTTTGAGGAATCATTATTTCATAATTGGCCTTTCTCTTTTCTCAAAGAGATACTGTATTTTGAAAAATCAGATTGAATCTCTTTCAGACCAAGGGGAAATTTGGGTTGGTCAGGAGGTATATATCTGTATCATATTTTCATGGTGTGAAGTAATAAGATTGGCTGTTTTATAATCTTGAGAAGAAAAACAGATGAGAAGACCAGGGAGTCTAAACTTGTATGTGATCAATGTTTATGAAGAAGTAGATTATAGTAATACTTTTAAACCAAGTAAAGAATGCCTTCTGACAAATAATGGAAGAAACAGTACCCGCAGCTGGATTCCCCATCTAACAGGTCCTAACTTTTCATTGATTATCTTTAAAGAGTAGATTTTCCCTCTGGGTTTAACTTTCAAATGTTCTCTCTTGATACTTATTTGCAAGGTAAAGTAGTAAGAAGGCCTTTTCTAGTGCTATTTTCCCTTTGTCACTCTACTCCTTTTTAAATTTTCAAATCTTCCCTCTAAACTCTCAACTAACTTACATTCTTCTATCATCCAGGGCAAGCTTGAGTTACTTTCTAGAACATTAAGATTTGTTTGGGTCTGAACCCTCTTTGTCCTTTTGTTTTAGTCAGAACATCTGTCTAAACAGCTACTTCCTATTCTCGATTGGTGTTTTTCTGAGCAAAGTCTTGAGAAATTCTGCTTTCAGATCACTAATTCCCAGCTCTTCTTTGACAACATAGCAACACATGGCAGACAACATGGTATAGTGGAAAGAGCATTGGTTTTGGATTTGTCAGATATAGATTGCAGAGTATCTTAATTCTACTTGGACATGTAATTTAACCTTTTTGTATTTTAGTTTCCTTGTCCATGAAGTAGATAATTTTAATATAAATTTTGGAGGATTGTTGTAAGAGTTAAATGAGACAATAGATAAAGTTTTTAGGCACTTAACAAATAGTAGTAGTAATAGTTCTTATTTTGGAAGGTGGTATGTGTGGTGGTTAAGAACACCAACTTTGGGTCTTGGCTACTTGTGTTCAAATCCCGGTCCTACAACTAAATGGCTGTATAATGGAAGGCCAGTTATTCAACTATTCAGTGCCTCAGTTTCCTCATCTGTAAAATGGAGATAATGATAATAATATCTGTCTCATGATGAAGATTAAATGAGTAAACATATATAAAATGCAACTGTGTCTAGAACGTAGTATTAGTTATGATGATAACTCTGATGGTGGCAGCTGCTCTTTGTTTCCAGAACCCTCATTTAGGGCCACTGCTTTTTTGTTACTAAAATTTCTTGTTCATTTTTCTCCTGACCCTTTCACCACCTGACATACCTATACACCATCTACCTATATTGCTCAAATAGTGTGAAGGGTCCCTCTGCCTTGCAACTGCGTTCAGTTTTCTGTATCTTAACATTTTTAAAAATCTTGATAAATTTCTAGGAAAATCTCATTGATGTTCAACTGAAATACTTATAAGCTGGACATGTAGTACTGTGATACTCCTAGTAACTTATCTGGGAATTGGTCTAGGTCCATCCTTGCAACCCATGATAATGTTTCAAAAAGATACTTTTATATCTTAAGGCCAGAATCTTCTCATTTTCTTTCCAAAAGAAGCAACGATTTGTAATTACATGGAAAATAAAATGAAACTTAATTTGGGAAAACGTTCTATAAATCTTTTGTTACCAAGAATTTACCTTCTCATCTGTCTTGGAAAGCCAGTCTATTAAAAGTCTGTTATAATTGTTACTGATCTCTCTCGTTAATAAATGTCTAAAGATGTGATGCATAGTGCAGACATCACTGTCCATCTGGACCCAGGAGGGCCTCTGACAAACATGGCTAAATCATTTATCATTTTTGAAAGTTGGCATATATGATTTAGGGAAATGTTGGATTTTTTTCTATTAAAGTGATAAAAATAAAAAATATTTTTGTTTCAATGAATCCTAGATACTTTTATCAAATATAAAATTCCATTAGGTATACTTGTTAAAATGGACAAATTTTAACTTACGTTTTCAAAGCATTGCAGGTTTTAAATTACTGTGTTAAGATTTTGATAACAAATTGAATTTCTGAAAATGTCCCTTTTTAAAAATCTTTGTCTTAAACAGAACAATGAAAATGAAACTGCCCTGCACTGTGCAGCTCAATATGGACACTCAGAAGTAGTTGCTGTTCTCCTAGAAGAGCTCACTGACCCGACCATTAGGAACAGCAAGCTGGAAACACCTTTGGACTTGGCGGCACTCTACGGACGGCTTAGAGTGGTAAAAATGATCATCAGTGCACATCCTAACTTAATGAGCTGCAACACTCGCAAGCACACGCCACTTCACCTTGCTGCGCGCAATGGCCACAAAGCAGTCGTGCAGGTGCTGCTGGAGGCAGGAATGGATGTGAGCTGTCAAGTGAGTCTGCTTTTAGCTATGCTTTAAAAGTGATGATGCTGTTGCTTGGCCTTGGGATTCAAATGTGAAAACCTGTATGTAGAAATCTTTTAATCAAATTGTTCACAAGTATTTTTGTAACTACTAAATTCAAGGTACTATACCACCTACTTTTGGGAAATAGGAAGAGGCATAATCTCTAACCTCATTCTAATTTGAGGGCTATATACATGAGAAGTTAGTAGATGGCAGTTGTGTGTGGTATCATTAGTAATTGTTTCCTTTGTCCCAGTATCTAGCACACAGCCTAATATACTGTAGGAATCCAGTCAGAGTTTAATGAATGAATGGAACAAAATTCACTTTAACATTGTTGAGTATGTACTTTGAGTTTAGCATGTTGACACATTTAGAATTCAATTCTCACAGCTGTCCTGTGGGATTGAGAACTATTAAATTTCAGTGAAGAGATGAGGAATCAGATTCAAAGATTTAAGAAATTTGCCTAAGGACACATAGTTGATAAAACTGGAATGTGAATTTAGATTTACTGATTAAAGTCCAGGCTTCTTTCCACTGTAATGTACTGTCTATACATAACTGATGAAGGAATGATCACTATGCCTAAGGGCAATCAGAAAAAAAATGGAAAAGGTGTGATTTGAGGTGAGCTTTGGAGGAAGAATAGGATTTGGATAGGTTTTGTTTTTCCGCAAGAATGGGCAACCTACTTTATAAAGTTTAATTTAATTTAATTTAATATATTTTATTATTGTTATTATTTTTGAGACAGAGTTTTGCTCTGTTGCCCAGGCTAGAGTGCAGTGGTGGGTGGCATGATGTCAGCTCACTGTAGCCTCCACCTCCTGGGCTCAAGTGATCCTCCTGCCTCAGCCTCCCCAGTAGCTGGTGGGACTGCTGGTATATACCACCATGCCCAGCTAAGTTTTGTATTTTTTGTAGAGATGAGGTCTTGCTCTGTTGCTCAGGCTGGTCTTGAACTCCTGGGATCAAGCATTCCTTCCACCTTGGTATCCCCAAGTGCTGGGATTATAGGCATGGGCTACTCGGCCTGGCCACAACCTATTTTTGGTATCCTGTCTTAAGTTAGCCCCAACTCCAGGGTAAGTCTTTTTTTTTTTTTGCCATTTCCTCCTTTCATGGTTATTTCTTGGCTTCTAAGGTAATGGCAGCATTCTTATCTTCCAGAGACTTTTTTGCTTTCTGTCATATTGTGACTTCCCCTTATTAGTAAGCCATTGATGTGAAACAAACTATCCCACAACTTAATAGCCTAACACAATTATCGGGGGAACCAGCCCCCAATATTTCAACATAGGTTCTTTTCTATTTTCCCTAAGTGTCAGCCAGTCTGAGAAGTAAAGAGAAAGAGTACAAAGAGAGAAATTTTACAGCTGGGCCTCTGGGGGTGACATCACATATTGGCAGGTTCCATGATGCCCCTTGAGCCGCAAAACCAGCAAGCTTTTATTAGGGATTTCAAAAGGAGAGGGGGGTATGAACAAGGAGTGAGTCACAAAGATCACATGCTTGAGAGGGCAATAAAAGATCACAAGGGCAGAGAGGCAGAGCAAGATCACAAGGCCAGGGCAAAATTAGAATTACTGATGAGGTTCCATGTCCTGCGGGGCACGCATTGTCATTGATAAACATCTTAACAAGAAATAGGGTTCGAGAGCAACAACTGGTCTGACTAGAATTCACCAGGCAGGAATTTCCTAATCCTAGCAAGCCTGAGGGCGCTGCAGGAGACCAGGGCGTATTTCATACTTTATCTTCAACTGCATAAGACAGACACTCCCAGAGTGGCCATTTAGAGGCCTCCCCCTGGGGATGCATTCATTTCCCAGGGTTAGTCCTTGCTGGGAAAGGAATTCAGCGATATTTCTCCTATTTGCTTTCTGCAAGAAGAGAAATATGACTCTGTTCTGCCTGGCCTGGCAGTCAGTCAGACCTTATGGTTATCTCCCTTGTTCCGTGAAAATCACTGTTATCCTGTTCCTTTTTAGGATGCCCAGATTTCATATTGTTCAAACACACATGTTTTACAAACAATTTGTGCAGTTAATGCAATCATCACAGGTTCCTGAGGAGACATACATCCTCAGCTTATGAAGATGATGGGAATAAGAGATTAGAGTAAAGACACATAGGAAATTGTAAGAGTATTGATTGGGGAAGTGATAAATGTCCAGGAAATCTTCACAATTTATGTTCAGAGATTGCAGTAAAGACAGGTGTAAGAAATTATAAAAATATTTGGAGAACTAATAAATGTCCATGAAATCTTCACAATTTATTTTCTTCTGCCGTGGCTTCAGCCGGTCCCTCTGTTTGGGGTCCCTGACTTCCCGCAACACACAAAAGCTCTTTATTTAACTCATAATTCTGTGATTGACAATTTAGTCTAAGCTCAACTGATGGTTCTTCTGGTCTTGGCTGGGTTCTCTTGTGTGTGAAATCAACTGCAAGTCAGTTATGTGTTTCTGTTTCAGAGGCTGGCTGGATGTTGTCTAGGGTGATAGGTCAGACTACCACTTGTCTGTCATGATTCGGCAGGTCAGCCTGGGCTCATTTACATGGCGTGCATGGTTCTGAGAGAGAGAACAGAATTGTACAAGGCTTCTTGAGGCCTAGGCTTGGAACTAGCACACCTTCACTTCTGCCATGTTGCTTGGCTGAAGCAAGTCATAAAGGCAACCCATATTCAAGGAGTGGGAAAATAGAGTCTACCTCTGGATTAGAAGAGGGTGTGAATTGTAAAAGGGTGTGAACACCCAGAGGGACTAAATGTGGCACATTCTGCAAATAATTTACACACTCCAAGTGGAATACATGCTCACAAATGGGGTTATTTTTCCTAGGAATTGTTCAGAGATTGAATCCTGTATTTCCAGAGTTTTCTTTATTGAATTTAGAAAAATCTCAGGCCTTCCAATCTCAGATTTAAGGCTAGCACCCTGAACCTAAGATCTTTTCTCAATTTCTTATTTATTCAACTTTGGCAGCCTCTCAAAAAAGCATAAGATTTTTTTCTAACAGTCATATTAATAAGGAAAAACAGTCTTTCTCCTCAAAGCGGTATTGAAAATAAGTAGGTACGCTTACTATTGTAGGTGACTCACAAAGTTATTTTCCTAAAAACTGTTTAATGATAAACTAGATGTTTATTGTATAAATGTTGAATTTCTCTAATCTAGATGTACTGCTTTCACACTTCTGTAATATTTTAAAATTTGATTGCACAGACTGCAGTATAACCAAGGACTTTCACTCTGACTGAGGTCAGTAAACCTCTTGGTATCCCTGACCAAGATCTTTTCATGTTTTGTACTAGATGACCAGAAGGGAAAGAGTCTAAATTCAGTTTTATAAATATATACAATGTGTCCTTTTTTTCTGCACAGCACTGTATTTTGTGCTTTTGGAGCATAAAAAATCAAAACTATCTCTGCCCCACACTTAGTGGAGGAGACAAAAAATTTGCAAGAATAACTTCCATCCATGATATATAATAAATGCTGAAACAAAGAGCTGTGGATCTACGGGTGAGGAAAATAATGGATTTTAAGAGGAAGAATATGAGAAGTCATTGATGGAAGTGACATTTGAAGAAGACCTTTGAAAGTCCAACAGGACTTTGAATTTTAGATGGCATTTAGCTTCCATATGTGTATTATTTGGCTAAAGAGTGTTTTAAAATATTGAATTTGAGAGCTTTTAGATGGGGTAAATGCTCTCCAAGGCTCCAACCTCATTCTACCATTTTATATCATTGCCAGTGTCATTTCTTTAGATTTTCTGCTTGGTCCTCACCACATTTGGATTTGTTACTCACATATCAGAGGAAAGGCAGACAATATGTTTAGATCACTTTGAACACCTAATCAGAAGCATCGGGGTGATGTCTAAGGTGGGCAACTTTTGTGTTGCTATAACCTCTTTCATTGACACTCATTCTAAGAGTTCTAGGAAGTAGAACTGACATCTTTCTAAAATATATCTCAATGAAATGAATCTTCCATATTATATTTAGCCTTAGTTGATATTTTGCTTTTGTTATTGTTGCTTTTTTCATAGAAAACATGTTTTTTTTTTAATTTTTTTGTCTCATTGCCTTTTTTTTGAGAGGGATGAATATTTAATTGTATTACTCAAATTAATTGTTACCAAGTTTTCCCCATCAGACTCAGTGCAAAATTTTTTAATATCAAGTAGGTTTGTTGATATTCTCACTGGCTGAGAGTGAACAATGTAGCTAGTAACCTTAAATTGTTTCAGTAGATTTAATATTCATTAAACTGCTTTAGCTAACCTGTTGGGAATTAGCAGTATTAAAAGTAATCCCATTTGGTAAATTATAGTATTGTACTTTTAGACTTCGATTACATTCAACTTATTATGAATAAATCTTTAAAATTTATAGATGTTTTTTAAGGATCTTGTCCTTTCCTAGCAATTACATGTGATTTGATTTGATTTTACTTTTTTTTTTTTTAAAGGCAGGGTCCTACTCTGCCACCCAGGCTGGAGTGCAGTGGTGCAGTCATGCTCACTTCAGCCTAGAACTCCCAAGCTCAAGTGATCCTCCAGCTTCAGCCTCCTGAATAAGTGGGACTATAGGCATGTGCTGATGTGCTCGGCTAATTTTTTTAGTTTTTGTAGAGAAAAGGTCTCACTATGTTGCCTAGGTTGGTCTCGAACTCCTGGACTCAACTGATCCTCCTTTCTTGGTCTTCCAAAGTGCTGGGATTACAAATTTGAGCCAGTGCACCCAGCCTACATATGTTTTTAAATGCAGTATTGATGTCAGTATTTGCTCTAGAGGTTTATTTTCTGCATCATTACTCTCTGAGTAATTTTAAATTATAACACATATTTAAAATACTAAGTAATACTTTGGGCAAATTTCATATCATATTTACTTATAAACCCTTTAGTCTTTAAATATTTTTAATAAAGAGAATCAGTCAAAGTAAGATATTAAGAAGGTAGGGTTGAATGGGCAATTTTCTCTTGAAGTTAGCAATTATTTTTATGGAGTTTGAACTTGATTTTGGGTAGCCAGGTAGCGATAGTGCCATATCATGCTAGTGCTTTCATTGTGTGAGTTTCTTGTAAGTGTCTCTCATCAAAACTTGAAGAGTTAAAGAACTAGTACAACCTTAAGCCAATTAGACTTTATGTGACTACTAAAGTAAAATGACAGAAAGTTAATAATAAAGAGTACAAGTTTCCATGCTAAGACCTGTTAAGATGCAAAACTGAGTTAGATACAGTTTTTGCTCTCAAAGGCTTATAGTGGCACCAGAAATAAGATATGTACATAAGCAAGAATTATCCATTATAATCCATTTACTCTCTGATTTCCCTAGATGATAATTTCACGACATCTGTTTTCCAAAACTTCAACACCTCCTTCTCTATCATCCCTCTCTGATCATGATACTGCTTTTATTTCACTGAGGAAACCACAAGCAATCACAAATTTCCACCAGCACATCTGCCAGCGTACCTGTGTCTACTTTCCTTCCTGGTACTTTAAATGAATCTTTTAGGTTTGTATCTATGGCTAATTCCTCTCTACTTGTTCATTGGATCCTATCCTTTCTTGTCTACTTGGGAACTCTGACAAATATTTTCTGTCTTTAATACCATAACTTTGTTCTTTCTCAACTGTACTATTTCCATAAGGATGCAAAGATATAGTATTTCTCATCTTTTAAAAACTCTCTTGATCTCACATTTCCTTCTCCTTACCATCCCCTTTCTCTGACCCCTTTATAGCAATGTATTTGGAAAGGCTTGTTTTTACTCATTGTTCCCAATTCATTTCCTCCATTCTCTCTTGAAGCCACTCTAGCTCCCTCACTCTTTTAAAAGTCCTTGTTTTTGCCTTTGTCAAGTTGTCTAATGACTGACATACTTTTAGATCCAACAGTCGATTCCTGCTTCTCCTCTTACTTGATTCATCATCAGCACTGACAAAGTCAGTATCTGTCTCTTCTTTGAATCACCGTTTTCTTTTGACCTCTGAGATACTACTGTCTTTTTGTTTTCATTTAGTTCACTGGTGACTTCTTGAAGAAACTGGGGGAAGTATGTTTGATGCTTTAAGTTAGCCTGGGGATCTCTGCTCCACGTGTCTATTATCTTCCTCCTGGGACTAGGCAGGGGGGCATTGACTGTGCACAAGAGAGTAAACTCAACCATGCAAGCACAGTTTGGGCCTCTGCTTGCATCATGTTGGTTACCATCCATTGGCTAAATCAGGTAGCAAAACCAAGCCTCAAATAAAGAGGTAGAGAAATATACTCAACTTATATAAGTGGAGAGAACTGCAAAGTCATATGGCAAAGAGCATATAAAAGGAGAGGCCAATAATGTAATCTATCATGTCCCTATTCCATAGTCAACTGCCCTCATCTTCTTGCTTTCTAAGCATCAGAGTGTTCCAGGGCTTAGTACTCAAACATCTTTTCTTCTCTGTCTATACCTACTTCCTCATTGACCTCATCCAATCTCTTGGGTTCCAATATCATCTTTATCTGATAATTACCAAGTCTATTTCTTCATCTCAGACTCCACCCTAACTCTCAATTTGTGTATGTAATTACCTAATGGACGTATCTATCAGATGACTAATAGGCTTCTCAAACTCAGCATTTCCAAAGCTGAAAATGTAGCATCTGTACCCCTTTCTTCAAAAATTTGCATATCACCTGGTCTTTCCCATTTTGTCAAAAGGCAGTGCCATCTTTCTAGTTGTTTGACCCAGAATTTTACAGTTTCTTTCAGATTTTATATTCAGTTCTTCAGCAAATCCTACTGGTTCTGTGCTCAAACTGTATCCAGAATTTCACTACTTTACGTTATCTTCAAGATTAACACCATAGTCCAAGACCTAATCATCTCTTGCCTCCTGATAGTTTTCCTCCTTTTTTTTGGCTTCTGTATTGTCTGCTTTGGTTGCCACAGCAAAATATTATAGACTGAGTGGCTTAAGCAACGGAAATTTATTTTCTCACAGTTCTGGAGGCTAGAAAGTCCAAGATCAAGTTCCGGCCAATTCAGTTCCTGAGCGAGGGCTCTCTTCCTGGCTTGTTAGATGGCTGCCTTCTTGTTACATCCTCACATGGCCTTTCTTCTGTGCATGAATGGAGAGAGAGTTCTCTGATGTTTCCTCTTTCTCTTATAAGGACACCAGTTCCATTGGATTAGGGCCACACCCTTATGACCTGATTTAACCTTAACTACTTCCAGAAAGGCCATATATCCAAATACAATCACACTGGAGGTTAGGGCCTTAGCATGTGAGTTTTGGGGTACACAGATATTCAGTCCATAACATACTCCCTTCAGTCTATTTTCAGCCAAACAGCCAGAAGTGATCCCATTCAGTCAGGTAATTTCATTTTCCTACTCAAAAACACTTCTATTGGTTTTCCATTTCACTCAGAGCAAAAGCCAGAGTCCTTATAGTGTCTGATAGGGTTTTATATTACTTAGTTTCACTGTCTCTCTAAAGCTACCACCTTCTCTTCTTTGCCCTTCTTCACTTAGTTTCATCCACAGTGACCTTGTTGTTCTTGTTGGGACACATTATGTACACTCCTACCTCCAGGCTTCTGCCTTACTAACCGTTATGACTTTCTTCCCCCTACTTTCCTCAGGTGTCTTCTCCAATGTCACCTTAGTAGGGAGGCCTTTCTTTACTTATCTTACTCACTACCTAAGCAACTCCCTTTCTTTCACTTTTAACTGAACCCTGGCTTCTCTATCAGGATACCCTAGCCCCTCCTGCCTTCTCATGCCATGCTACAAGGCACTATGCTCCAGGAGGAAGAAAATTTGTTTCCTGCTCTCATGGAGTTATAGACTAGTAGGGATGACAGAAAATAAGCACATCAACCACATAAAAATGACAAATTGCAGTGAGTGCTATAATGGAAACAAATTGGGTGTTGTGATTGAAACGGAAGGGTCAGAGAGGTCTCTCTTTGGATGTGCTCCTTAAATGGGGCTAACTTTCTAAGAGGCTAGCATCAGAGGAGTAAGAGATGAAGCCATGAGATAGAAGGGCTTACAAGAAACAGAATGTAGGGAGAGAGAAGAGGCTGATTAAAGAATATTCAGGGAGTTTCCGGAAAAAGAGGTCTGTAAAGAAGCAGTTATGAGAGGAATGCCAAGACAGCACAATTTCATGTAATCAATTCATTTATCATATATTTATTGAGTGCCTACTATGTGCCAGAGGATATAGCAGTAACAAAAGTAGGCAAAAATTGTGCCTAAAAGAGGGAAGATGACTCTTCATAAAGTGTGGAATAAAGAAAAGTAAGATAGGGGATAGAAGCTTGAAGTGAAAGCAGGTTCACAGGAAGTTTCTTTGGTTGTTTGTTGTGTTTTTAAATAGTAGAACGGTGTGTATGTTTATGGAGAAAGATTGCCTTGAAGATGCAAGAGGCAGGGATGATCAGAATTGAAGAAGAAGCAGAAAGTGGTAGAATAAAGAGCACAAGTGGAGAATTAGTGTTAATGAAGAGAAGGATGCTTCCTTTGATATGAAGTGAAGGAAGAGAGAATGAGTAAAGACCAAGACTTGAAGTCCCCAGTTTAATAGAGGGAGGTTTCTTCTTTTGAATAGGAACAATGGTATTCTGAATTATTTGAAGACACGCCCTATTTCTCTCATGCCATTTTCCTCCCAGTTTAAACATCCTTATGACCTTTATTCTTGACACCATGTTTTTCTGGGTCCTTTATTCTTTGGCACTTTCTTCTCTGGACACATTGTATTCTGTCATTGGTCCTAAAAGTTAGATACCCACAGTTGAACCTACTCCTCTAGATATGGTCTAGCTAATGCAAAAGAACTGCTGCCTTCCAACTTGTTCAGACATCATGTTTGTTGACAAATGCTAAGTTGAGTTGTTATCTTTTAAGATATATATATTTTTTAATTCCAAGAGGTGCCCACATGGCTAAATACCAAACAGGGTACTAGGGAATTTTACTTCTGAGTTAAATGCCATTCTAGTTGTTTTTTCTTCATCTCCAGTAAGGTTATCTGTATTCACCAGTTGTCACAGTAGTTGTGGGTCTTGCTTCTCACAGTTTTATGCTATCTGTGCTATTTTCTCTACTGATCGTTACCACAATCTTTATTGCTTTATTGCTTATCGTCAGTGTTATCTTTATTTTCTCCTTTAATCAAGAATCTGTCTTCCTTTATCTCGTCATTCTCCTTTGCAGGCTTCAGGAGGATTATGGTTGGAGTGCTAAATTTGGAAGGGGGAACCAGTGCAGCTAAGCTCTGACATCTTTGCCTCCCTTTTCCATCTGCTGTTTTGGCACTCTGGTAGAATAGATAACCTAAAAACGACTTTAAAACAAACTAAAAACGACTTTAAAACCTAAATTTTGGATAAAATATAACAAACATCCCTTTAAATGCACAACTGAGCTTCCATGGAAGTCACAGAAATATATAACGCCAAAAAGAAGGGAAACTGAAACCTAGGGCTGTAAACATGAACGTCATCTTCTCTCCCTTTTTCCTGTGACTTGTTTTACTCAGCTTTGGTGCTACCAAGGCTTGACTTTAATAGATGTTTCTAATCAATGAGAGAATTTCTTTTGCTTTCATCAACAATTCAGTTATTGATGTTAACATATATATCATTGCAGTGCTTTTTGCACAGCTGTTTTCATCACTGTGTTCAGAAGTTTGTCTTTTATTCCCCCCTAAAAGGTGCTGAGATGTTATGAGTGCTTTATTTGTGGTTACTGGATAAGTTTTGAAATGTCACTGTGTTATAAACTGCATGATTATCTATTTTGGAAATTTTGTTTGTTTAAAATGATTGCTTTAAATAAAATGGAGAATTTCAATCTGTAGGAAAAGCAGGACTGAAATCTCCAGGGATGGGAGCCGATGGATTCACGTAATTGAATGTTGTTTTTTTGTAGACTTTCTACTTTCTTATAAAATGTTTTGGACTAAATACTTCACAAGAATAGAATTTTTCAAGGTCTGGCCGGTTATGGGTTGTAGATTTGGGGCAGAATGCTGGGATGTACAGAATAGTGCTCATTTTAGTGAGAATATTAGACAATTAGACACGGACTCTGTCTAGGGTGTAATAAGCCACAGAGCACTTTTTTTTTTTAATCTTACTTTACACCTTGGCAAAATATTCTTAAATTTTTCTAATCTCTGATGAAAAGAAGGAAATTATTACATAATTAATCTACATTTTGAAAAGTCCATGGGTTTGACATATTTAAATTCTGTACACTATGTGACAACGTTGTGATAGCAATAAATAGTTCTTGGTACCACTGTTTACCTTAGACTTATGAGACCAATCCATTCCATTTGACAGTTCTTATGTTCTCTTACCAAAGAAGCTAATTACAACAACCTTGAATTTGTAAAAACGGATTCATTTTTACAGGCTAAACATATGTTTATCATCTACTAATCTTTTCTATTTTTATTGAAGAATTCTGTGTCTTCTTATTGTATGAAAACATTAGTTCTACTTAACATAGCATTTTTATCTTGGAATAATGTAAAGGATATACATGTATGTAATTAATATTAACATAATTGAGGTTACTTTTAAAAATAGGTTTTCTAATTGCTTTTTTAATAGAAATATTATTGATAATACTTGTCATTACTTTATAGTTTAATAAAACACTTAAAAAATCTTATTTGTTGTATGTTTATCTTATTTAACCTTCCTAATAACTGTATTAGGTTTTTAAAATTTGTATTTTATTTTTAATTTTTCCCACACAACATGGATATATCTGTTAGGCTTTTAATATTTTTCTCATAGGATATATGAATTTTCAGAGATAGTGATTTTCCCAAGCTATTAAAAACCAAGCTGCCACTGAAACCCAGGTTTGCTACATCTGCTTTTTGCAGAAAGAGATTTGTTGATTTATGGTGGAGATTATGTATTTTCATTGTCTAGAATATAATAGTTCCCCCCACCCCCTGCCACCCATCCAACCTTTATCTGAGGTTTAGTTTTCTGTAGTTTCAGATGCTTGCAGTCAACCACGGTCTGAAAACATTAAATGGAAAATTATAGAAATAAACAACTTATACGTTTTAAATTGCATGTTATTCTGAGTAGCATGATGAAACCTCTCACCATCGTACTTTGTCCTGCCTGGGACATGAATCATCCCTTTGTCCAGCATCTCTGTGCTGTAGACACTACTCGCCTATTGGTAGCCCTCTTGATTATCAGATCGACTGTTCTGGTGTTGCACTGCTTGGGTTCAAGTCACCCATATTTTACTTAATAATGGCCCCAAAGCACAAGAGTAGTGATGCTGACAATTTGAATATTCCAAAGAGAAGCTGTGAAGTGCTTCCTCTAAGTGAAAAGGTGAAAGTTCTTGACCTACTAAAGAAAAGAAAAACTTGTACGCAGAGGTTGCTAAGATCTATGGTAAGAATGAATCCTCTATCTGAACTTGAGAAGAAAGAAAAAGAAATTTGAACTAGTTTTGCTGTTGTGCCTCAAACTGCAGAAGTTACAGCTATAGTGCACGGTAAGTGCTTAGTTTAGATGGAGAAGGCCTTAAATTTGTTGATGGAAGACATGAACAGAAATGAATTCTGATGGATGGCATTCGGGTTCAGCACTATCCTTGGTCTTAGACATCCACTGGAATGCTTGGAATATATTCCCTGTATATAAGGTAGGACCCTTTCAGTGTCTACAGTGTGCATCATCCTTTATCAAAGTACCTGGGAAACCGAATCAGTGCCGAAAGTAGACACTACTATATTTTTAACTATTTGTTTAGATTTAGCCTCATATTAACTGTTCTCTTTATTTATCATTACTTCTTGCATCTCAGTTCCTTTTCTGAATTATATCCTATAGAAGTTCTTTCAGTAAGAGTCTTAAGTAACCATTTATTTTTAGTCTGTCTGAAAATGTTTTTATTTTACTCTCATTCTTAGAAGGTAGTTTGGCTGAATGTAGAATGCTAGGTTGATGGTTTTTTTTCTCTTGTCACATGAAGGCATTATACTTTCTTCTGACTATATTTTTGTTGAGAAGTCAGCTATTGATATAATTATTATTTCTTTTTAGGCATTTTTTCTCTCAGGGTGTTTTAAAATTATTATCTTAGTAGTTTTGTAGTTTTACTGTGATATATCCAGGATGTATTTTCATTTATCTTTCTTGCTGGTCCTGGAACTTAGTGTCTTATCAATTATGTAAAGTTCTTAGCCACTGACTATTATTTACCTCTATCTTCTTCTTCTAAAACTCTGATTAGACATATGTTGAATCCTCTTATTTTATTCTGTCTTTCATATTTTCTATCTCATATTTCTTTTTTACCTTCTTTGCTTAGTTGTTTCTGTAACCATTTAAAAAGTTTTAAATGTAAAATTTTTGTGGGTACATAGTAGGTGTGTATATTTATGGGGTACATGAGATATTTTGGTATGCATATGCAATGTACAATAATCACATCATGGGAAATTGAGTATCCGTCCTCTCAAGCATTTATCTTTTGTGTTACAAACAATTTTATTATTAAATGTACAGTTGAATAATTATTGATCATAGTGCCCCTGTGTGCTATCAAATACTAGGTCTTATTCATTCTTTCTATTTTTTGTACCGTTTAACCATTCCCACCTCCCTCTAACCTCTGTGCCCCCACTACCCTTCCTAGCCTCTGGTAACCATCCTTCTTTATCTCTACGAGTTCAACTGTTTTGATTTTAAATCCCACAAACAACTGAGAACATGTGGTATTTGTGTGTCTGAGCCTGGCTTATTTCACTTAATGTAATGATCTCCAGTTCCATCCATGTTGTTGCAAGTGACAGAATCTTATTCTTTTTGTGTGGCTGTATAGTCTCCAGGAAATGTGTGTGTGTGTGTGTGTGTGTGTGTGTGTGTGTGTACCATATTTTCTTTGTCCTTTCTTCTGTTGATGGACACTTAGATTGCTTCCAAATCTTGGCTATTGTGAAAAGTGCCACAACAAACATGAGATTGTAAATATCTCTTCAAAATACTGATTTCCTTTCTTTGGGGTAGATATCCAGCAGTGGGATTGCTGGATCATTTGGTAGCTCTATTTTTAGTTTCTTGAGGAACCTCCAAACTGTTCTTCATAGTGGTTGTACTAATTTACATTCCCACCTACAGTATATGAGGATTCCCTTGTTTTCATATCCTCACCAGCATTTGTTATTGCTTAACATTTGGATAAAAGCCATTTTAACCAGGGTGAGGTGACATTTCATTGTAGTTTTAATTTGCATTTCTGTGATGATCAATGATGCTGAGCACCTTTTCATATAGCTGTTTGCCGTTTGTGTGTCTTCTTTTGAGAAATATCTATTCAAATGTTTTGCCAGTATTTCAATTGGATTACTAGACGTTTTCCTATAAAGTTTTTTTGTTCCTTATATATTCTGGTTACTAATCCCTTGTCAGATGAGTAGTTTGCAAATATTTTCTCCCATTCTGTGGGTTGTCTCTTCACTTTGTTGATTGTTTCTTTTGCTGTGCAGAAACTTTTTAACTTGATATGATCCCATTTGTCCATTTTTACTTTGGTTGTTTGTGCTTGTGGAGTATTACTCAAGAAATCTTTGCTGAGACCAATATCCTGGAGATTTTTCTCAAAGTTTTTCTGTGGTAGTTTCAGAGTTTGAAGTCTTAGATTTAAATCTTTAATCCATTTTGATTTGAGTTTTGTATATTGTGAGAGATAGGAGTCTAGTTTCATTGTTCTGCATATGGATATTCAGTTTTACCAGCACCATTTATTGAGACTGTCTTTTTACCAGTGTATGTTCTTGGCTCTTTTGTCAAAAATGAGTTCACTGTAGGTGTGTGGATTTTTTTCTAGGTTTTCTATTTTGTTCCATTGGTCTATATGTCTGATTTTATGCCAGTACCATTCTGATTTAGTTACTATAGCTCTGTAGTATAATTTGAAGTCACGTAATATTATTCCTTCAGTTTTATTCTTTTTGCTCAGGTTTGCTTTGACTATTCTGGGTCTTTGGTGATTTTGTATAAATATTGGGATTGTTTTTCCATTTCTGTGAGAAATGTCATTGGTATTTTGATAGGTATTGCATTGAATCTGTAGATTGCTTTGGTTAGTTTGGACATTTTAACAATATTGATTCTTCCAGTTCGTGAACATGGAATATCTTTCCATTTTTGGTGTCCTCTTCAATCTCTTTCATCAGTATTTTACAGTTTTCATTGTAGAGATTTTTCACTTCTTTGATTAATTCCTAGGTGTTTAGTTTTATGTGTGGCTACTGTAAATGGGATTTTTAAAATTTTCTTTTTCACATTGTTTACTGTTGGCATATAGAAATGCTGCTGATTTTTGTATGTTAATTTTGTATCCTGCAACGTTGCTACATTTGTTTATCAGTTCTAATAGTTTTTCAGTGGAGTCTTTAGGTTTTTGAAAATATAAGATTGTATTATCTGCAAACAAGGATAATTTGACTTCTTCCTTTCCAATTTGGATGCCCTTTATGTCTTTCTCTTGTTTAATTGCTCTAGCTAGGATTTCCAGTTCTATTTTGAGTAACAGTGGTGAAAGTGGGCATTCTTGTTGTATTCCAGATCTTAGAGGAAAGGCTTTTGGTTTTCCCCCATTCAGTATGACACTAGCCGTGAGTCTGTCATATATGGCTTTTATTACATTGAGGTGTTTTGAGTATTTTTTTTTTAATTAGGAAGGGATGTTGGACTTCATCAAATATGTTTTCAGTGTTGGTTGAAATGATCATGTTTTTTGTCCTTCATTCTGTTGATACAGAGTATCACATTGATTGATTTGCATATGTTGAACCATCCTTGCATCACAGGGATAAATCCTACTTTGTTGTTGAATTTGGTTTGCTTGTGTTTTGTTGAGGATTTTTACATCAATAGCAATTAGAGATACTGGTCTATAGTTTTCTTTTTTTGATGTGTCTTTGGGTTTAGTATCAGATTAATACTGGTCTTGCAGAATGGGTTTGTAAGTATTCCATCTTCCTCTGTTTTTCAGAATAATTTGTGTAGGATTGGTATTAGTGTTTTAAATGTTTGGTAGAATTCATCAGCGAAGCCATCTGTCCTGCAGTTTTCTTTACTGGGAGACTTTTTATTATGGCTTCGATCTTGTTACTTGTTATTGGTCTGGTCAGGCTTTGGAATTCTTAATGGTTCAATTTTAGTAGGTTGTATGTATCTCGGAATTTATCCATTTCTTCTAGATTTTTCAGTTTGTTGGTATATAGTTGTTCATATCAGCCACTTATGGATCCTTTGAATTTCTGTGATATTAGTTGTAATGTCTCCTTTTTCATTTCTGATTTCATTTATTTGGGTCTTCTCTCTTGTCTTAGTCTGGCTAAAGGGTTGTCAATTGTGTTGTTCTTTTCAAAACAACAACTTTTTGTTTCATTGATCTGTTGTCTTTTTTTTAAATCATTTCAAATTCATTTATGTCTACTCTGATCCTTATTATTTCCTTTCTTCTCTTAATTTTGCATTCAGCTTACTCTTGCTTTTTAAATTCTTTAAGATGCATCATTAGATTATTTGAAGTTTTTCTTCCTTTTTGATGTAGGCACCGATGGCTATAAAGTTTCCTCTTAGTACTACTTTTGCCGTATCCCATAGGTTTTGGTATGCTGTGTTTCCATGATATTATTTCAAGGAATTTTAAAATTTTCTTTCTAATGTCTTCATTGACCCACTTATTCAGGAGCATATTGTTTAATTTTCATCTGTTCGTATAGTTTCCAAAATTTCTCTTGTTATTGATTTATAGTTTTATTCCACTGTGGTCAGGGATGATGCTTGATATTTTTTCATTTTTAAAAAATGTTTAAAAATTTGTTTTGTGACCTAACACATAGTCTGTCTTTGAGAATGATCCATGTGCTGAGGAGAAGAATGTATATTTTGCAGCCATCAGATAAAATGTTGTATTTTTTCTAAAGTGCAGATTAAGGCCAATGTTTATTTGCTGATTTTCTGTCTGGAAAATCTATCCAATGCTGAAAGTGGGGAGTTGAAGTCTCTGGCTATTATTGTATGTAGGTCTATCTTTCTCTTTAGCACTAATAATATTTGCTTTATATATGTGGGTACTCCAGTGTTTGGTGCATACATATTTACAATTGTAATATCCTCTTGCTGAACTGACCCCTTTGTCTTTATATAATGACCTTCTTTGTCTTTTCCTACAATTTTTGTCTTAAAATCTATTTTGCCTAATATACGTATAGCTACTCCTGCAGTTTTTTGGTTTCTGTTGACATGGAGTATCTTTTTACATCCATTTATTTTTAATCTGTGTGTATCTTTACAGGTAACATGTACTTCCTGTGGGCATCAGATCACTGAGTTTTGTTTTTTCATCTATTCAGCCACTCTATGTCTTTTGATTGGAGAGTTTACTCCATATACATTTAATGTTATCGTTGATAAGTAAGGACTTACTCCTGTCATTTTGTTATTTTTCTCTCTCTCTTTTCTTGGCAGTCTGTTCTTCCTTCTTTCCTTTCTTCCTATCTTCCTTTTAGTGAAGGTGATTTTCTCTGGCAGTAGGCTTTAATTTCATGCTTTTTAATTTTTTTGTGTACCCATTGTATGTTTTTTTATTTGAAGCTACCATGAGGCTTGCAAATACTGCCTTATAGCCCATTACTTTAAGCTGATGACAACACTGATTGTATAAACTAACAAACAAACACAGAAAAAGAAAACTAATAAAAACTATACACTTTAACTTTGTCACCCAACTTTTTAACTTTTTGTTGTTTCTCTTTTTGTCTTATTTCATTCTCTGTGTCTTGAAAATTTGTTGTAGTCATTATTAATTTTTGGTTCATTGTTTAATGTTTCTACTTAAGATAAAAGTAGTTTTCAAACCATAATTACAGTGTTATTCTGGGTTTTCTGTGGCCTATTACCAGTGAGTTTTGCACCTTCAAATGATTTCTTATTGCTTATTAACATCCTTTTCTTTCATATCGAAGAACTCCCTTTAGCATTTCTTGTAAGACAGCTCTGGTGTTGATGAAATCCCTCAGATTTTGCTCGTCTGGGAAGGTCTTTCTTTCTCTTTCATGCTTGAAGGATATTTTTGCCAGATATACCATTTTAGGGTAAAAGTTTTCTTCTTTCAGCACTTTAAATATGTCATGCCACTCTCCTGACCTGTAAGATTTCCATTGAAAAGTTTGATGCCAGATATATTGGAGCTCCATTGTATGTTATTTGTTTATTTTCTCTTACTGCTTTTAGGATTATTTATTTATCTTTGACCTTTGGGGGTTTGATTCTTAAATGCCTTGAAGTTGTCTTCTTTGGTTTAAATCTGCTTGGTGCTCTATAACCTTCTTGTCCTTGAATGTTAATACCTTTCTTTAGGTTTGGGAAGTTCTCCAATATTATCCCTTTGAATAAACCTTATACCCCTAACTCTTTCTCAACCTCCTCTTTAAGGCCGGTAACTTTTAGATTTGCCCCTTTGAGATTGTTTTCTAGATCTTGAAAGCAGATTTCATTGCTTTGTATTCTTTTTAAATTTTCTCTTCTCTTTTTTTATTTTCTCTCTTTTGAGAAGAGAGAATCTCTTCTCAGATTCTCATTTTCAGATGAGATTGGGTGCGTTCAGGGTGGTATGGCCATAGACTCTGAGTATGTTTTCAAATACCTGTCTTCAAGCTCATTAATTTTTTCTTCTGGACTGATTCTGCTCTTAAGAGACTCTAATGCATTCTTCATTACATCAATTGCAATTTTCAACTCTAGAATTTTTGCTTGATTCTTTTAAATTATTTCATTCTCTTTGTTAAATTTGTCTGATAGAATTCTGAATTCCTTCTCTGTGTTATCTTGAATTTCTTTGAGTTTCCTCAAAACAGCTATTTTAAACTCTCTGTCTGAAATATCATATATCTGTTTTTTCTCCAGGACTTGTCCCTGGTGCCTTATGCAGTTCATTTGGTGAGGTCATGTTTTCTTGAATGGTCTTGATGCTTGTAGATATTCATCAGTATTTGTGCATTGAAGAGT
This sequence comes from Rhinopithecus roxellana, assembly GCF_007565055.1. Taxonomy (NCBI): domain Eukaryota; kingdom Metazoa; phylum Chordata; class Mammalia; order Primates; family Cercopithecidae; genus Rhinopithecus; species Rhinopithecus roxellana. The sequence goes on along the minus strand of NC_044558.1, from coordinate 22,012,025 downwards.
TAGATATTAACTGTAGTCTTCACAGTCTGGGCTTGTTTGTATCTGTCCTTCTTAGGAAGACTTTCCAGGCATTTGAAGGGAATTGGGCCTCAAACCCACTAACATTGTGGTTTTTGCAGACTCATAGAGGTACTGCCTTGGTGGTATTGGATAAGATCTGGAAGAATTCTATGTATTACCAGGCAGATACTCTTCTTTCTCCTTTCTCCCAAAGAAATAGAGTCTCTCTTTCTGTGCTGAGCCACCTGTACCTGGGGGTGTGGTGATGCAAACACCCCTTTGGAAACCAACACTAGCATTGCATTGGGTCAGACCTGAAGCCAGCTTGGCACTGTATCCTTATCTTCAGGGCAGTGAGTTCCCCCAGACCCTGGACATGTCCAGAGTAGCTGTCTGGAAGCCAAGGATTAGAGTCAAAAACCTTAGCAGTTTACCTTATGTTCTAATTTACTGCAGCTAAGTTGACACTCACACTGCATTACAAAGTCCTTCTTACTCTTTCTTCCCTTTTCCACAGGCACAGGAGCCTCTCCCTGTGACTACCACCACTTTTGGTCCACGAGGGTTCTTCTAGGTCACTGCCAGTGTTTACTTAAAGCCCAAGGGCTCTTTCATCAGCTTATGATGAGTGCTGCGAGGTCTCAGACTCACCCTATAGGGTAGTAGGCTCCTCTCTGGTCCAGTACAGATTCAGAAATGTTGTCCAAGAGCCTAGGCCTGGACTCAGAGACTCCATATGCCTGCTTGTTTTTTCCTACTATGGCCAAAGTGGTACCTTAGGTGCAAGGCAAAGACCCCTTTACTTTTCCCTCTGCTGTTTTCAAACAGAAGTTGTTCACCTTAGCCACCACAGCTGGGACTGTGCTGGATGACCCTTGAAGCCAGCATTTCTCAGACCATAAGGCCCATGGTATACTCCCTGGTTATTGCTGCTGATTATTTAGGCTCCAAGAGCTCTTTAGTCAGCAGATGATGAATCCTGCCAGGACTGGGTTATTTCCTCCAAGGCAGTGAGTTCCCTTTTGGCCCAACGTACATCTAGAAATGTCCAGGAGTTAGGGCTTCACAACTCTGCCCAGTGTCCTGTCCTACTATGGCTGAGCTGGTATCTAAGATGTAAGACAAAGTCCTCTTTACTCTTCACTCTCCTCTCCTTAAATAGAAGGAGAATTATTGTATTAGTCTGTTCTCCTAATTAAGTCTCCTATTAGTATGTCTCCTAATAAAGACATACCTGAGGTTATAATTTATAAAGGAAAGAGGTTTAATTGACTTACAGTTCCACGTGGCTGGGGAAGCTTCACAATCATGGTGGAAGGTGAAGGAGGAGCAAAGTCACATCTTGAGTGGTGGCAGGCAAGAGGAAGTGCTGAGCTAAAGAGGGAAAAGCCCCTTATAAAACCATTAGATCTTGTGAAAACTCACTCACTGTCATGAGAACAGCATGAGGGTAACTGCCTCCATGAGTAAATTACCTCCCACCAGGTCCCTTTCATGACACATGGAGATTATGGGAACTAAAATTCAAGATGAGGTTTGGGTGGGGACATAGCCAAACCCTATCAATTATGTACTTAAAAAAACTATCATCCAGTTCAATACCCTTTCAGTAGATATCTTATATGTTATTAAGCCATTGATTTTAAATATTATATTTTCTATTTCTAGAATGCTATTTGGTTCGTTTTCACCTCTGGTCAATTTTGATAATTATTCTTTTCTAGTTCTTTCATCTTATTTATCACATATGTATTATATTCTATAGCTGACCATTTCAATATGTGAAATTTTTGTGAGTTTTATTCTTTTGTATTTTTATTTACTAATTCTTGTTCATGGTGGGATGTTTCCTTTCACATTCAGTAATTTATAATTTTGAATTTGTATTTCTTAGAGCTTCATCTGCTGTAATATTTGGAGGCCTGAGTTGAAGGTGTACTTTTACAGAGGGGATTTATATCTGCTTTTTTCTAAACATTTATATCTGCCTGTATTATTAGAAACCCAGGACCACTTGATTCTGCATTTTGGATGAGGATCTGGAGTTCACAGAAATTGTACAGTTTTGCCTTAAACTTACCATATAAGTATAGAATTGTGGTTAGACATTCTTAGGGGGATTTACTTTTTTCACTCTATCTACAACTAAGACCTAGACATCCTTTCCCCTTCTGTGCAATGTGTTGTTGTTGTTGTTTTAATTTTCACTGAGGATGTTGTTCTTTAGAGGTTTTAGAGTTTTGCAGGGGTCCCTCATCTAAGCTTGCAGCTTGCTTAGACTTCAGACTGTCTTCTGCCCCACTGCCACTCGCACCTTGAGTGGCTGGTTAAAGTCCAGGCCCTAGCCTAGCATGGGTTGACAGATTCTCTGGAACAAATACCTGTTCCAAAGCTAACCCCTGGTGTTCATACTTTCTGTCCCCTTTCGCTGAGGCTGTGGGGAATTCTATTTCTTTCCCCTCACTATCCTGAATTAAAATATTCTTCAGTTTGTTTTCAGAATGAACTGAAGCATGCTATATCAGGAAGGATTTTTCTGAAATCAAGTCCAAAATTTTGTGAAAAGTGTAAGGGAATCAAAGTAGTAATCAGAAGCCTGGTTGAAAAACAGCATGAGAATGAGCAAAATTAGATTATTTCAGGAAGTATTTTTAAGGAAGGGAAAAAATAAAATGTTCAAGCCCCACATTGAAATATTTTCTTAAGAGACGAATCAGTTTCCAGTTTTTCATTTCCTTCAAAATTGTGCTGTATATTTAAAAATTATTTTTTTGTTTCCATTTTTTCAGTATCTACATATGCCAGTCAGATTATAATTCAAGTGCATTCCAATCATTCCATCTTGAAGTACATTCAGATCACAGTGATATTCAGTGTTCCTCAAACCTCCTTAATAATGTACTTATCTACTTTAGATTGGGTTAATTATATAATAGACTTTTATTAAAGAGCTTTGGTCAGGCGCAGTGGCTCATGCCTGTGAGCCCAGCACTTTCGGAGGCTGACGTGGGTGGATCATTTGAGGTCAGGAGTTCAAGACCAGCCTGGTCAACATGGTGAAACCCCATCTCTACTAAACATATAAAAATTAGCTGGGCATGGTGGTGCATGCCGTAATCTAAGCTACTTTGGAACCTGAGGCAGGAGGATCACTTGCACCCGGGAGATGGAGGTTGCAGTGAGCCGAGATCATGCCACAGCACTCCAGCCTGGGCGACAGAGCAAGACTCCATCTCAAAAAAAAAAAAAGAGTTTTTACATTGTATGTTATTTTATAGTGATATTTCTATTTCAGGTTGAGATTAGAATCCCACATTAGAGATCACATTTAGTATAGAGTGACAAAATTGCTACCTTGATACTAAATTGAAAACACGCGCGCGCGCACACACACACACACACACACACACACACACACACACACATGACCTACTGATACTTGTTAGATTCTTGAGAGAAGAAGAAAAAGAATGAAAAAAAAAAAAAAAAAAGAGACAACTAACATTTGTGTAGCTGAAAAAGCATCATCTTTGGAATCTTCCCTGAGCTTCCTCAAGGCAGAATCAATCTCATCCTGCACTACTCACAAAATGTCCTAGTTTTTCATCCTGCGTTCTTCCCTCCCTCCACTTTTTGCCCTCAAAAGAATTCCTAAACATCTATATTTTCAAAGTACTTTGCTAGGCATTGGGGATACAATGGTGAAAAAATAGATGTGGCCTACATTTCCACTGAATTTACAGTTTATTATGGGAACTAGACAATTACATAAAATTGTAATGTGGTATTATGAGTGCTGTGATAAGGAAAATATAGATTGATGTGGAACATCTAGGAAAAACACTAAACTTCAGGGGCCAGGGATGTCTTTATAAATGCAATTATTTTAAGCTAAGATTCGAGGTACAGTACATGTTCATGGTTCTGAAAGCATACTGTTTAGACCTACAGAATCACAGGGGAATTTGTTAGAAATGGAAATTCTAGGGCCTAATTTCAGGCTACTGAATCAGAAACTCTGGGGATGGGGCCCAGAAATGTGTTTTTAAACTATCTCAGCAGGTGATTCTTATTCATGCTGAAAATTAACTAGTGGCATAACTATATGGCTAGATTAAGAGTGCTAGGAGTTAGATCCTGCCAGGCAGAGAGACCAGCCTTTGAGACTCCCTGTGGAAGAAAGCAATATGAAATGATTATGGAAGAGTTCAGTATGCCTGGAGCATAGGGTATGAGGTTTAGAAGAGGGTTGTGATGGGCAAAGGATGGGATGGAGAGGAAAGCAGGGAGAAAAGATCATCTGGGTTTCTTAAGCCACATTAAATTTTTTTTTTTTGCTTTTTAATTTTACTTTTAGTTGCATGTAATAATTTTACATATTTAGGGGTACAGAGTGATATTTCAATACATGAACTATAGTATGTAATGACAGGGTAATTAGCATATCTATCACTTCAAACATTTGCCATTTCTTTGTGTTGGGAACATTCAAAAATTCTCTCTTCCAGTAATTGAAAATATATAATCAATTATCATTAACTATCATCACCCTACTAAATAATACTAGGACTTCTTCCTCCTATATAGCTGTAATTTTGTAGTCATTCACCCTATCCTTCTCTCCCTGATCCCCTGCCCAGCCTCTCATAACCATAATATTACTCTCTTCTTCTATGGGCCCAACATTTTTAGCTCACACATATGTGAGAACATGTGGTATTTATCTTTCAGTGCCTGACTTATTTCACTTAACATAATATTCTCCAGGCCCATCCATGTTGCTGTGAATGACAGGATTTTATTCTTTTTTATGGCTACATTAAATTGTTTAGATTTCATTTATCATAAATGTTTACAGACACCCCCCAACTTACAATGATTTAATTTAACAATTTCTCAGCTTTAAAATGGTGTGAAACTGTTGCAATTTTGATATGCTTCAAATTTTGAATCTTGATGTTTTCCCAGGCTAGCGATACGTGGTATATGAGATAGTCAATGCTTTATCATAAAATAGGCTTTGTGTTAAATGATTTTGCCCAACTCTAGGTTAATGTAAGTGTTCTGAGCATATTTAAAGTAGGCTAGTCTGGGCTATGATGTTTGGTAGGTTAAGTGTGTTTTGGATTCTCACTTTGTCACCCAGGCTGGAGTGCAGTGGTGCGATCTCAGCTTACTGCAACCTCCACCTTCCTGGTTCAAGCAATTCCCCTGTCTCAGCCTCCCGAGTAGCTGGGATTACAGGTGCCTGCCACCATGCCTGGCTAATTTTTTTGTATTTTTAGTAGAGGTGGGGTTTTACCATGTTAGTCAGACTGGTCCTGAACTCCTGGCTTCAGGTGATCCACCCACCTTGGCCTCCCAGAGTGCTGGATTACAGGCATGAGCCACTGCACCTGGCCTAAATGCATTTTCAACTTATTGGATACTCAATTTATGGTGGCTTTATCAGGAAGGAGGTAACCCTTTTGGAAGTCAGGGAGCATCTGTGTTTATACATCTGTCTCTTCAAATAGAATGTGAATATATGAGGGCCAGGATGATATTTCCATACCTCAGAATATCCTTCAGCTACTCTTGGCCTATAATTGGTGTTTAATAAATGCATGCTGATGAAATGAGCTTCTTGCATAGTCACAAAAGCCTTGTGAGGTAGGCATTACTTCTCTTATTTTATACTTAAGGAGAGTTAAAGCTAAGAGAAGGTGACATACTAACGTAACAAAGTCAAATGGCTATTTATTTATTTATTTTTGAGATGGAGTCTCACTCTGTGACCCAGGTTGGAGTGCAGTGGCATGATCTTGGCTCACTGCAATCTCTGCTTCCTGAGTTCAAGCAATTCTCCTGCCTCAGCCTCCTGAGTAGCTGGGATTACAGGCATGTACCACCACGCGTGGCTAATTTTTGTATTTTTAGTAGAGAAGACGGGGTTTTGCCATGTTGGCCAGGCTGGTCTCGAACTCCTGACCTGAGGTGATCCATCTGCCTCAGCCTCCCAAAGTGTTGGGATTACAGACGTGAGCCACTGCACCTGGCCCAAATTTCTATTTAGAAGCAGAGGTGTTTTATAATCCCCAAGACAATGGATTTTTCTTTTAGAATCTCTTCTTTATTCCATGTTACCTTTCTGTTAGGGAGGGCTGAGATTACAGAAAATATGTATGAATATATAAAATGTGAGCATTTTTTTTAAACCTGTAAGCACTCCAAATACAACCGTGCTTTCTTTTTTCTTACTTTTTTTTTCCAGACAGAAAAGGGGAGTGCACTTCATGAAGCAGCTTTGTTTGGAAAGGTGGATGTTGTACGAGTTCTGTTAGAAACAGGTAACTATTGTGATTCTGCATGGAGCTTATCCTGCCAGATACCATTTCTATTTTGGGAATAGACAGGAAAATAACACGATTTTCTTCACAAATCACCCTCTTGCCTTTACTCTAAAATGCAGATACGTATTCATATTATGTAGAACTGAGCTTCAGTATTTAGATAACATTGATATCAATGTGCAACTTCCTTTATGCAATAGATGTTTTAAGTACAAACCTCTTAGTTATTACAATTTTATGCATTTAAGTACTTTAGAGATAAACTACCAAAAGAAAAAGGAGATTTCTGCCTTCTGTAAGAGAGACGAATTGATCCTTGAGAAATTGTCACAATTGTTTGGTTTATTGAAGAACATACTAGTTTTTCTATGTTTTTTATTGTGAACTACAGTAAACAGAGATTTGAGCTCCCTCTCCTTAAGGTAAATTATCCTAGTTAGTTCGTTAACTGAGTAGCTATTGTTAGTAGGCTACAGAAATTTATTTTAAAGGGAACCTTTCAAAGGGAGTGTTTTGAAGGAACAATAAAGTTGGCTTATTTATTTTCATATGTACTTTCTGATTGAAATGAAATAAAACTAGAATTGAGGTCAGATTTGTTTTAAAGATCAAAAGGCATGGGTACAAATTCATGCTTGTAAACAACTGATGGAAATTTTTCATGTTATGGAATATAGTGTGTTTATTTTCCTCTAAAAAATAAAATGAAAAACATTGGCAGACTATTGTATTGTGATTGTATTTGTACACAATTTAACAAAGTTAAAGTTTCATTTATATTTAACTTTGTCATGCAGTGTGGTGTTACAACAAATGATTTGAGGAAACCACCTAAATATTAATATGTGCTGCTGACCCATTCCTATGCAAATTTAAACATGTATTTAATAATCTTACAATGGACTAACATTTGGGACCAGATCCTGTAAACTGGCTTTTTTTTTTTTCGCAATTATGTGTTTGGAAAATTCATAAAATTTTTAGGGCGGTGAAAGGTATTTGCTATGTTAAAATAAGTTCTTTCATACAATATATATTTCCACAACTAAAGTAATAACAGGTGTTTTAGTTACATGCTTCAATAAGTTTGCTCATCAGGTGGATGATGAATGTGACTGACAAATACAATCTAGAATAAATAAATATCATGGAGGGCCGGGCGCGGTGGCTCAAGCCTGTAATCCCAGCACTTTGGGAGGCCGAGACGGGCGGATCATGAGGTCAGGAGATCGAGACCATCCTGGCTAACAGGGTGAAACCCCGTCTCTACTAAAAAATACAAAAAACTAGCCGGGCGAGGTGGCGGGCGCCTGTAGTCCCAGCTGCTCGGGAGGCTGAGGCAGGAGAATGGCGTGAACCCGGGAGGCGGAGCTTGCAGTGAGCTGAGATCCGGCCACTGCACTCCAGCCTGGGCGGCAGAGCAAGACTCCGTCTCAAAAAAAAAAAAAAAAAAAAAAAAAATAGATATCATGGAGTATTTGACCTTGTATTTGAATAAATTCTATGTGGACAACAGTTCAGAATAATCATCCTTTTTCAACTCTGTGAATATTCAAGTGTTCTAAGACTGTTCTTATGTTACTTACATGGTACATGATTATAATCTACTAAATATTTTTACCGTATTATACAGAGAATATAAATCACATGACCATTATACTTTAGGAATTCACATTCTAAATCAATAACATTTTTCAGTGTGATAGTGTGCTATTGAGTTAAATAGTTATAACCCAAAGATATCATAGGGTTGGCTGGGCTCGGTGGCTCACGCCTGTAATCCCAGCACTTTGGGAGGCCAAGGTGGGCAGATCACGAGGTCAGGAAATCGAGACCATCCTGGCTAACACAGTGAAACCCTGTCTCTACTAAAAATACAAAAAATAAATAAATAAATAAAAATTAGTTGGGCGTGGTGGTGGGCACCTGTAGTCCCAGCTATTTGGGAGGCTGAGGCAGGAGAATGGCGTGAACTTGGGAGATGGAGCTTGAAGTGAGCCGAGATCGTGCCACTGCACTCCAGCCTGGGCGACAGAGCAAGACTCCGTCTCAAAAAAAAAAAAAAGATACCATAGGGTCCTGAAAAACAATCTCAAGCATTGGGTGGGTGCCCTTTGAGAGTTAACTCGTGATCAAGAATGTTCCTAATCTTTGGTAACAATAGGCCCCTGCCTTCTTTCTTGCTAAAATCTTGTGCGTGTGTGTGTGGGGGGGGGTGTGTGTGTAGAACTTAATTGTCTTTTTAATCACTTTTAGTGCTTGGTCTGTGTATGTTTGAAATTACAGCAGTTAGATACTGATAGTATCTTTTGAGGACACTTCAGTGGTATATATCTAGTGAGTTTTTCTTTTTCTTTCAGGAATTGATGCCAACATAAAGGATAGCTTAGGTAGAACTGTCTTGGACATTCTGAAAGAACATCCATCTCAGAAATCTCTCCAGATTGCAACACTCTTACAAGGTAAACAGTATTGAATGATGGATGAGTTTGCCTTAAAGTTAGGATCAGATTAAAACTGTTATAGTTTTCTTTTGGATTTTGAGTTAGTGTTTACTTTTGAACAAACTTACTAGTTTTATTTTTTATGGTAGACTTTTAAACTAAATAATAATATCTTTTAATGTTTTATTTTTGGTTTTTAACTACTCAGTATTTTAAAGAAGTTAAAGTGTTTATTTACTCATTTGATATTAGAAGTATTTTTAAAATTCATATATATGTAGTAAATATGTAGTTATGAGCTGGAAGTTAATAAAGCTATAAAGTAGTGATGATTAAGTATTGTTTCACATTTGAATAATACTTTGAGTGTTTTCAGGGATTTGCTACTACTTTGGTTTCTATGACCCTGTGAAGTAAGATAAGTCAGATATTATTTTATTTTTGCACATAAGGGAAACTGAGGCTCTGAGAGATTTGATTTGTTCAAATTCATGTCTCTTAAGTGGCAGAGCTTGTATCTAAATGTTAGATTATCAATAATAACAAAAATTGTATTTAGCCAAAAGAATACAGATTATTTCCTTCCTGATCCAATGGTGTAAAATAACTCAGTCTTACCAGCCTTAGTTTCTGGTAAAAGTCATTTAAGTACATTTGTTGTTAGTGGCATTCATTAGCTCTATTGAAGGTTTGACAACTATCTAGGTATGATTTTTGTTATTTGCATTTTGCATACTTCACCACTTGAACTAAAACTTTTATAAAAAATTAGATTTAAATGCTTTCCCTTCCTGTTTGGTGATTAGGCCTGACATGTAGCATGTTACTTAAAAACCCCAGATGTTTTTTCTCTCCTTTAGCTTCTACCCTGTTCAGCAGTGATTATTTCCTACACTTGTTATGGATTGGCTGCAAGTATGACAGAGGAGGGTGGTAGATAGGTTTTATTAGGTGTCATTTGGGAAGCTGAAGAACAGCATTATTCTGCAGGGAGATAAATGAATTAAAACCAAGTCAGGCAGGGAACATGTAGATACAAGTAGTAAACAAAAGCCAAGGAGGAATAAAAAGAATAGAAGCACTATATGCGGCCATTGTCCTCTCTTCTCTATTTCCAAAACATTTCAGGGAAGTTCAGGCCCCTACAATTTACTTATCAATAAAGAAGTTAATTGCAAGTCAAATGCATGCAGAGATGAATCAGAGAAGAATCCAATCATAGCCTTTTATATAAATTAAAATTAAAATTAAATTGAATAAAAGCTAAAAAATAAGAGTGGCACATACTATTTTTATCAGTCTTCTCCCTCTAGGCACTTTGTATTTCATATTGGATTTTGAGTCTCACTGAATTTTGTTTGTGTGTGTGTGTGTGTGTGTTTTTTTTTTTTTTTTTTTTTTTTTTTTTTTTTTTTTTTGAGAGGGAGTTTTGCTCTTGTTGCCCAGGCTGGAGTGCAGCAGTACGATCTTGGCTCACTGCAATGTCCACCTCCTGGGTTCAAGTGATTCTTCTACCTCAGCCTCCCAAGTAGCTGGGATTACAGGCACTTGCCACCATGTCTGGCTACTTTTTGTATTTTTAGTAGAGAGGGGATTTTACCACATTGGCCAGTCTGGTCTTGAACTCCTGACCTCAGGTGATCCAGCCACCTTGGCCTTTTAAAGTGCTGGGATTACAGGCAGGAGCCAAGGTGCCCAGCCTCTCACTGAACGATGTTTTTTTTTTGAGACGGAGTCTTGCTTTGTCACCCAGGCTGGAGTGAAGTGGCACCCTCTGGGCTCACTGCAAGCTCCGCCTCCCAGGTTCCCGCCATTCTCCTGCCTCAGCCTCCCAAGTAGCTGGGACTACAGGTGGCCGCCACCTCGCCTGGCTAGTTTTTTTTTTTTTTTTTTTTTGTATTTTTAGTAGAGACGAGGTTTCACCATGTTAACCAGGATGGCCTCGATCTCCTGATCTCGTGGTCCACCTGCCTCGGCCTCCCAAAGTGCTGGGATTACATGAGTGAGCCACTGCACCTGGCCGCCTCTCACTGAACTTTTAAAAACTGAAGCATGTGTGTAATATGTCTTTTGGGAAAAGCAAAATAAATGTCAACCACTAGAAAAGGGGATGTGACATAATCATGGACTTTTTAAAAACATACTGCATTGGTTTATCTAAGATGAAGTGTTGTTACATAGGAGTAACTATCTTTGCTCTCCTAAATGGTCAAGATTAATTAGGTATGTTAATTTGTGACAGGGCATACAGGACATCTTTGAAGTTCTCTAATTACTGGCAAATTTCAGAATGTGAACACATCATCTCTGTTCTTTGCATTCCTGGATTTCCCTGGTAGAAATTATTTGAATGTTATGAGGACATACTTGTTTGGCATGAGACTACAAATTTTCTTTATTAGATTTTAAGAAAAAGATTCTTGAATAAAGAAGTATACGCAAATGATCTGTATGAAAAGGGATTTGTTAATTTAATCTTTATACAGAGGTTACAAACTAGCCACTTGTGGGCTGAATACTTTGGCACATAGCACACATGCTTTGTTTATATCACATATTTTGAGCCCACATTGTGTTTCCATAAAAATTGGATTAGCTGTTAACATTTACAAATCTAGAATTTGGCTGGGCGCAGTGGCTCACACCTGTAATCCCAGCACTTTGGGAGGCTGAGGTGGGCGGATCACAAGGTCAGAAGTTCGAGACCAGCCTGGCCAACATGGTGAAACCCTGTCTCTACTAAAAATACAAAAAAAATTAGCCGGGTGTGGTGGCACGCGTCTGTAGTCTCAGCTACTTCAGGGAGCTGAGGCAGGAGAATGGCTTGAACCGGGGAGGTGGAGCTTGCAGTGAGCCGAGGTCACACCACTGAACTCCAGCCTGGGTGACAGAGCGACTCCATCTCAAAAATAAATAAATAAATAAAAATCTGGAATTTTAGCTCAAACTCTGGAGTTTTGGTTTCTCTAAAAGAAGTTTTATTTCAGGGATGAACTTTAGATTGGTCATTTTTTCTCTGGTTAAACATGGTCTGTGAGGCTGAATATTGGTTAACATTTATTTCTACATTCAGATGCTGTTTTCTTTGTGATTAAGAGAAAAGAGAGATGTTTTCTTGTCTTATATTTATCTGGCTTTGCCACCTATTAGCTGAATGAACATGGGCAAGTTAATACTCCCCCTTTACTTGTAATCTTTAAAACTTAGATCCTGCTTGTGTCATAGTTTTGTAAGGATTAGATGAGTTAATGTATACAAAATACTTAGAACAATGCTGGGTCCATAGTAAGCAATATTTAAGTTTAAGCTGCTATTCCTAATATTATATCAAAACTGGAAAAATGAAAAATAGGCTGAGTATGGGACATTACTTAAAGAATAATGGCAATGAACATTATTTCTTTGTGGAAATAAAGTTAATATGCAAATTGTAGTTATCTTACAAGATTACAGCACCATTTTGAAATGAACTTATTCCATTTCATTCATTTATGTTACCTGGCTGGTTGTGGTGTCCATCTGAATTTGACATTCCTGTTTTAGGGTTTAAATCTATTCAAAGCATCTTTCAGACAGTTTAAAATCTTCAGATGGAAAGTAAAGAGAACAACAAGTTTATTGTATCTTCAATAGGTGAATTTATTTTTAAGGAAAGAATGTTTTAAGTTTAGTTTGTAGAAGAAAGGGGTTCAAGAGTTTCTCCCAAATAATCTGGTGTCTTTTTTTTTAATTAAAAACTTTAAGGTCATCATGATGTTCTTTTGATATGTTTGGTTTTTTGAAGTTCTTTTGAAAACTTAGGATATGAGAAAATAAATGCAAAACTGATCACCAGAAGTAAAACATAAAATGTACTGGTTTTAAATAAATGAATTCAAGTATGTAATCTCAAAAATGTATACACACAGAGTATTTAGAAGGTGTGGGAAGATCTTCAGTCCTTGAAGAGCCTGTGCAGGAAGATGCAACACAAGAAACACATATTTCATCTCCTATTGAGTCTCCCTCCCAAAAGACCAAAAGTGAGTACCTAATTATAAAGCCCTGGAAACTATGCTAGACTTGTATGTACAGTTGTGAAAATTTCAAGTCTAATAGGTTATATCCTATACTCTATATTTCATCCATTTATAAGAGCTCCTGGTACTGGTTAGGGCTTCTCAGCCCTGAGATACAGTAGTGAGCAAAGCAGAAAACCATCCCTGCTGTAATGAAGTTTATCTGGAGTATATATTTCTTAAATGTGTTTTTTTCTTAAATGTGTTTTTCCCCAGCTTTATTGAGGTATACTTGGCAAATGAAAATTGTATATATTTACAGTGTACAATTTGATATATACTTTGTGGAATAATTGCCAAAATCAACTAATTAACATAGCCATAATCTCACATAGTTTTGTTTGTTTGTTTGTTTGTTTTTGTGGAGAGAACACTTAAGATAACTCTCTTAGTAAGTTTCAGGTATACAATAGAATATTATTAACTATAGTCACCATGCTGTATTTTAAATCTCCAGAATTTATTAATCCCCCGTAACTGAACCTTAATACCCTTTGATCAACACTTTCTCATTTCCTTCACTCCCCAGCCCCTGGCAATCACCATTCTACTCTCTGTTTTATGACTTTGACTTTTTTAGATTCCACATGTGAGATGTGGTATTTGTCTTTCTGTACCTGGTTCATCTCACTTAGCATAATGCCCTCTAGGTTCATCCATGTTGTTACAAATGGCAGGATCTCCTTCTTTTTTAAGGCTGAATAATAGTCCATTGTTTGTGTAGTATGTATATAAATGTACACACCCACTGCATTTTCTTTATTCATCTGACAGTGGGTTTGCTTTCATGTCTTGGCTGTTCTGAAGGATGCCATAATAAACAGAAGTATTGGGGGAACCTGACCCCAATATTTCAATGTAGGTTCTTTCTGTTTTCCCTAAGTGTTGGCCAGTCTGAGAAATAAAGAGAAAGAGTGCAAAGAGAGGAATTTTACAGCTGGGCCGCCAGGGGTGACATCACATATTGGTAGGTCCATGATGTCCACCTGAACCACAAAACCAGCAAGTTTTTATTAGGGATTTCAAAAGGGGAGGGAGTAGATGAACAGGGAGTAGGTCACAAAGATCACATGCTTCAAAGGGCAGAAGGCAGAGCAAAGATCGCATGCTTCAGAGGAAACAGGGCAAGGGAAAAAGCAAAGATCACAAGGCAAAGGGCAAAATTAGAATTACTGATGACGGTCTATGTTCAGCTGTGCACATATTGCCTTGATAAACATCTTAAACAACAGAAAACAGGGTTTGAGAGCAAAGAACTTGTCTGACCTCAAATTTATCAGGATGGGATTTTTTTCCCCACCCTAATACGCCTGAGGGTACTGCAGGAGACCAGGGCGTATTTCAGTCCTTACCTCAACCGCATAAGACAGACACTCCCAGAGTGGCTGTTTATAGACCTCCCCCCAGGAATACAATTCATTTCCTAGAGTCTTAATATTTAAAATTACTTGCTAGGAAAAGAATTTAGCGATATCTCTCCTACTTGCACATCCATTTATAGGCTCTCTGCAAGAAGAAAAATATGGCTCTATTCTGCCCGACCCCACAGGCAGTCTGACCTTATGGTTGTCTTCCCTTGTTCCCTAAAATCACTGTTATTCTGTTGTTTTTCAAGGTGCACTGATTTCGTATTGTTTAAAGCACACATATTTTACAATCAATTTGTACAGTTAACACAGTGGTGGTCCTGAGGTGACATACATTCTCAGCTTATGAAGATAACAGGATTAAGAGATTAAAATAAAGACAGGTATAAGAAATTATAAGAGTATTATTTGGGAACTGATAAATATCTATGAAATCTTCACAATTTATGTTCCTCTGCCATGGCTCCAGCTGGTCCCTCCGTTCGGGGTCCCTGACTTCCCTCAACACAGAAGGGTGCAGATATCTTTTCATGATACTGGTTTCATTTACTTTGAATAAGCACCCTAAAGTGGGATTACTGAATCATATGGTAATTCTATTTTTATTTTTTTGAGGAATCTCCATACTGTTTTCCATAGTGGCTATACCATTTTACATTCCCACTGACAGCATACAGGCTTCCCTTTCTCCACATCCTCAGCAACACCTCCTATCTTTTGTCTTTTTGAGAATAGCCACTCTAATGGATGTGAGGTGATAACCCATTGTGGCTTTGATTTACATTTCCCTGATAATTAGTGATGTTGAGCACCTTTTCGTATACCTTGGGTCATTTATGTGCCTTTTTTTGAAGAAATGTCTATTTGGGTCCTTAGCCCATTTTAAAATTAGGTTATTTGTGTTTTTGCTATTGAGTTATGTGAATTCCTTATGTATTTTGTGTATTAACCGCTTACCAGATCTATGGTTTGCAAATATTTTCTCCCATTCCTTAAGTTATCTTTTTAGTCTGTTGATTGTTTCATTTGCAGTGCAGAAGCTTTTTAGTTTGATCCAATCCTGTGTGTTCATTTTTGCTTTTGTTCATATCCAAGAAATCATTGTCCAAACCATTATCAAGTTTTTTCCCTATGTTTTCTTCTAGGAGTTTCATATTTTCAGGTCTTAATGTTCCAGTCTTTATCCCATTTGTGTTGATTTTTACATAGGGGATGAGATAAGGGTCTTATTTCATTCTTTTGCATGTGGACATCCACTTTCCCAACACTATTTATTGAAGAGACTATCTTTTCCACATTTTGTATTCTTGGAACCCTTGTGAAGAGCTACAGTAATCAAAACAGTATGGTACAGGCATGAAAACAGACATATACACCAATAAAACAGAATAGAGTCCAGAAATAAATCCATGCATCTATAGTCAGCTGATCTTAAATGTTTTTAAGTCAGAATAAAAATATTAAAATCTGGATTGTAATTGCTGGAAATTTTTTTCAGAATAAGTTACAGGTATAAGGTACCTTTCTGAGACTGTTTAGAAATGTGCATATTTTCATGTAATCTACAAAATCTTCATGTTTGACAGATGATGTATATTATTTATACTATTTATCTGTTTCTTTTGTGTTTTTGCTTTATATCATATACCATAATTCTTAATGTACTGATTACCTATATTATTATTTGTTTAAATAACTTGTACTATTTCTGTTTATTGAACCTAGGAAGAAGGTTTTCAGCACCATTTCAAATTTGCTAATGAATTCTGTTAGTGAAGTAAAATACCAATGAAAGATTATGGAAATTAAATCCTATAATAAGTGAAGCTTTGGGAATTGTAATTCTAGATGCTTTTATGTACTATGTATACATAACCTTACAATAATTATATTTTGAAAAAGAATAAAAATAGGCAAAATTATAATCTCTTTTGTCCATTAATGTTGTTGTACTAATTATGGTTGAGTACCTCATTTTCAGCAGAATAGTGTCTGACTGCTTAATCTTGTTGTATTTTGAGTTCTATCACCATAGCAGTCATATTTTTATTGGTTAACAGTAAGTTTTAACAATAACCTTTCTTGAAACTTCTGAAAAACTTATTCTCATAGGTGAAACCGTCACTGGAGAATTATCAAAACTCTTGGATGAAATAAAACTCTGTCAAGAAAAGGATTATTCATTTGAAGACTTGTGCCACACAATATCGGACCACTACTTAGATAATTTGAGCAAGATTTCAGAGGAAGAACTTGGGAAAAATGGAAGCCAGAGTGTAGTAAGTAAGGCGGGGGGAAATGAAGACAATGTGTCTGCCTTTTCCAGTTCAGTGTGTACACCTAAGAGGCATGGGATGTGGTGCATTATCAGATTCCACCACTGTAAGATGTCAGTTTCCTTATTGCACTTTTCCTGACGTTCTTTGGGGTTTTACTCTCAGTGCGTGTGTAGGGGAAGGAGTGCTTTGACAGATCACTTGACGATCTCTCTACTGTTAGACTCTTTCTTAAACACATGGATTTTTAGTAGTGTTGTTGTTGTTGTTGTTGTTGTTGTATTCCTTAGTTTTACTGGGCATAATGATGTTGGTTCCCAAAAAAAGACAAAAACCTTCCTTTTGACTATCTTCCCTATTTTCTCTATGAACTCAGTCTAACAGAGCAGAGCCACACGTATGGTTTCCTCACTTCCTCCTTAAGTAATAGTAGGAGAGAAATATGGAAAGTTCAGTCTGCATATTTTTATAATATGCAAATCCCAAGAGGTTTCTCTTCAATAAGCTCAGAATCTTAAGCATGAGTTAGTTCCTGTGACAACCCCTTATGATAGTGTTCTTTGAAAATATTGTCATATAAAATATTAAAGGTCATATGAGGCAGAAAAGCAGATGATATAGTTGAGTAAGAGTGAGTATTTCTATTTTTTAGGAATAAGAGTTTACAAAGAGGAAAGAAGGGAGATAAGATTAGAAGGACAGATTGAGGTCAGGCCATGGGTGATTCTCGCTCATTTGAATTTTTATATGAACACAATAGCAAGAAAAACTAAGAGAATAAATCAGTTTAATATTAAGATTTGTAAACCTACTTTTTGTCCTGTACAGGAAGGATTTATAGTATATGCTGGTATTAAAGGAAATACATTATTCTGATAAGAAATCTTTTGTCACTTTTAGAACTTAATTTGTTACAGATATGTCATACTTTATTCAAAAGCCAGTAATAGAGTGAACTGTGTTAAGTATGTCATATTATTTGTGAAAACTAAAAAAAACTTGCTAAGTATAGTGACTGTCCATTATGAGAACATTTACTTAATTCAGTTACTTAAAGTGAGCTGTGACACTGTTTCCTGGGATAGCCCTTGCTAATCTAGTTCCATGGCTAGTCCTACCTCCTAGGCCTGCTTTTTTTGTTTCATTTTGTTTTTGTGCTTCACTTTTTCTTGCAAAAACATCCTATTATTGGCACCAATAAAAATTCTTTATGAATAACTATGAACAGCTGTATATGTACTGAGGTTTTAAATACCTGTAGGTTTTACAAATGAAATTTTCATATTAATGAAATATTTATAATAGTAACTTTAATGTTGGGACAAAATCCTCTGTTAAAATATCTGAAACAGGTGTATGCTATCTCTAGATTACCAATCAGTTACATTTTAATATTTCCTTGAAAGTTAGTTAGAACTTAAAACTTATTTGTTCTATATAAACAATACATAGTATTTACTTTTTTAGATCCATCCACAAATATTTATCTAAACTGGTAGCTTCTGGCCTTCCACTTGTAAAACCACAGATATTCTGAAAGCCCTAATTTTTTAGACCAGGATCTTCAAACTTTTTTTGTTGTACATACCATTAGTAAACAAATTTTGAGCAAATATCCCTGATTATTTCATATATATATATATATATAGCGAGCGAGAGAGAGAGACTACATTTCTAGTAATATTTGATGTAAATTATGAGACATACACAACTAAAGAAATTCAAATTGAGGAAGGTAGAGAATAAGTGTAAAACAGAAGCTCTAGTTATTTTTCGTTTACTCAATGAATATCTTGTATGTCCTGGGATCTGTATGTGCTGCTTGGAGACCATGATTCAAGCTTCTGTCTTTCAGGAAGTGATGGCAAAGACTTTTGACTTTGAGAGAGTGACAATAGTTTGGGGAAAAGATGTTCAAGTTTTTCTGTAAGCCAAAGACTATATTGTGATAGTGGCAAGAAAGAAATTAATACTCATAAATTGAGCATTAAGGTTTTGAAATCTGAGCTCATACTTTTCTAACACCACTCCTCGTTCCTGTGACAAACCTTCACAATAGTGTTCTCTGAAAATATTTCCCTATAAAATGTTAAAGATTATGTGGAGGCAGAAAAGCAGATGGTATATATGAGTAAAAGCAGATAATTCTGTTTATTTGGAAGAATAGAGTTTACAAAGGGGAAAGATGAAAGATAAGATTAGAAGTCCAGTTTGAGGTTAGGTGGTGGATGATTTTGAATGTCAGGCTAAGAATTTTGGTATTTATTTTTTTAAGAAATGAGAAAAATCTAAAGGATTTTGGGCAGATAAAAGACATAATTGGAACTGACCTTTCAGAAGATGAATCTGATAGAGACCTGTTAACGAATGTTTAAAAAGTAATCAAATTACTTTGACCCTTTTCTGTAGCCTGTGTTTTATTTGAATTCATTCCATGTTTTGTTGAGTATTTGTTTCTATTCATCAAAAAAGTTTTTTTTTTTTTCCCAGAATATCGCTTCAATTATACTCTCACATGATGCAAAAAGTTTAGTCAAGTATAGGTCACCTAATACAGATGGTTCTTATCATGTTTTGAGTTGTGGGGTTTATAATAGACATGGTTCTTGACTTCAAGTGGTTCAAAACACCTATCCTAAGGAGACTTCAGTCATAATGTGCAGACTATAACTGAAGACTAATATATAAAACACTGAATAAATAAGAACTGACACTCGGTTTTTGCTATTTGCTACTCTAATGCTTTACATGATTTAAGTCACTTACTAACCAATTCTTACAATATGGATTTAGAAAATGACTTAGCTGCCAAGTGGCAGAGTGAGGATTCAAACTCCGAGCCAATGTTTGTAATTCTCAGCCACATTTAAAATAGTATGCTACCTTGTGGCCAAAGGAATTTTTAAAAGGGAGATATCAGTGAATACTTACAGATATTCATTAAAGTCTTTGTGGAGATAGGGAGAGACTAAGCTGTGTCTTGGTGAAAGGGGAGCTGTGTTTTTCACTTTTGTTGGAACAAATGATTGAGAAAGGATTCCAGCCTGAAGAAACAATATATGCAAAAGCACAGAGGTAAGAATTAGTGCATAATTTGAGAATGATTTACGATGAGAGTTTGTTTTGGAAAGTAGTAGGAAATAAAGTTGGATAAGTAATGATAATACTTCAATTTATGGAACACTTGTATTAACTGATTTAACCCTCACAATAACCCTGTGAAAAGGATAGTATTATTTCTATGACTTTCCCAGTTTCACGCAGTAATTATAGAGCCAAGAACACAGACATTCTGGGGCTTGCCACTCAACTTGCCACTCAACTCTATTGTCAGAGAACAAAGGCAGCTAAGTAGATTGGGAGGCTAGTCAGAAGTTTAAAATTGATGCTGAGAATAAACTCTTGAGTAGGAGAGTTCTCCTGAAAGTGACATTTTTGGAAAATAAAAGTGGTAGTTGTATGTTGGTTGATCAGGGAGAAGCTCAAACAATGGTTCTCAGCCATAGTTGTACATTAGATTTACCTAGAGAGGCTCTAAAAAAATGAATACCGATGCCCTCAGATACCAGTCCAGACCAACTAAATCAAAATAATTTTGGGTAGCTCTGAGCATTATTCTTGGAAAAGCTTCTCAGATTATTCTAACATGCATATGATTGGTCTAGGGAGCCAAAAATCAGCCAAGATCTTACTGAGGTAATTCATGTCTGAGATGCTGAGTCAGAACTGAGGTCTTGATAACACCACAAAACAATTTTTTCAGATAGAACAAATCTCGTAGATCTTAATATCCAGTCTACTGCTCCAATTCCCCAGTGTAAGAGCTTCTAAAAGTCTCTTGAATTAGGGAGTATTTATGCTATAACAAATTAGCATAGATTGGGTGGCTTGAAAAAAACCCAGCATTTATTTCTCACAGTTCTGGAGTCTGAGAAGCCCAAGATCAAGGTATCCAGCAGAGCTGGCAGCTGGTGAGGGTCTGCTTCCTGGTTTGCAGAGGGCTGTCTTCTGGTTGTATCTTCATGTGGCAAAGAACAGAGGGGGAAAAAGCAGGTTCTCCTGATGTGTTTTTTTTCTTTTCTTTTCTTTTCTTTTTTTTTTTGAGATGGAGTCTTGCTCTGTCGCCAGACTGGAGTGCAGCAGTGCGATCTTGGCTCACTGCATTCTGGGTTCAAGCGGTTCCCCTGCCTCAGCCTCCCGAGTAGCTGGGACTACAGGCACATGCCACCATGCCCGGCTAATTTTTTGTATTTTAGTAGACAAGGGGTTTCACCATGGTGGCCAGGATGGTCTCGATCTCCTGACCTCATGATCCGCCTGCCTTGGACTTTCAAAGTGCTGGAATTACAGGCATGAGCCACTGTGCCTGGCCCTGCTGATGTTTTTTTATATGGACACTAGCACATCATAAGGGGTTATCATCTGATGACCTCCCAACACCCTCTCCCTAATACTATCACATTGGGGGTTGCAATTTCAACATATGAACTTGGAGGGGACACCGACGTGAGGTCTGTAGCAAGGAGGCTTTCAGTTTATCATTAAGGAAAATCCAAACTGCATTCAAACCACAGTCCTCAATTATAACATTTCGATGTTATATTGGAATATTAAATGTGGAAAATATTTCTGTATGTCTGTTATTTATATTACTGGTTAAATGATGAGCATTTGGGTTCAGTTAAAATTTAATTTCATAGGATATGCAACATCCAACTTGCTTATTGTAATATGACAAGTAATTCCAAAAGTTATTTAGGAGAAATAAAAATATGAGGAAATATGTTTTGTAGCATCCATATTATTAATTAATGTATTTTACATATTAATGATGTGACTTGAGCTTTGGAAGTATTTTACCTATATTCTTAGTTCAGTTTAACTTTTGTTGTCTCTTTTCTTCCAATAGAGGGCACTCCGATTCAGTAATTTCAAATACAAAACCAGCCATCTTATGTAAGAACTTTTATTTTTGAATCGGAGATTTTTGTTTCTATTAAAATATTAGCTGTAATGTGGTAGTGTGAACATTTTTACTAATATAAGTTAAAAATTAAATTATTATTATGATTGAATGTATTCAATTGAAGGTTTTGCATGTTATATAAAGGCTAGCTCAAGTTAAAATTACATTTTGTCTTGCATACATTTTAATTCAAAAGTCAGTCTGTTTTATATACTCTTATGATATGCATCTGAAACCATTTTCTAAGTTGAATTAGGACATTATATAATCTGGAATGTAAATTTTGAATAAATATAAATATCCTAACATTCTTTACCAACCCATGAAATTTAGGTTTTCGAAATATGTAAAATAATCCGAAAAAATTTTCTGTTCTCTTTATGTTTTCCCAAGCCTTATATTAATGTTTTTTCCTCCACGTGTATGAACAATCTATACAATTTTACATGTGAACACAGCATGCCATAGAGAAATTTGATGATAAAGATCATTAGAGCAGATTTCAGAATCCAGGTACCAAGAAAACTTTTTTTTTTAAACATTTGTAATAGAACATTACCTCATCAGCCTGTGTCTTTAAGAAGTAAATAAGGAGCTTAAGGGATGAAATGTGTTACATATTTTTTTTTTCTCCTGAGGGAGAACATAGACACAAACAGCATCTAAAGCTTTTGGTTTGAAAGGGGGTGCATTGGCAGGTTTTGTGCAATTTCGTTCAGCCACTATGCCTCTTTTCTGTTATTTTATTTTCTTTTCCAATGCAAAATATTAAATTACATGTCAGCCTTATGAAGTGTGAGATATTTTATATTAGTATTTTAAGGTTTCAAGATTTACCTTGAAGGATTTTCAGTTTGTTTATTTATTTATTTATTTATTTATTTTTATGCTGAGCTATCCTTGAGAATACTCTCTGGGCGGGAGGTCCCTACTTTTGGAAAATATATTTAATTTAGTTCTAAAATTCATCAAGTTTTAAAATTCATTAGAGTCAGATTAGATTGCCTAAAAACCAAATGGTATTTCTGAAACAAAGTTTATCTTCAAACACATTCTAACCCAGTTTCTAGAGCTTATTATCAGGAATGCATCAATTTCAGAATTTGGAGAGACCTTTGCAGCTATCTTACCCAATTTCCATCAGATGTGGAGAAACTTGGGAGGCTAATTTTTTGAAATGTAAATAGAGGCTTCTTATTATAGGAACATAACTGATTCTTTAACATATATAATTTTTTATAGTGGTGCTAAATCTTAAGCAGTGACATACAATGTTCAGAAGAACATTCTAACCTGAACAATTTATATCTTATGTAGTTGAACAGACCTTTTGGATGTGGTGACTCAAGGTGACTCATCCAAGGTTTGAATTCTCCTAACAGATTTTGCAAGAATTGGCGAATGTAGAACTAGGATCCTGTTGACCTGCATTTATATTTTGAAAACAATACCGTTAACCACACATATGTACTGTATGTACATTAATGGAAAAATCCAGAATCAGAAGGGTAGGATTTTTGTCCCTACCCTCACCTCAGGAAGAACTTTTTGTATCCTTAGGAAATCTTGGAAGTCCTTGAGAAAATGGCTAGTAGAATAAAAGAGTCATTTTTCTGAACTTCTAGCACACTTGCTTTTTACCATTCACGATACATCTCTTTCTGCCTTGCCTTGTAGGTGTATATGTTTTACATTACTTCTTATATACTCCTTGACGGTAGGTTCATTATTAGATTGATCTCTGTAGTCACATCCTGCCTAACACAGTGCCTTGAATGTAGTGGTCTCTCAGTGAAAGTTCATTGACTGAATAAATGCATAAAAAGGCAAAGACTGCATATAAAAGTGCATATGTTCTTGCAAATTAAACATTATCATTGCAAAATGCATTTAATTATTTGGAGATGAATTACAGAGACCAAAGTAGAGGTTTTTCCCAGCAATCATGGTAGGAATCTCAACTGTGTTTTTAGGAAGATAACTTAGTCTAGCAGTTAAGAGCACGAGATTGTGAGTCCTACAGATTTGGGTTTACAACTCTGTTCTGCAACTTACTAGCAGGGTGACCTTTGGAAGTTACTTGATTTTCTTTATCGGTTAAAAAAATTTTACTCTGGCTTTCTATCAGCCATAGAAAACAGCTATTTTGTTCTCTTTTGTGTTGCTGAAGAGATCTTGAGTTTTATGTTTCACAGACTTTGTCCAATTTTGTACAGGCTTTCTAAATAGTCACAAAATGTCAATGTAGAGGGGATTTCTCTACTGAAAAGTGAAATATTTTGTTCTTGGATTGGTCTGAGTCAATATTTTACTTGGAAAAAACCATATCTATTCTAATCAGCTTTGTAAAAGTTAGGGAGGAATAGCAAATATGACAGATAATTGAACTTATATGAAAAATTATCTCAATAGGCTGAAATCTTGGCTCGAGGTAAAAACCTAAAATTCAGTGGGAGTTAGTATAAAATCTTATATTTAGACTCCTTAAAAATCAATGGTATAAATACAAGATGGGGGAGATTTAATGTCAGGGAGTAGTTCACACAAAAGTTTTAGGGTATATAAATGACTACAACTGTTACGTGAACCAGCAGTGAGATGTAGCTACTAAAAAAATCAGTCAACAGTGACCATACTATGATATCTGAAAATAATTCTAACACTAGAAGCTAACATTTACTGAGTACTAAATTTTCACTACGTGTTAGGCATTGTGTAAACATGTTAAAAACCATTATCTCCTTTATTCC
This sequence comes from Rhinopithecus roxellana, assembly GCF_007565055.1. Lineage (NCBI taxonomy): Eukaryota > Metazoa > Chordata > Mammalia > Primates > Cercopithecidae > Rhinopithecus > Rhinopithecus roxellana. Next base: position 21,987,832 of record NC_044558.1, on the reverse strand, counting down.
TGACAACAATCCCATGAGGTAGGTTTTATTATCCTCAATGTGGGAATCAGGAGTAAAGTAAGTTGCCCAAAAGGTAAATCTGGGGGATCTGAATGTAGGTCCATTGTCTTACAAGTAGATCATTCTGTCTTTCATCACTATTTTCCAGATTGACCATCTCTTACCTTTTCATCATTCTTGCCAGTTTGTGGGTTCAGACCATCATTTCCTTTCACCTGAGTTATTTTAAGAGCCTCCTACCCTGTCCACCCACTTGTAGTCTCTTCTCTTCATCTGCTTGTATTTACTCTGAGCAGTGCTGCCAAGTCAGTATGCCTTAAGTGCCATTCTGGTCACGTCATTTTCCTACTCAAAACTAGCCCTGGTCCTCACTGCAAATGTGAAATAGAAACTTCTAACTCAGGCATTCAAGACCCTTCATTTCTAGCTTCATCTTATTTTTCCAGCTTTATTTGCTAGTAATGTCTTAGATAAATATATTTTAGTAAAATGGATTATTCTTGGCCGGGCACAGTGGCTCATGTCTGTAATCTCAGCACTTTGGGAGGCTGAGACTGGAGGATCACCTGAGGTCAGGAGTTAGAGACCAGCCTGCCTAACATGGTGAAACCCCGTCTTTACTAAAAGTACAAAAACTAGCCGGGCCTGGTGGTGTGCACCTGTCATCCCAGCTACTCGGGAGGCTGAGGCCGGAGAATTACTTGAACCCAGGAGGTGGAGGTTGCAGTGAGCCAAGGTGGCGCCACTACACTCCAGCCTGGATGACAAGAGTGAAACTCTGTCTCTAAATAAATAAATAAATAAAATGGATTACTCTCAAACATGTCTGTCTTTGTTATTGTCCATGTTCATGTTTTGGCTATATATATTTTCCTTACCGTCTCTACTTATTGAAAACTGTCCCTCACAAAACCTGTTTTGATCCTTCTATTTAGATGTATTTGCATCACTATGCTGCTTTGTATTAATTTTGCATGAATCATCTTTTTTGGCTTTGCCTATAAGCTCCTTGAAGACAGCAAAAATATTAATCTTTGCATAGTTCCTCACTCACATGCTTAGCAAACATTTATTGAATTGGTAGAACAGGTCATGGGCATAAAAACATCTGTTTGATACCTGTATTTTGGTGTTGACATATGAGAAAAATTCTAACATGGAATATTTATGATCTGCGAAAAACTTCCCCTGTTGGTTGATTTTTCCTTTTTTTTTTTAAGTAGAAACTTTTATATTTCACAATGTATTTTTACATAACACTACAGAAAACATGTACTATTCTTTGGGAATATAATCCAGTAATGTTTGTTATACATAATTTTTGAATAAATTTAGCAGAGATTTAATTTATTCATATAAAGTACTATATCATGTTTATAAACAGACCACCATAAAGTTTTTGGAAAAAATATTAAATGAAAGAAACATATAAATCCTGCCTCAACCAAATAAGTCACGATTGTGATAAAATAAATCACCAAAAAAAGCCTGATTAATATACCTCAAAAAGTAACAAGAACATGAATAGTCCTAATATGAAAAATAGTAGTATGATCCAATTTCAAGTTATCAATGTAAGACTATATATCACAGGAAATATTTTAATAACATATAGACATCTAAATTGAAATTTTCTTTGTTGACATACTCTGATACTTATTGCTGTATCAGTAGCCTACATTGTTGTATGTAATTATTTTTTCTCTAATTGAAAAATTCTATTCTTCTTCTTATTTTTTGTTATTATACTTTAAGTTCTAGGGTACATGTGCATAACGTGCAGGTTTGTTACATATGTATACTTGTGGCATGTTGGTGTGCTGCACCCATCAACTCATCAGCACCCATCAATTTGTCATTTATATCAGGTATAACTCCCAATGCAATCCCTCCCCGCTCCCTCCTCCCCATGATAGGCCCTGATGTGTGATGTTCCCCTTCCTGAGTCCAAGTGATCTCATTGTTCAGTTCCCACCTATGAGTGAGAACATGCGGTGTTTGGTTTTCTCTTCTTGTGATAGTTTGCTAAGAATGATGGTTTCCAGCTGCATCCATGTCCCTACAAAGGACGCAAACTCATCCTTTTTTATGGCTGCATAATATTCCATGGTGTATATGTGCCACATTTTCTTAATCCAGTCTGTCACTGATGGACATTTGGGTTGATTCCAAGTCTTTGCTATTGTGAATAGTGCCGCAATAAACATACGTGTGCATGTGTCTTTATAGCAGCATGATTTATAATCCTTTGGGTATATACCCAGTAGTGGGATGGCTGGGTCATATGGTACATCTAGTTCTAGATCCTTGAGGAATCGCCATACTGTTTTCCATAATGGTTGAACTAGTTTACAATCCCACCAACAGTGTAAAAGTGTTCCTATTTCTCCACATCCTCTCCAGCACCTGTTGTTTCCTGACTTTTTAATGATTGCCATTCTAACTGGTGTGAGATGGTATCTCATTGTGGTTTGATTTGCATTTCTCTGATGGCGAGTGATGATGAGCATTTTTTCATGTGTCTGTTGGCTGTATGAATGTCTTCTTTTGAGAAATGTCTGTTCATATCCTTTGCCCACTTTTTGATGGGGTTGTTTGTTTTTTTCTTGTAAATTTGTTTGAGTACTTTGTAGGTTCGGGATATGAGCCCTTTGTCAGATGAGTAGATTGCAAAAATTTTCTCCCATTCTGTAGGTTGCCTGTTCACTCTGATGGTAGTTTCTTTTGCTGTGCAGAAGCTCTTTAGTTGAATTAGATCCCATTTGTAAATTTTGGCTTTTACTGCCGTTGCTTTTGGTGTTTTAGACATGAAGTCCTTGCCCATGCCTATGTCCTGAATGGTACTACCTAGATTTTCTTCTAGGGTTTTTATGGTATTAGGTCTAACATTTAAGTCTCTAATCCATCTTGAATTAATCTTCGTATAAGGAGTAAGGAAAGGATCCAGTTTCAGCTTTCTACTTATGGCTAGCCAATTTTCCCAGCACCATTTATTGAATAGGGAATCCTTTCCCCATTTCTTGTTTCTCTCAGGTTTGTCAAAGATCAGATGGCTGTAGATGTGTGGTATTATTTCTGAGGACTCTGTTCTGTTCCATTGGTCTATAGCTCTGTTTTGGTACCAGTACCATGCTGTTTTGGTTACTGTAGCCTTGTAGTATAGTTTGAAGTCAGGTCGCGTGATGCCTCCAGCTTTGTCCTTTTGACTTAGGATTGTCTTGGCAATGCGGGCTCTTTTTTGGTTCCATATGAACTTTAAAGCAGTTTTTTCCAATTCTGTGAAGAAAGTCATTGGTAGCTTGATGGGGATGGCATTGAATCGATAAATAACCTTGGGCAGTATGGCCATTTTCACGATATTGATTCTTCCTATCCATGAGCATGGTATGTTCTTCCATTTGTTTGTGTCTTCTTTTATTTCACTGAGCAGTGGTTTGTAGTTCTCCTTGAAGAGGTCCTTCACATCCCTTGTAAGTTGGATTCCTAGGTATTTTATTCTCTTTGAAGCAATTGTGAATGGAAGTTCATTCATGATTTGGCTCTCTGTTTGTCTGTTACTGGTGTATAAGAATGCTTGTGATTTTTGCACATTAATTTTGTATCCTGAGACTTTGCTGAAGTTGCTTTTCAGCTTAAGGAGATTTTGGGCTGAGACAATGGGGTTTTCTAAATATACAATCATGTCATCTGCAAACAGGGACAATTTGACTTCTTCTTTTCCTAACTGGATACCCTTGATTTCTTTCTCTTGCCTGATTGCCCTAGCCAGAACTTCCAACACTATGTTGAATAGGAGTGGTGAGAGAGGGCATCCCTGTCTTGTGCCAGTTTTCTTTTTTTTTTTTTTTTTTTTTTTTTTTTTGAGACGGAGTCTCGCTCTGTCGCCCAGGCTGGAGTGCAGTGGCCGGATCTCAGCTCACTGCAAGCTCCGCCTCCTGGGTTCACGCCATTCTCCTGCCTCAGCCTCCCGAGTAGCTGAGACTACAGGCGCCCGCCAGGTCGCCCGGCTAGCTTTTTGTATTTTTAGTAGAGACGGGGTTTCACCATGTTAGCCAGGATGGTCTTGATCTCCTGACCTCGTGATCCGCCCGTCTCGGCCTCCCAAAGTGCTGGGATTACAGGCTTGAGCCACCACGCCCGGCCTGTGCCAGTTTTCAAAGGGAATTTTTCCAGTTTTTGCCCATTCAGTATGATATTGGCTGTGGGTTTGTCATAAATAGCTCTTATTATTTTGAGGTGTACATTCCATCAATACCGAATTTATTGAGCGTTTTTAGCATGAAGGGCTGTTGAATTTTGTCAAAAGCCTTTTCTGCATCTATTGAGATAATCATGTGGTTCTTGTCTTTGGTTCTGTTTATATGCTGGATTATGTTTATTGATTTGTGAATGTTGAACCAGCCTTGCATCCCAGGGATGAAGCCCACTTGATCATGGTGGATAAGCTTTTTGATGTGCTGCTGAATCCGGTTTGCCAGTATTTTATTGAGGATTTTTGCATCGATGTTCATCAGGGATATTGGTCTAAAATTTTCTTTTTTTGTTGTGTCTCTGCCAGACTTTGGTATCAGGATGATATTGGCCTCATAAAATGAGTTAGGGAGGATTCCCTCTTTTTCTATTGATTGGAATAGTTTCAGAAGGAATGGTACCAGCTCCTCCTTGTACCTCTGGTAGAATTCGGCTGTGAATCCATCTGGTCCTGGACTTTTTTTGGTTGGTAGGCTATTAATTATTGCCTCAATGTCAGAGCCTGCTATTGGTGTATTCAGGGATTCAACTTCTTCCTGGTTTAGTCTTGGGAGAGTGTAAGTGTCCAGGAAATGACCCATTTCTTCTAGATTTTCTAGTTGATTTGCGTAGAGGTGTTTATAGTATTCTCTGATGGTAGTTTGTATTTCTGTGGGGTCAGTGGTGATATCCCCTTTATCATTTTTTATTGTGTCTATTTGATTCTTCTCTCTTTTCTTCTTTATTAGTCTTGCTAGCGGTCTGTCAATTTTGTTGATTTTTTCAAAAAACCAACTCCTGGATTCATTGATTTTTTGGAGGGTTTTTTGTGTCTCTATCTCCTTCAGTTCTTCTCTGATCTTAGTTATTTCTTGCCTTCTGCTAGCTTTTGAATGTGTTTGCTCTTGCTTCTCTAGTTCTTTTAATTGTGATGTTAGAGTGTCAATTTTGGATCTTTCCAGCTTTCTCTTGTGGGCATTTAGTGCTATAAATTTCCCTTTACACACTGCTTTAAATGTGTCCCAGAGATTCTGGTATGTTGTATCTTTGTTCTCATTGGTTTCAAAGAACATCTTTATTTCTGCCTTCATTTCGTTATGTACCCAGTAGTCATTCAGGAGCAGGTTGTTCAGTTTCCATGTAGTTGAGCCGTTTTGATTGAGTTTCTTAGTCCTGAGTTCTAGTTTGATTGCACTGTGGTCTGAGAGACAGTTTGTTATAATTTCTGTTCTTTTACATTTGCTAAGGAGTGCTTTACTTCCAATTATGTGGTCAGTTTTGGAATAAGTGCGATGTGGTGCTGAGAAGAATGTATATTCTGTTGATTTGGGGTGGAGAGTTCTATAGATGTCTATTAGGTCTGCTTGGTGCAGAGATGAGTTCAATTCCTGGATATCCTTGTTAACTTTCTGTGTCGTTGATCTGTCTAATGTTGACAGTGGAGTGTTGAAGTCTCCCATTATTATTGTATGGGAGTCTAAGTCTCTTTGTAAGTCTCTTAAGGACTTGCTTTATGAATTTGAGTGCTCCTGTATTGGGTGCATATATATTTAGGATAGTTAGCTCTTCCTGTTGAATTGATCCCTTTACCATTATGTAATGGCCTTCTTTGTCTCTTTTGATCTTTGATGATTTAAAGTCTATTTTAACAGAGACTAGGATTGCAACCCCTGCTTTTTTTTGTTCTCCATTTGCTTGGTAGATCTTCCTCCATCCCTTTATTTTGAGCCTATGTATGTCTCTGCATGTGAGATGGGTCTCCTGAATACAGCAGACTGATGGGTCTTGACTCTTTATCCAGTTTGCCAGTCTGTGCCTTTTCATTGGAGCATTTAGTCCATTAACATTTAAGGGTAATATTGTTATGTGTGAACTTGATCCTGCCATTATGATATTAACTGGTTATTTTGCTCGTTAGTTGATGCAGTTTCTTCCTAGCCTCGATGGTCTTTACATTTTGGTATGTTTTTGCAATGGCTGTTACCGGTTGTTCCTTTCCATGTTTAGGGCTTCCCTCAGGGTCTCTTGTAAGGCAGGCCTGGTGGTGACAAAATCTCTAAGCATTTGCTTATCTGTAAAGGATTTTATTTCTCCTTCACTTATGAAACTTAGTTTGGCTGGATATGAAATTCTGGGTTGAAAATTCTTTTCTTTAAGAACGTTGAATATTGGCCCCCACTCTCTTCTGGCTTGTAGAGTTTCTGCCGAGAGGTTTGCTGTTAGTCTGATGGGCTTCCCTTTGTGGGTAACCCGACCTTTCTCTCTGGCTGCCCTTAAGATTTTTTCCTTCATTTCAACTTTGGTGAATCTGGCAATTATGTGTCTTGGAGTTGCTCTTCTCCAGGAGTATCTTAGTGGCGTTCTCTGTATTTCCTGAATTTGAATGTTGGCCTGCCCTACTAGGTTGGGGAAGTTCTCCTGGATGATATCCTGAAGAGTGTTTTCCAACTTGGTTCCATTTTCCCCCTGACTTTCAGGCACCCCAATCAGACGTAGATTTGGTCTTTTTATATAATCCCATACTTATTGCAGGCTTTGTTCATTTCTTTTTCTTCTTTTTTCTTTTGGTTTCTCTTCTCGCTTCATTTCATTCATTTGATCCTCAATTGCTGATATTCTTTCTTCCAGTTGATCGAGTCAGTTACTGAAGCTTGTGCATTTGTCACGTATTTCTCATGTCATCGTTTTCATCTCTGTCATTTCGTTTATGACCTTCTCTGCATTAATTATTCTAGCTATCAATTCTTCCACTCTTTTTTCAAGATTTTTAGTTTCTTTGCGCTGGGTACATAATTCCTCCTTTAGCTCTGAGAAGTTTGATGGACTGAAGCCTTCTTCTCTCATCTCGTCAAAGTCATTCTCTGACCAGCTTTGATCCGTTGCTGGCGATGGGCTGCGCTCCTTTGCAGGGGTAGATGCGCTCTTATTTTTTGAATTTCCAGCTTTTCTGCCCTGCTTTTTCCCCATTTTTGTAGTTTTATCTTCCTCTGGTCTTTGATGATGGTGACATACTGATGGGGTTTTGGTATAGGTGTTCTTCCTGTTTGATAGTTTTCCTTCTAGTAGTCAGGACCCTCAGCTGTAGGTCTGTTGGAGATTGCTTGAGGTCCACTCCAGACCCTGTTTGCCTGGGTATCAGCAGCAGAGGTTGCAGAAGATAGAATATTGCTGAACAGCGAGTGTACCGGTCTTATTCTTCCTTTGGAAGCTTCCTCTCAGGGGTGTACTCCACCCTGTGAGGTGTGGGGTGTCAGACTGCCCCTAGTGGGGGATGTCTCCCAGTTAGGCTACTCAGGGGTCAGGGACCCACTTGAGCAGGCAGTCTGTCCATTCTCAGATCTCAACCTCCGTGTTGGGAGAGCCACTGCTCTCTTCAAAGCTGTCAGACAGAGTCATTTGCGTCTGCACAGGGTTCTGCTGCTTTTGTTGTTGTTGTTGTTTAGCTGTGCCCTGTCCCCAGAGGTGGATTCTAGAGAGACAGGCAGGTTTCTTTGAGCTGCTGTGAGCTCCACCCAGTTCGAGCTTCCCAGCGGCTTTGTTTACCTACTTAAGCTTCAGCAATGGCGGGCGCCCCTCCCCAGTCTCACTGCTGCCTTGCCGTTAGATCGCAGACTGCTGTGCTAACAATGAGGGAGGCTGCATGGCCGTGGGACCCTCCCGGCCAGGTGTGGGTATAATCTCCTGGTGTGCCCGTTTGCTTAAAGCGCATTATTGGGGTGGGAGTTACCCGATTTTCCAGGTGTTGTGTGTCTCAGTTCCCCTCACTAGGAAAAGGGATTCCCTTCCCCTTTGCGCTTCGCAGGTGAGGCGATGCCTCGCCCTGCTTCAGCTCTCGCTGGTCGGGCTGCAGCAGCTGACCAGCACTGATTGTCCGGCACTCCCTAGTGAGATGACCCCAGTACCTCAGTTGAAAATGCAGAAATCACCGGTCTTCTGTGTCGCTCGCGCTTGGAGTTGGAGACTGGAGCTGTTCCTATTCGGCCATCTTGCTCCACCCCCTCTCTCCGATTTTTCAAATAATGAATACCTCATCAGTTTCTTTGAAGATGAAATAAAATACCCCGATAAACTATATTATTGACTTCACAATATATCACTAGCATCTTAAGTCAAATTATATTTTTCTTAAGTAATAGTACATGTCTCTCACTGATGACAAGGATATCATGTGTTACAAATACCATGCTTAATTCCTGATAACATATACGAAGGAAGTATATAGTATATGAATATAGGAAATATGTCTGATTATATTATTAATTTTTGAATTCCTAAATATGTGATAAACATTTTTGAATTAATCCTGTTATTCCTTCTGTATTATTGAGATGGGGCTATTTTGTTTCTTTTTTTTTTTTCTTCTTCCAACTTTTATTTTAGGTTCGGTAAGGTACGTACGTATGCAGGTTTGTTACATGGGTAAATTGTGTGTCACTGGGATGTGGTGTACAAATGATTTATTCTCCCAGGTAATGAGCATAGTACCCAATATGTAGCTTTTTGATCCTTACTCTCCTCCCGTGCCACCCCCTCAAGTAAGCCCCATTATCTGTTTTTCCCCTCTTTGTGTCCATGTGTATTTCCATGTGTATTCAGTGTTTAACTCCCACTTATGAGTAAGAACTTTGATTATCTGTTCCTGTGTTAATTTGCTTAGGATAATGGCCTCCATCTGCATCCATGCTGCTGCAAAGGACACATTTTTATTCTTTTTTATGGCTTCATAGTATCCTGTGGTGTATATGTACCACATTTTCTTTATCTAGTCCACTGTTGATGGATATGTAGATTGATTCCATGTCTTTGCTGTTGTGAAAAGTGCTGCAATAAGCGTACACATGGATGTGTCTTAATGGTAGAATGGTATGTGTTCCTGCAATGGGATTGCTGGGCCAAACGTTAGTTCTGTTTTAAGTTCTTTGAGAAGTCTCCAAACTGTTTCTATAGTAGTTGAATTAACTGATATTCCCACAAATAGTGTTTAAGCGATCCATTTTCTCCACAACCTGACCAACATCTGTTATTTTTTTTAACTTTTTAATAGTAGTCATTGTGACAGGTGTGAGATTGCATTGAATGGTTTTGATTTGCATTTCTCTGATTAGTAATGTTGAGGATTTTTTTTCATATACTTTTTAGCTGCATGTATATCTTCTTTTCATGTCCTTTACCCATTTTTTAATGAGGTTGTTTTTTGCTTGTTGATTTTTTTAAGTTCCTTATAGATTCTGGATATTAGACCTTTGTCAGATGCATAGATTGTGAATATTTTCTACCATTCTGTAAGTTGTCTGTTTATTGTGTTTATAGTTTCTTTTTCTGTGCAGAAAGTTTTAAGCTTAAATAAGTCCCACTTGTCAATTCTTGTTTTTGTTGCAATTGCTCTTGAAGTCTTTATCATGAAATCTTTGCCCAGACCTATCTCCAGAATGGTGTTTTCTAGGTTTCATTCTAAGATTCTTAAGAGTTTGAGGTTTTACATCTAAATCTTTAATCTATCTTTTCTTACTTGTTGTATATGATGAAAGGTAAGGGTCCAGTTTCATTCTTCTGCATATGGCTAGCCAGGTATCCCAGCACTATTTATTGAATAGCTTGTCCTTTCCCCATTGTTTATTTTTGTGGAAGTTTAGATGGTTGTGTGTGGCTTTATTTCTGGGTTCGCTATTCTGTTCCTTTGTTCTGTGTGTCTGTTTGTGTATCAGTACCATGAAGTATTTGTTATTGTAGCTGTATAGTATAGTTAGAAGTTGGTGAATGTGATGCCTCTGGCTTCATTCTTTTAGGATTGCTTTGGCTATTCGGGCTTGTTTTTGATTCCATGTGAATTTTAGAGTAGTTTTTTCTAATTTTGTGAAAAATGATGTTGGTAGTTTAATAAGAATAGCATTCAATCTGTAGATTGCTTTGGGTAGTATGAACATTTTATTGATATAGATTTTTCCAGCCCATGAACATGACATGTTTTTCCATTTCTTTGTATTATCTCTGATTTCTTTGAATAGTGGGTTTTGTAGTTCTCATTGTAGAGCTGTTGCACCTCCCTGGTTAGCTGTATTCCTTGGTATTTCATTTTTTGTGTGTTTATTTAAATGGGATTGCATTCTTACTGTGGTTCTCAGATTGAATGTTATTGATGTATGGAAAATCTAATGATCTTTGTATATAGATTTTATATTCTGAAACTTTGCTGAAGTCATTTATCAGTTTCAACAGCTTTTTGTTGGAGTTTAGGGCTTTCTAGGTATGGAATCATGTCATTACTGAAGACAGTTTGAATTTTTCTTTTCCATTTGGATGCCTTTTAGTTATTTCTCTTGCATGATTGCTCTGGCTAGGACTTTCAGTACTGTGTTATATATGAGTGGTGAGAGTAGCCATATTTGTCTTGTTCTAGTCCTTAAGGAAAATGCTTCTAGTTTTTGCCCATTTATTATAATATTGGCTGTGAGTTTGTCATAGATGGCTTTTATTATTTTGAGTTATATTCCTTTGATGCCTAATTTGTTGAAGGTTTTTATCATGAAGAGATGTTGGATTTTATTGAAGGTATCTTTATTACATCTATTGAGATGATCACATTGATTTTGTTTTTAAATCTGCTTATGTGGTAAATCCCATTTATTGGTTTGTATATGTTTAATCAATCCTGTATTCCAGGGAGAAAGCCTCCTTCATCATAGTAAGTTTTTGATGCACTACTGCTTTCAGTTTGCTTGTTGAGGATATTTGCTTCTCTCTTCATCAGGGATATTGGCCTGCAGTTTTCTTTTGGGTGTGTGTGTCTTTGCCAGGTTTTGATATTAGGATGATGGTGGCTTCATGAGTTAGGGAGTCCATTCTCCTCAATTTTTTGGAATAGTTTCAGTAGAATTGATACCAGCTCTTCTTTGTATGTCAGGTAGAATTCAGCTGTGAGTCCTTCTGGTCCAGGGTTTTTTTTTTTTTTTGATTGTCAGGCTTTTTATTACTGATTCCATTTTGGAACTCATTATTGGTCTGTTCAGGGTTTCAATTTCTTCCTGATTTAACCTTGGGAGATTGTGTATTTCCAGGTATTTATCTACTTCCTCAAGGTTTTCTAGTTTGTATATGTATGGTGTTCATCATAGTCTCTGAGAGTTTTTTTTTTATTTCGGTGGGATTGGTTTTAATGTCACCTTTGCCATTTCTGATTGTGCTTATTTGGATCTTGTCTCTTCTTTCTTTGTTAATCTGGCTACCAGCCTATTGATCTTATTTATCCTTTCATACCAACTTTTGGTTTTATTGAATTTTTTGTATGAGTTTTTGGGTCTCAATTTCGTTCAGTTCTGCACTGATTTTATTTTATTTATTTTTTCTGCTTTGTTCTTGTTTTTCTAGTTCCTCTGGGTGTGATGTTAGATTATTAGTTTGAGATCTTTAAAAATTTTTGAGGTAGACATTTAGCACTATAGACTTTCCTCTTAACATTGCTTCTGCTGCATCTCAGAGATTTTGGTATGTTACATCTGTTTTAGTTTATTTCAAAGATTTTTTTTATATCTGCCTTAATTTCATTGTGTACCCAAAAGTCATTCAGGAGCAAGTTGTTTAATTTTCATGAAATTGGAAAGATTTGAGGGATGGTTTTGAGAGATGTTCATGGCCTTGATTTCTATTTTTATTTCACTGTGGTCCAAAAATATGGTTGGTATGATTTTGATTTTTTTGAATTTATTGAGACTCACTTTATGGCTGGGCATGTCATCAGTCTTTGAGTATGTTCCCTGTGCAGGTGAGAAGAATGTATATTTTGTGGTTCATGACATCCTGCTTTTTTCTAAGTGTTAATGATTCTTACACATTTTGATGGACTTCACTGATGCATAGTATTTCAGTGTGCATGTTCTTAAAATGTGTTTGATGTTATGCGTCTGTATTATGAGCATCTATTAAGGGCAGTAAACTTCCTTTCTAAAATATTTTCAATTTTTATCTTTTGAACTTTATGATGTTTGTGAAGGTATCATTTTTGTATACTCTTCAGATACATTACTGGCCAGTTTTTGTTTTGATACTTTTGTTCTTTCTAATCTCTTTATAATCTGTAACTTAAATTAAGCTTTCTAATAGAACTCAGCTGTTATAATTTTCCTGAGAATGGATACTTTATACTTATGAGCGAATTGTAATGTTTTCCTGAAAATGTAGTAATAGTTCACCTTTCTTTTAACCTCACATTCTGGATAATGATGAAGTTAATGTTTAGTCACTTTTCACATTTACCTTGCTCATTTGTCATAGTGTACCTAATTTGTAATTCTATTTCAAGGTTTACATTTGGGAGTTCTTGGCTCTCTTTTGGAGCGAAGGCCTTGGACAGCTTGCCAGTATTTAAAAAAATCCTATTTTGCTGCCTAATGCCAAAGGAAATCAGGCGAGAGCCTGAGCTTAAAGAGACATGTCAGTTGCCATAATCACTTAACTCTGTGTCCGAGGAAATGCTTTTCACCTTGAAAAGCAAATTAATTCTAATGGAATAGTAGACTAGTAACCCAGAAAAAATTGCTGAAATTGCTCATGCTTCAACATATTTTATCAGGAGACCATTTGGGCCACGACTAAAGAATATTGGAATTCATTCAGCCTCTAACAGCTGAAGAATTGGAATTCTCTATGATAGAATCAAAATCAATAACAGTAGGTAAAAGATACTGTGTGGCCTGCTTCAATCTCAGGCTTAGATTTTAAAAACTGGTGTTATTTTCACGTCACTTTGCCAGAATTCTTGTGTCTGCCATCTATGCTTTTTAAAGCTGAAAAGCTGTGTTTGCTTACAGTTTCCTAACAGTTCCATTTAGTTGATAGCTGCCAGTCTGTGCTATAAAATCATTAATAATGAGAAGCAAAGTCTTAATTTGGAGAAAGAATGCAGTCAAGGGAATAAATCTGACAGGAAATGAAGACTTTAAAATGAAAAAAGAAAATGAACTAGTGAGAAGCGGGATCATTCAAGTGAAAATAGCCTGCCCTCAGAATAAATGAGACAAACATTGAGATGTTATATCTTTTCCTATAATCCATTCTTTGTTACTGAAATAAATCCATTCCAGCTTTGAAAGATTTCCTTTTGCCCTTGAATCTCTAATCCTACTTTTACCTAGCCTGGTGCCACTTTGCAAAACATTAAAGTGTTTTTACTGTCATAGTAATTATCAGCCTCACTAACTTACATTAAAGAGTCCTTGCATTAAAGAATTACACTAATTTCTTCAATAACATATTTTTGTATTGTGTGTGACAGTATAGGGTAGAGAACAGGAATTTGAGTTCAAAAGACTTGTGTTTGAATTCCAGTTCTACTCCATAGGTAAATATTTCCCTGATCTTTAGATTTCTCATCTGAAAAATGGTAACAATAGTAATAGCAATAGTATCTTGCAGGCATTATTTCCCTGGTAAATATTTCCCTGGTGTTTAGATTTTTTGTATGAAAAATGGTAACAATAATGATAATAGTACCTTGCAGGATTCTTGTGAGGATAGAGGTGATAAATATGGAGTACCTAACACAGTACCTACCACAGATTACACACTACACAAGTGGTAGCTTGTCATTTCTATTTTATTTTATTGAATCATTTATATGTATTTTTCTCTGTATCACTGAACGGTTACCCCATAATTATAGCTAACCATCTCATTTTGTCTTAGTCTCTCACTGTTTCCTATTGAAGTATAATTTGTGTACAAAGTGTTTAGCAGTGTGTTGGACACACAGAAGGTGTCAAACCCATGTTTTTGTTGATTTCTTTGCAATCAGTCTCTCTTAATTCTGACCCACACCTATATTATACTGCCAGATGAGACTTTCTGAAATGGAGTTTGTATTTCATGACTTCATGGTCAAAAATTGCTGCCAGCCTTATTTTTTTGACTTCTATTTTGAGTTCAGGGTTACACGTGCAGGTTTGTTACACTGGTAAACTTGTGCCATGGGGGTTTGTTATTTCATAACTCAGCTATTAAGCCTAGTACCCATTAGTTGTTTTTCCCAGTACTCTCCCTTCTCCCGCTGCAGCCCTTCAAGTAGACCCCAGTGTGTGTTGTTCTCTATTTGTCTGTGTGTTCTCATCACTTAGCTCCCACTTATAAGTGAGAATATGTGGTATTTGGTTTTCTGTTCCTGCATTAGCTTGCTAAAGATAATGGCCTCCAGCTTCATCTATGTTCCTGGAAACGGCATGATCTCATTCTTTTTGATGGTGGCATGCTATTCCATTGTGTATATGCACCACATATTCTTTATCCAGTCTATCACTGATAGGCATTTAGGTTGATTCCATGTCTTTGCTATTGTGAATAGTGCTGTAATGAACATATGTGTACATGTGTCTTTATAATAGACTGATTTATATTCCATTGGGTATATACCCAGTAATGGGATTGCTGGGTTGAATGATATTTCTGTCTTTAGATCTTTGAGGAATTGACATATTGTCTTCTATAATGGTTGAACTAATTTACAATCCCACCGACAGTGTATAAGCATTGCTTTTTCTCCACAACCTTGCCAGCATCTGTTGTTTTTTTACTTTTTAATAGCCATTCGTGTGAGATTGAGATGGCATCTCATTGTGGTTTTGGTTTGTGTTTCTCTAATGATAAGTGATGTTGCACTTTTTTTTCCATATGCTTGTTGGCTGTATGTATGTCTTCTTTTGAAAAGTGTCTGTTAATGTTCTTTGCCCAGTTTTTTATGTGGTTGTTTTCTTTTTGTAAATTTGTTTAAATTCCTTGTAGATGCTGGCTATTAGATCTTTGTCAGATGCATAGTTTCCAAAAATTTTCTCCCAATTTGTAGGTTGTCTGTTTACGCTGTTGATAGTTTCTTTGGCTGTGCAGAAGCTCTTTAGTTTAGTTAGATCCCATTTATCAATTTTTGCTTTCGTTGTAGTTGCTTTTGGCGTCTTTGTTATGAAATCTTTGACCATTCCTATGTCCTGAATGATATTACTTAGGTTGTCTTCTGGGATTTTTTATAGTTTTGGGTATTACATTTAAGTCTTTAATCCATCTTGAGTTAATTTTTGTATATGGCAAAAGGAAGGGGTGCAGTTTCAGTCTTCTACATATTGCTAGCCAGTTATTCAAGCACCATTTATTGAATAGGGAATCCTTTCCCCATTGCTCGTTTTTTTTTTTTTTTTTTTTTTTTGTCAGGTTTGTCGAAAATCACATAGTTGTAGGTGTGTGGTCTTATTTCTGGTGTGTGGTCTTATTTCTGAATTCTCTATACTGTTCCATTGGTCTGTGTGTCTGTTTCTATAGCAGTACCATGCTGTTTTGGTTACTGTAGCCCCATAACATAGTTTGAAATTGGGTAGCATGATGCCTCCAGCTTTGTTCTTTTTGCTTAGGATTGCCTTGGCTATTTTGGTTCTTTTTTGGTTCCATATTAATTTTAAAATAGTCTTTTTCTAGTTCTATGAAGGTCTCAATGTTAGTTTAATAGGAATAGCACTGAATCTAAATTGATTTGGGCAGTGTGGCCATTTTCATGATATTGATTTTTCCTATCCATTAGTATGGATTTTTTAAAAATTTGTTTGTGTCATCTCTGATTTCTTTGTGCAGTGTTTTGTAGTTCTTGTGGAAATCTTTTACCTCCCTAGTTAGCTGTATTCCTAGGAATTTTATGCTTTTTGTGGCTGTTGTGAATGGGAGTATGTTCCTGATTTGACTCTCCACTTGCCTGTTGTTGGTGTATAGGAATGCTGGTTATTTTTGCACATTGGTTTTGTATCTTGAGACTTTGCTGAAGTTGTTAATCAGTTTAAGAAGCTTTTGGACTAAGACTGTGTGGTTTTCTAGATACAGGATCATGTCATCTGCAAACAGGGATGGTTTTACTTCCTCTCTTCCTATTTGAATGCTCTTTATTTCCTTCTCTTGCCTGGTTGTCCTGGCCAGGAATTCCAGTACTGTGTTGAATAGGAATGGTGAGAGAGGGCTTCCTTGTCTTGTTCCAGTTTTCAAGGGGAACGCCCCCAGCTTTTGCTTGTTCAGTATGATGTTAGCTGTGGGTTTGTCATATATGGCTCTTATTATTCTGAGGTATATCCTCAAAATAAGGACATTATAAGGTATGTCTTTATTATTTTGAGGTCTGATCCCTTTACCATTATGTAATGCCCTTCTTTGATCTTTGTTGGTTTAAAGTCTGTTTATTGAGAGTTTTTAACGTGAATGGATGTTGAATTTCATCAAAAGCCTTTTCTGCATCTATTGTGATAATTATGTAATTTTTGTCTTTAGTTCTGTTTATGTGATGAATCACATTTATTGACTTGTGTATGTTGAACCAGCCTTGAATCTCAGGGATAGTGCCTGCTTGATTATGGTGGATAAGCTTTTTCATTTGCTGCTGGATTCAGCTTGTCAGTATTTTTTTTTGAGGATTTTTGCATCAATTTTCCTCAAGGATATTGGCCTGAATTTTTCTTTTTTTGTTGTATCTTTGCCAGGTTTGGTATCAGGATGATGTTGGCCTCATAGAATGAGTTAGGGAGGAGTCCCTCCTTTTCAGTTTTTTGGAATAGTTTCAGTAGAAATTGTACTGGTTCTTCTTTGTACATCTGGTAGAATTTAGTCATGAATCTTTCCAGTCCTGGGCTTTTTCTGGTTGGTAGGCTGTTTATTATTGCTTTAATTTCAGAGGTCATTATTGGTTTGTTCAGGGAATCAATTTCTTCCTAGTTCAGTCTTGGGAGGTTATATGTGTCTAGGAATTTATTCATTTCTTCTAGATTTTCTAGTTTATGTGCATAGAGGTGTTCATAATATTCTTTGATAGTTGTTTGCATTTCTGTGGGGTCGGGGTAATATTCCCATTGTTATTTCTGATTGTGTTTATTTGAATCTTCTCTTCCCTCTTTTCTTCTTTATTAGCTTAGCTAGCGTTCTATTTTTTTAATTTATTTTTTTAAAGCAGCTCCTGGATTTGTTTAATCTTTTGGATTTTTTTGTCGTGTCTCAGTTTCCTTAAGTTCAGCTCTGACTCTGGTTATGTTTTGTATTCTACTAGCTTTGGGATTTGTTTGCTCTTGGTTGTCTAGTTCTTTTAGTTGTGATGTTAGGTTGTTAACTTGAGCTCTTTCTAACTTTTTGACGTGAGCATTTAGTGCTGTAAATTTCCTTCTTAACACTGCCTGAGCTGTGTCCCAGAGATTCTGGTATGTTGCGTCTTTGTTCTCATTAGTTCCAAAGAACTTATTGATTTCTGTCTTAATTTCATTATTTACACAAAAGTCATTCAGAGTAGGTTATTCAGTTTGCATGTAGTTGTATGGCTTTGAGTGAATTTCTTAGTCTTGATTTCTAATTTGATTGCACTGTGGTCTGAGAGACTGTTATGATTTTCAGTTCTTTTGCATTTGCCAAGGTGTGTTTTACTTTCAATTGTGTGATCAATTTTAGAGTATGTGCCATGTGGCAATGAGAAGAATGTATATTCTGGGGGAGAGTTCTGTAAATATCTATGAGGTTCATATGATCCATTGCTGAGTTCAGGTCCTGAATACCTTTGTTAATTTTCTGTCTCAATGATCCTTCTAATATTGTCTGTGGAGTACTAAAGTTTCCCACTATTATTCTCTGGGAGTCTAAGTCTTTTTGAAGGTCTCTAAGAACTTGATTTATGAATCTGGGTCCTCCTGTGTTGGGTGCATATATATTTAGGATAGTTAGATCTTCTTAACTGAACCCTTTACCATTATGTAATGCCCTCTTTTGTCTTTTTTGATCTTTGTTTAAAGTCTGTTTTGTCTGAAATAAGAATAGCAACCCTTGCTTTTTTTGGTTTGTTTTCCATTTGCATGGTGGTTTTTCTCTGTCCCTTTATTTTGAGCCTATGTGTGTCATTATGTGTGAGATGGGTCTCTTGAAGACAGCTTACCAATGGGTCTTGGTTCTTTATCCAGTTTGCCACTTTGTGTCTTCTATTTTATTTTATTTTATTTTATTTTATTTTATTTTATTTTATTTCATTTCATTTCATTTCATTTTATTTTATTTTTGAGATGGAGTTTCGCTGTTGTTGCCCAGGCTGGAGTGCAATGGTGCGATCTTGGCTCGTTGTAACCTCTGCCTCCTGAATTCAATTGATTCTCCTGCCTCAGCCTCCTGAGTAGCTGGGATTACAGGTGCCTGGCACCATGCCTGGCTAATTTTTTGTAATTTTAGAAGAGATGGGGTTTCACCATGTTGGCCAGGCTGATCTCGAACTCCTGACCTCAGGTGATCCACCCACCTTGGCCTCCCAAAGTGCCAGGATTACAAGTGTGAGCCACTGTGCCCAGCCTACTGTGTGTCTTTTAATTGTGGCATTTAGCTTATTTACATTTAAGGCTAGTATTGATATGTGTAGATTTGAGTCTGTCCTCATAGGCAAAGGAAAAATAAGATCCTTTTCAGACAAAGGAGAAATAAGATCCTTTTCAGACAAGCAAATGCTGAGGGAATTTGTTACCACCAGACCTGCCTTACAAGAGCTTCTGAAGGAAGCATTAAATATGTAAAGGAAAGACTGTTACCAGCCACTACAAAAACACATTGAAGTATACAGAGCAGTGATACAATATTGAGCCTTATTTTAACTAATTTATCGTGGCCCTTTCCTCTTCTTGGAGTTCAAGAATGTCAAGATCTTCGCATTCTCTTCCTGCCCCTCCTTATCCAATGATATTTCTTTCTATTCTCCTTCCTGCCACCAGTATACCTTATTCCTTTGTCATTTGTCTAAAAATATCATAGGTATTTATTGCACAGTGTCTTTGCTCATTGTTTCATTCTCTCATCTTTGCTGTTTGTTTAAATCTTGTTCATCTCATGAGGTGTAGTGCAAGTCTTTCTTTATATAGAAACCTCCTTACTTACTCCAGGTGAGACCTTTTTTTCTCTTTGAACAGATGGAGAATCTCAGAAGAGAAATGAGATGTATTAAAAACATTAATTGGAAATTCCGGAATTTAAAAGTACAGTATCTCATATGAAAAAAACCCTGAACTTCAACTGAATTTATAATCTTTATACTATATAATCATGCAGTTTAACAATGAATGAGTCATTGTTTCAAAGTATATTACTTATGAAAGGATGTTGAATGACATTGTTCCTTTGCCACAGGATATGACTATGACTAAGTACAAAGAGAAGTTAATTTGACGTATTCTACCTATTACATTATTGTATTTAATAGCAATGAAATATAAAAGCTAAGCAATTCACATAGTGCCCTGCAAATAGTAAGTGCTCAATAAACATTTTTGTATGAATGAAAAATGAATTATAGTCATATCTTTAGTAACATTCCAATACTAATATGTTTTCAGAAACTATCAGAATTATAAGTTGTATATATAAGGGTATGTTGTGAAGGGGTACTATAGTAATAAAATATTATTACTTACCAATAGTATCAATATCCTGCAAAACATAAAAATATAAACATAAAATACACATTATGATATTTCATATACTTAAAAAGCCTTACTGCATAATGAGAAAACTAAAATGGTAGTCTGTTATTTTAAAGCTAATCCATTTTTCTTCATTGCTTTAGTTCATCCACTCAATAAACATTTGTTGTACCTATATTATGTACTAGCTACTGTTTTATGGCAGACAAAAAAAATACGAATGAGGCATTTCCATGTTTTATGGAGCTTGCAGTTTGGCAGATAAAACAGATATATTACCAAGTAATTGAAATACAGGGTGATAAAGTGTATTACCAAGCAAGTAGTCCAGTAAATGGTAGTATAAAGTGTTGTAGAAAGTTAGGAAGAACAGTACATCTGAGAGTCTTGTATGTTGCCTGACAGATAGTAGCTCTCTTATAAAAGTGTGTTAAAAAAAGAAATAGCTGTATTTTAATCAGTGAAAATGAAAAGGTGATTCTGTCCTGTTTGAATATGATGTGAGAGGCACAGGAAAAAGTGTGATAATAACAATCATCTGATTATGGAATAGGGAAAATGAAGGCATGTTATGAACTTGGTCCTATTTAGTGCTGGGTTGTCATGTCTCATCATTTTCCCCACTATTTATAATTGTATAAATTTACCAAACTCTCTTTCACCAGTCTTTCAGCATGTGTAACTATACCTGAACTTCTCACACTCTCCTCTGCCCCAAACCAATTTCATTATTTTTACTTTTCCTCCTCCATCAAAACATTACTTCTAATCTTAGCTCAGTTTTCAACCTTCTTTCCAATCTGGATTAGGCTTTCTCCCAGTGTCTTTTATAATACAGAGTCCTAATGTCCTGTAATAGTACTTATGATGGTTGTAATTGTAGTAAGTAGTTGTAAATTCTGATCATTTCTTGTTCTTGAATATATTAGACTATAAACCCCTTGAGGGCATTATATATATATTTCATCTTTGTGATATCACAGAATCCTGGTATAGTGCCTGCCATATAAAATGATACCAATATGCATTTTTTGAATCAATGAACAAAAGAAGAATGAATGGGTGGGTGGATGGGTAGATGTTAGAAAAGTGAGCACAGTTTGACTGGAAATTGAGAAAAATTTTTAGTTCAGTTTTGCCTGGGATAGTTCTTTTTTGTTTTCATCTGTTTGTTCAGAAGGACTGCACATTCATTCTTACTGAATAAGAGCTATGCTGGTGAGACCATTCTTCTTTTAAATATTTTAATGTTATTTTATGTCAGTTTTCTTGAAGCATTTTGTTACTTTCGAGATGCTTTATAGGAATATGGTAAAACTGATGTATCATACTGATTTTTATTTATTTTTTGTTTGTTTATTTTAGTAAGAGGTTACATTATCCTGATTTCAAAAAAAGAATTACAATTAAATCTTTTGGCCAATTAAATCTTTTTAAAGAAAGATCTAATTGATTACTAAAGCCATGAATAAGTTTAATTATGTTAATTAAATGTTAAAGAAAGTTTAGAATCTGCTGGGATTAAGCAAAGAAATAAGCTTCAAAAAATAGTTTTACTGAAGATGTAGACACTTATGAATATTAAAATATTTTATAATTTGAAGTTAATGCATTTGTACTGAGTTCTAGGGATATTAAAAATTTAAAATTAGTGGAAAAATAGAATGAATCATGAATACCAATGATCACATATTAGTGATATAATCATAAGCTGTATTAGTTAAGGTAATACTAGCTGTTTTAAAAAATAAAAATTATATAATGGATAAAATATAATGGAAGTTTACTTCTTAACAATTTAAAGTCTAAAACAGGTATTCTGGATCAGCAGGTGGCTTTCCTCAAAGGGGGAATTCAGATTTCTCCGATCTATTGACTCTACCCTTTTGAGCACAACCTTTCAAGGTCACTTGGCTTATCTGTCAAAAGGTGGGACGGGTAAAGATGATGGAAGATACAGGTGAGGTAGGAGGTTAAAGGGGATGGGCCTGGCAACAGTAAACATCATTTCTACTTATCTTCCACTGACTAGTACTCAGTCATACAATCACATGGCTGTCCGAAACTGCAAGACTAGGAAATATGGTCTAGCTAAGTGCCCAGGTAGTAGAGAAAACAGGTTTGTTAAAAAGCTAAGCAGAATTGTCTATACAATATCTTTTATAATTTAAATAATTTTTCTCCATATACAGGTTGATTTTTATAGTTCTCATGTATAGAGACTTTTCCTATAGTTATAGGTAGTAGTATTAACATGCATTTATTAAAATCTTCCCAGGTAAAATTGTGAAATATGTTTATATAGCAAAAATTAGGCCTTTATGCAATGCAATTTCAAGTTTTGGTTTGTTCCTAAGGAATATTATAGCGACCTCTAAGCATTTGCTTATTATATAGATAGTAAATCTTTTACTTCTGTTTAGAGTGATTATCTTGAACACTTACACATAATTTTTGATGCATTCACTCACATAAAAAGTTATAAATTATAAGTACCTCACTCACAAATTTACAGATTTAAATAAATAAAATCAGTAATTCTAATGTGCTTGAGAGAGAATTTGAGATCTTGTTTTATTAAAAAAAAGGAAATGACTTGTCTCTTTTTGTGATTAAGAAATTCAACTGTGAGATAGAATGTCAATGATTATTTGTAATGTCTGGTGGACAAGTCAGCAATTACTTTTAAGAATCCTAGCTAAAACTTGGATTATACAACTATATACTTGGTTGTACTATTTTCATTTTTTTCTTTATCTTTTCTGATAGTGAACTATATTTACTCTCATTTGATTTGCTTTAGAATTCCTTTTATTTTGTGTATTGGATTTTCCCTCAAAGTAATATTTTTCATATGCCAGAATCTTTAAACCCTGAGACACTCTTCCTGAAGTACTAGCTTCTGATGGTCACAAATATAGCCCTGGACCTTCTTTTGTTTATATTGACTTCCTTAAACAAAATTAGATTTTATTACTTTGAAGTGGCCTTGTGATCACACTTTAGGTCCTGTGATAAAACTTTGTTTACTTCTGTCAAAGAGGTAACACCCATATATCCATATATAGAGCATACCAGTTCAGTATTGAAAATGGGAAGAGAAAATTTCTGCAATATCTGATTTGCTAATTTTTCGTGTATCTCTTCAAAACCAATTCAAACTGATATATGCAGAAAAGGAAGTGTTAGCGCATATAAATGAAAAATCTAGGCTTTTATATATGGATCTTCGTCCTCAAACAATGTAATCTGGAATCTGCCTTTCCCCATTGCTCAGCTGGCTTTTCCTCTACACTGGTTTTGTTCTCAGGCCAGCTTTCCCCATTTGGTGGCAAGGGATATAAGTAGCCCAAGGTTCATTGTGTTCTCTGCTTAATAATCCTGTCCAAAATGCTTCTTTCCTCAAATTCAAGCAAGATTTCTAAGTTTGATCACATTTTGACTGCTGAACCAATCCCAGTTGTTAAAGAGAGGGATGTATTGATTAATTAGCCCTGGATTATGTGTCCAGGTCAAAGCTTATAGGAGGTGGGGTTGGGTCAGCCCTACTTGAACAGAAATGTTCAGTTATGTCTCAGTGGTTCTTTTCAAGCTATGGCCAGCAGCCTTGAAATGGGCTTGTGTCCCATAGGGTCAGTACAAATCAGCTTTGAGTAATGAATCTCTTGCTGATGGATGGAGCTTAGAAAACTGTAATGTCTATGTCGGATGATTGAGGGTGGTTGCAGCCTAGGCTTTTACAAATATTGTACTCCCAGGATTTGTTAATTCAGTAGGACAGAATATTTAAATGATGTAACTAGGAAACATTAGGTTACTACATTGCAGTATTACCTGAATTTTGGCTATACTGATATTCCATACTTTATGAATAGCTATAATCCTTAAAACATCTGTCTAAATCTCACCTTGTCAATAAAGTCTTCTCTGTTCTCCTCCTTAGTGTTCTCTATTTCCACTACCCTGTTTTATCTTTTTTTAGAGCACTTATCATGATCTGACGTATTATATATTTGCTTACTTGTTTATATTCTATCTCCTTCCACTAGAATATAAAGTTGAAAGCAGCAGCTTTATCTACTTAGTTTATTGCCGTATTACTGGTATCTAGAACAATTCTGGCGTAAGTATATACTAAGTATTATTTGTTAAATAAATGAAAATTGAAAAATTAGTTTGATAATAAAATCATGTTTTCTATTTTTTATGCTGCAAAATTGGAAAGGTATTCCATGAGAGATATTTATCCCAAAATCTAAAGAGAAATATCTCTTCAGATAGCTCTCAAGCCAATTTTAGGCAGATTTACTTGAAGTATGTTTTTGTAAATATCAATAATATTCAAAGTAACGAATAGTAAAATATTCTATTTCAAATCCATTTAAAGGAAATAAAATCAGTTGGGCATTCACTTTAGGCTGTTTTTACTTTCATCTGGCCACAAACATTACCTTGATGTTCATGGTAGATATTAATAGACTTCTGGGAAGGGTCAGGGTTGCAATTTGTGGTACCCAAATAAATGAAATTATCTATTCTATGTGGATATTTAAACTTAACCCAGTACCGTGATACTTTCTCTAACAAAATGAGCTAGCTAGTCACGATAATAATAACTGCATTATCAGCCTTTAAGAGCTGTGGAAAACAGAATTAAGTCTCTACCTTTAAGAATAGAAAGTGAACACATGAGGGCAAAAGTGTTTTCAATATAGAAGGAGAAAGAAATTTGCATTCATACATCATTATTCTTCTTCTGACTTTCAGACTTTAGGTGTACCCATGTGTTTCTTTTTGATGGATTCTTTAGAAGTTTAGATGTTTTTCAGCAAGGATTATGAGAAAATGGTTCATTTTTCAGATGTGTTTAATAAAAGAGATTTGAGATAGCAATCCAATTTTGAAAGGCAGGGCTTAGTTAAGTGTAGGAGAGAAAGGAGAGCATTCTAGGCAGTGAGAACTTTTCAAGCAACATCACATAAGTGGGACTGCATGTTTTATTTAGAGCAATTTGACTGGATTGGATGACTGATGTATAGGAGAAGAGAGAGAAGAGGTTATAGAGACAGGGATCCAACACGAATTTTGAATAATTGGATAAAAAGTATGAAATATATTTTATAGGCAATGGAAATCCATTAAAGATTTTTGAACAGGAAGTGAAGTGTGAAATATAGTTTGAGCAGAGGGAGAAGAAGAGACAGTTTGTGTAGAAATCAATTAGGAAACAGTTGCATTTCTCTGGGAAAGAGGGCCGAGATGAGGGTTGGGGTGGTCAGGCTTATGAAGGCTGAATTTACAAGACTTGGTGGCTGTAGGTTGCAGGAGAGAGGGAGAAGAGAGGAAATCAGGGATGGCTCTCTTCTGCAACTCGGAAAACAAGAAGGGAAACTGACTGTGTTAGAAAGAGGATACGTTTAGTTTCAGACATGTTAACCCTGAGGTGACTGCAAAATTCTAAGGTGGTGATGCCTAGCAGGAGGAGGTTTGAAAAAGGAGCTTGGGAAAACTTTTAGGGCAAGAGATCTGACTGTGGAATTATAAACACAAAGGTAGAAGCTTGATATACTGAAGGAGGGGAAAGGGGTACAGACCTGAGCCTTTGAAGGGTTCCATTTTTGAGAGTTTGAAGAATATAAGGAATATGGGGTTTATGAAAGAAATTAGAATAGATTATATAGCATGACTCCCAGGGATTTGTAGTTCCAGTTCCATGACACTGAATTTAGGAATTTAGAGGGACTAGGCTTTATCAGACTAGAGAGAGTCTGAGGGTGAGGATTAAGGATTTAAAAAACTGCTTGATGTGTTATGTATAGTACTTTTGCAATCATATTACATGTTATACAACTTGAAGTTAGAAAAGAATATACCTGTCTCAGATGCAGGCTGAATTACTTCTGTATATAAGACTGTGCCCAGATGGGACAATACTGCCTCCTAAGGTCTGAACTGATGTGACTTTCCAATACAGTCATTCACAACCATCCATCCCTTAGTGAGAATTTTGGGATCTAGAAGTTTGCACCTCTCTCTGTCCTAGATAATGTTGCTGACTCTGTCATATTTTCTGTTGCATTGATATACTTTTGTTAATGTTTATACTTGCATCATTACAATGATTGTATAGAAGCAAGGGAATGAAGGGGTATCAGGGTAATATAACAGGAGCTAAATGAGAATATTTGAGGGAAAATGACTGACTGCTGAGGCCACAAGCAATGAAAACTGCGAAAGTGCCTTTGGAGTTGACATTAGGAAGTCATTGATGACATTGGTAAATGGAATTTTAATTTGAATTGGTTGACAGCCAGATTGCTAATATATCAGCATTTCATTTTTGAGTACCAAACACATGGATAGGGACTAGAGAAAATATTTGTTACACTGAATTATTTCCTTAATTATATCTGTGTTATTAATGACAGCACAATGAAGCCACCTACCAGTGTGTGGAAATAGCTTCTTATTCAGAAATCTTGGGGAAATAAAATTCATTCATTTGTTCATTGATATCATGATTTCATAGAATAAGCTGAGAGTTACATGGCCCTGGTTAAACTCTAGTGTTGCTACTCACCAGTTATGTAAACATGGACACACATTCCATAACTGAGTCTTTTTGTTATTACTGGTAGAGTGGGAATAATTAGGCTTATCTAAGAGCATATTTTTCCAACCTTATATGGCTCATGAACTCCTATTATTGTTTTTTTCTGTTTCTTTGAACACCATTAAGTATTTAGAAAATCATTGTCTTTTATTTATGGAATGTATTTTAAAAATAAGAAAACATAGATTTTAGATCAGTAGTTAAATATTGTATCATAAAGTATCATTGAAATATAATTATTAATATGAGAGGTGGATTTATATTTTCTTATATGACAAATGAAATATGGCATTTAATTTAAATCAGTTAGATTTTTAAAAAGAATAAAATGACAGGTTATATTTTTTGTTTTCTTAATTAAATTGTAAATTGTAATTTTACTGTTTGTTTATAGCATCAAGATATTTTCACAATCTGATGCTTACAATTTGTGCTTACAAAATAAACCATTAAAATGATTTTAGTGCTTTTTCTCAAGTGATAAGATAGAAAATTGAGGCAGCTGTTTGTCGTTGTTTGCAAATTGCAAGCATGGAGACCCTGAATTTTCAGTAAATGAGAAGCCACATGAATTAGACCTCCACCATATTTTACTCTTCTTAGTGTTGTTTTTTGAAGTGCTTAGAGATATTTTTATATACTATTAAGGACTTCTGAGAAGATAGGATAACATAAGCTAAAATCTGATGAAGATGAGCTTGAGACAAGTTTGCACAATGTTTACTGTTCTTATGCTTCTTATTAGTTAGTTATATTTCAACATCAATGTTTCTTCACATCAGTGTTACTTCTCTCTTTAATCATTGGTTCTTTATGCATGTGCATTTATGCACAATTACAGTGATCAGTTATGTTATGTTTCCTTATTGTTCTCTTTGTTTATTGAATTAGATATTAGAATAACTATTAATACTTTGAAGGTTTTTAAAACAAATTTAAGACTTTGAGTCTTTTCATCAGGATCCCCTTAATAAGCATTTATATGTTTTTTTCATTAGGAGGGCTTCTTGGGCTCCTAAAGATACTTCTGAATTTTTATTATTTATTTATTTGTTTATTTACTTACTTACTTACTTACTTACTTATTTTTATTTTATTTTGAGATAGAGTCTCACTCTGTCGCCCAGGCTGGGGTGCAGTGGCACAATCTTGGCTCACTACAACCTCCATTTCTCGGACTCAAGCAATTCTCCTGCCTCAGCCTCCTGAGTAGCTGGGATTACAGGCGTGTGCCACCACGCCTGGCTAATTTTTGTATTTTTAATAGAGACAGCGTTTCACCACGTTAGTCAAGCTGGTCTTGAACTTCTGACCTCAGGTGATCTGCCCACCTCGGCCTCCCAAAGTGCTGGGATTACAGGCGTGAGCCACCGTGCCTGGCCTGAAGTGTCTTTTTAAATTACTGTTTTGTTTATAACGTCTTTTCCATTTGCAGGTTTCTAATCCTTCAAAGATAGAACATTTATTCAGGCTACTAAGGCAGTTGTATAGCTTTAATTTTAGTATTGAAGAAAGAGGAACTAAGCAGAGTAAAAAAAGAATGCCTGTAGCTGTAGTGTTATATTTGCTTGATTTCAGGATTTCCTTCAGAAGTTAATCTGAATGCAGAGGAAGAGGTGGACATAGGGACTTAAGGACAGTGTGAAGAATGCTTCAGAGCATCTGTTCTTTCTTGGGGTTTACAGTTGTAAGTGAAACTTTTAATGATGGTCTTGTACTTTAAATAAGAAACTTCTGTTGATCAAGTTCAGGGAATTTGGGTCTCACCAAATTCTATACTATTTAGTGTATATGGAGAAATATTACATTGACTTATCATGTGATTGACTCTTCAAAAGGAGAAATTAATCTATTAGTGTGATTTCTTTGAGTAAGAATTAATTTACTTGAAACCTTTTCCCTTCATTTCTCCCTCTTTTGTTATTCCCAATGTCTCATTTCATCTATATGTTCCAGATATAGTCATCTTTCAGTATCTGCAGGGGATTGGTCCCAGGAACCCCAAGGATACTAAAATCCATGGATGCTCAAGTTCCTTAGGTGACCCTTCTTGTCTGCAGATGTGGAACCTATGGATAGAGAGTGCCAGCTGTATTTTAATATCTTTCTGGTATCACCATTGGCTTTAGGCATTATTTTTTCTCATTAGGATTGTTCGAATCAACACAATTAAAGCTGAGAAAGTTATCAGGATGTATGAAGCTTTTTTCAAAACCCATTATTTAAAGATGCATCAGAACTTTAGACCTGGAAGATATAGTTCAATATGGAGAACTTTAGTTGAAATTAACACTACTCCATTTTCTAAGGCTGTTGTCTTGGGAAATTTCCACAGAATACATCTGTTGGAGACGAGCTTAGTTATTGTAGTGTTATTACTTTAGTTCATAATTTTTTATGGTTGGTGACAAATAGTTCACCTACTCTCACAGTCCCACAGGCATAGAAAACTGCAGAATAAAGTTACATGTAACTTGAAAATTATTCAGCATAAATGTACCTCTCCAGCCACATAGAGATTCCCATTTGTACTGGAATAAGATTTGCTTTATTAATCCTCTCTTCCTCTCTATGCATAAAAGATTACAGTTAGGTTGTAGATTTCATTCTGAGAGAAAAGATGACTTGTCATTCCAAAATGTGGTTTTAGAAATAGACTTAGTTTTAGAAATAACTTGTAAAAATATACTCATAATGGAGACAAAGTTATACTTAAAAATCATTTAAAAATAGAGAAACTACATTAGATTATTGGTAAATTACATGTGTGCTAAAATTAAAGAAACAGTAGCCATAGGAACTGAAAGGTCTTTTTCTTTAATCTCTATTTCAGGTGAACCTCTAGATTTTGTTGTGCTCGAGACAAAAGTCTTTCCCTATATCGTAGGCTTACAATAATAGAAGTTCATTTTGTTGAGAGACTCTGATATAATTTATTATAATTAAGTATATGCATAGAAGAGATTACTTAGATACTATGTGAATAATTAAGGCAAAGTTTCTCCCTGCTAGGCTATAAACTAGAGAAAGCACTTAGAGGAAGCTGATATAATATCATGAGGTCAAAATAATTTGTTATCAAGATTTCTTGGCCAGTTTAGAGAAAGGAAGATTTTGATGGCCGCTGCCTAGAAAAGTACAAAGCTGTGAGAATGTGCTAGAAAATAGCTTCTAATATTGATAACTGAAATAAAAGCAACCAGAGAATAAAATATTAAATTCTAGTGTGCATTTTTTTTTTTCTTTTTTGAGACGGCGTCTCCCTCTGTTGCCCAGGCTGGATGCAGTGGTGTGATCTCGGCTCACTGCAACCTCTGCCTCCTGGGTTCAAGTGATTCTCCTGCCTTAGCGTCCTGAGTAGCTGGGATTACAGTTGTGTGCCACTGCGCCCAGCTAATTTTTTTTGTATTTTTGGTAGAGACAGGGTTTCACCATGTTGGTCAGGCTGGTCTTGAACTCCTGACCTCATGATCTGCCCACTTTGGCCTGCCAAAGTGCTGGGATTACAGGCATGATCCACTGTGCCCTGCCAAATTCTAGTGTGCATTTTAATGTATATTTCACTTACTTTTATTTTTACTAATTTAGTAAACAGTGACATACTTAGATTTAAAAATTTTGCATCTTCCATACTAGTCTTTGTTATGTTGTTTGTTAAGTCAAATTATAAAATCTAGATCATTTTAAAAATTAAATTTTTTGGGAGTACTCTGCGTAGGTTTTCTTTATTTTTAATTTTTCTGGGAATGTTTTGATATTTCAATTTTTAATGTAATCAAAGACATTATTTATTGTGTTTGCGATTGCCTCCACTGTTTTTTTTTTTTTTTTTTCGTTTAAGTTCAGGGATACATGTGCAGGTTTGTTACATAGCTAAACTTGTGGCATGGGGGTTTGTGGTACAGATTATTTTATCACCGAAGTGTTAAGCTTAGTACCCATTAGTTATTTCTCCTGATCCTCTCCCTCCTATTACCTTCCACCCTCCAGTAGGCCCCAGTGTATATTGTTCTGCTGTCATCAGTTCCCAATTATAAGTGAGAACTTACGGTATTTGGTTTTCTCTTCCTGTGTTATTTTGCTAAGGATAATGGCCTCCAGGCCCATCCATATCCCTGCAAAGGACATGATCTTGTTCTTTTTTTTAAAAAAATTAGCTCTATTTATTTATTTATTTTCATTGTACTTTAAGTTATGGGATACATGTGCAGTATGTGCAGGTTTGTTACATAGGTATACATGTGTCATGGTGGTTTGCTGCACCCATCAACCTGTCATCTACATTAGATATTTCTCCTAATGCTATCCCTCCCCTTCCCCCCGACCTCGACAGGCCCCAGTGTGTGATGTTCCCCTCCCTGTGTGCATATATTCTCATTGTTTAACTCCCACTTATGAGTGAGAATATGCAGTGTTTGGTTTTCTGTTCCTGTGTTAGTTTGCTGAGAATGATGGTTTCCAGCTTTATCCATGTTGCTGCAAAGGACGTGAACTCACATCCTTTCTTATGGCTGCATAGTATTCCATGGTATATATGTGCCACATTTTCTTTATCAAGTCTATCATTGATGGGCATTTGGGTTGGTTCCAAGTCTTTGCTATTTTGGAATAATGCTGCAGTAAGCATACGTGTGCATGTGTCTTTACAGTAGAATGATTTATAATCCTTTGGGTATATACCTAGTAATGGGGTTGCTGGGTCAAATGGTATTTCTAGTTCTAGATCCTTGAGGAATTGCCACACTGTCTTCCACAATGGTCGAACTCCCATCAACAGTGTAAAAGCTTTCCTATTTCTGCATATGCTCTCCAGCATCTGTTGTTTCCTGATTTTTTTTTTTTTTTTTTTTTTTTTTTTTTTTTTTTTTTTGGAGAGTCGGAGCCTTTCTCTGTTGCCAGGCTGGAGTGCTGTGGGGTGATCTTGACTCACTGCAACCTGTGACTACCTGATTCAAGTGATTCTGCTGCCTTAGCCTCCTAAGTATCTGGGATTACAGGCATGTGCCACCACGCCCAGCTAATTTTTGTATCTTCAGTAGAGATGGGATTTCACCATGTTGGCCAGGTTGGTCTCTATCTCCTGACCTAGTTAGGTGTCTGCCCAAATGTCTACCCAGTTTTGTGCTTGAAACCCAGGGCCCTGGTGGCATAGGCACCAGAGGAAATCTCCTGGTCTGTGGGTTGTGAAAACAGTGGGGAAAGCATAGTATCTGGGCCGGAGTATCTGTTCCTCATGACACAGTCCCTCATGGCTTCTCTTGGCTAGGGGAGGGAGTTTCCCAACCCCTTGCGTTTCCCGGGTGAGGTGACACCCACCCTACTTCAGTTCGCCCCCCATGGGCTGTACCCTCTGTCTATCCAGTTGCAATGAGATGAGCCAGGAACCTCAGTTGGAAATGCAGAAATCACCCGCCTTCTGCATTGATCTCACTGGGAGCTACAGACCAGAGCTGTTCCTATTTGGCCATCTTGCTGGTCCCATTTCCCCCAATTTTTTGTTTAATTTTATGTTATGGGATACTATTTAACTTACCCTCATTGATCCTTGTGATTTTACCCTATGCCTTCATATGAGCCAGTATTTTTTCTTCTCTGACATACACTTTTGCCTGACATGCTGTGTGTAAGCCAGGAACAATGCTGTAGTCAGGACTGATTCCTGGAATATTTCATAGAGGTGCCGCCTTATAATATTTATTATTACAATGGTAGCCTATATTTATTGACTAGGTGTTTTGTTTGTTTGTTTGTTTGTTTTTTGAGACATGGTCTCTCTCTGTTAACCGGGCTGGAATACAGTTGTGTGATCATGGATCACTCTAGTCTCAACTTCCTGGGCTCAAGTGATCCTCCCCCTTAGCCTCCCAAGTAGCTGGAATTATAAGTGTGTGCCACCATGCCCAGCTAATTAAAGTTTTTTTTTTTTTTTTGTAGAGATGAGGTCTAACTATGTTACCCAGTCTTGAACACTTGGGCTCAAGTGATTCTCTTGCCTCTGTCTCTCAAAGTGCCAGAGTACAGGTGTGACCTACTGTTCCTGGCTACTGACTAGTTATTATGTGCCAGGTAATGTTCTTAGTGGATCTCACATTAAGTGGGAGAAGACAGAAGATAAAGTAAAAATGTGAAAATATGTAGTATGATAAAGATGATAAGTGCTATGGAGCAAATTAAGGCAGGGAAGGGATAGAGGGAAGGGCAGAAGTAAAACAAGGGGCTTAGGCTTACATGGAATGCTTAGAGAAGGACGGAGATGGTAGTGTTTGAGCAAGGACATGAAGTAGGTGGAATAGTTAGCCATCAACTATCTGAGGAATGGATATTCCAGGGGCAGAAAAAAGAAGTGGCAGCAGAACTCTTGAGGTGGAACAGTGATTGGCATGAGTGAGGCGGAGATGACAGGGATGACATGGAGATGGCATGGTCAAAGAGATGTGGAAGGAGCAGTTCTCATCTAGGACATTGTGGGCCACTAGAAATATTTTTAGTTTTGTTTAGAGCATCTTATTTAATTCTTACAAAATTCTAGGAAGGCCTGTCATTATTCATATACGATTATAAAACTGAAACATAAGATGCTTAGATTGCTCCCAAAGATTATACAGTTAGTCCCTGGAGTCAGGAATTGAATCCACTAGTCTAACTTCAGATGGTATTTAAAGACAAAGGATTTTGAATGGAGTTTTTGTTTTGACTTTGAGTACTTTTTTTTTTTTTTTTTGGCCAAACAAATCACAGCTAGAAACATTATCCAGAGTATTAATGTAAAAAGATATTAAAATGGAAGTTTCTTTTGAAGCCCCAAGATACTAGATGCCGTACTCCAAAGTGAGGTTGAAGGTCACAGTGGTTTAGAATCTATAAATTTAGGGTAGAATTGGTCAGACAGCATTTGCACCCCTTAAAGACATGGAGGTTGTGAAAGTTAGGAGATGGGAGATTAGGGGAGAGATTTTTGGAGAAAGATGATAGCATATGTGAATAGCCTCCCTGAATGGAGTGAGGGAAGTAATTCCTAACCTTTACCTAAGTCTAGTGGAAGGTGGCCTTCCACTAGAAGACTTAATATTCCACAGAGAACTTAATATTAGTATATGCCCTTACAGCTTGAAGGACATAGTGAATTGGTATCAAATGTCCACCTGAACTCTCAGCCACAATATAATATGAAATCACCTACTTGCTTCACAATCTGCTTTCACCTCCAACCTTACATCTCCAAATGTGAGCATATTTGTGAGATTCTGTTGGTTTTCTTTATTTACTTTACAGACAAGTTACTCCTTAACTTCTTTCAATATTCAATACTTCTTTCAGTATTGAAAGATGTTAGGTTTTTCTCAAACAGGGTTGAGGAGTAAGGAGTAAGGATGGCCTTTCACAAAGAATAGTACAACCAAAAGCACCAAGGCATTAAACAATATAACTTGTACTGGAGAATGGTAAGATGTTTTGTATAAATGCCACGTAGAGTGCAAAGGACATGGTATGGGAAGGTGATCAGGAGTTGATGCTGCAGAGGTAACCAAAAAAACACCTTTTATTCCCTAATAATACATTTTATCCTTATCCTCTAGGCAATGGATACCTATGGAATATCCACTGAAGGGTTTTAAGCATGGGGGAAATAAGTGGGAAGTAGAGGAAAGCCATTACTTGATTAAGTTTGCATTTCCTGGCTCCCACATATGAATGAGAAAATGTGGTGTTATATTTGTCTTTGTATGTCTAGCTTATTTCACTTAACATAAGGATTTCTAGATCCATCCATGTTACTGCAAATGACAGGATCTCATTTTTTATGGACAACAAGTATTTCCTTGTGTATATATACCACATTTTCTTTATCCATTCATCCGTTGATGGGCACTTAAGTTGATTCCATGTCTTTGCTGTTGTGAATACTGCTGTAATAAACACGAAGGTGCAGGTATCCCTTTGATATACTGATTTCCTTTCCTTTGATAAATAACCAGCAGTGTGATTGCTGAATCTCATGGTAGTTCTATTTTTAGTTTTTTTGAGAAATCTCCATACTGTTTTCCAGAGCAGCTGTACTAATTTACATTTTTATCAACAGCATATAAAAATTCCCTTTCTCTGCATTCTCACCAGCATCTGTTGTCTTTTAGTAATAGTCATTCTAACTGGGGAAAGATGAGATCTCATTGTGGTTTTAATATACATTTCCCTGATGTTAGTCATGTTGACATTTTCCATATCCCTGGTGGCCATTTGTATGTCTTCTTGTGAGAAGTGTCTATTCATTTCCTTTGCCTATTTTTAATGGGATTATTAGATTTTTTATTGTTGAATCATTTGAGTTCCTTATATGCTGGATATTAGTCCCTTGTTGGATGAATAGTTTGCAAATACTTTCTTTCATTCAATAGGTTGTCTCTCCACTCTGTTTATTGTTTCCTTTGCTGTGCAGAAACTTTTTAGTTTAATGTAATTCCATTTGCCTATTTTTATTTTTGTTGTCTGTGCTTTTGAATTATTTACCATAAAATTCTTCTGATTCGTGAACATGGGATGTCTTTCTCTTTGTTTATGCCCTCTTCAGTTTCTTTTATCAGTGTTTTGTAGTTTTCCTTCTACATGTCTTTCACCTTCTTGGTTAAATTTATTTTTAGTTATTTTGTTTGAAGCTATTGTAAATAAGATTGCCTTCTTGATTTCGTTTTCACCTATTTCATTTTTGGTGTATAAAAATACTGGTGATTTTCGTATGCTGATTTTGCATCCTGCAACTTTACTGAATTAGTTTATCAGTTTGAAGAGTTTTTTTTTTTTTTTTTTTTTTTTTTTTTTTTTTTTTTTTTGGTGGGCTCTTTTGATTTTTCTAAATATAATATCAAATTGTCTGCAAACAGGGACAATTTTACTTCTTTTCCAGTTTGGACGCCTTTTCTTTCTTTCTCTTGCCCAATTGCTCTGGCTAGAACTTCCAGTACTGTGTTGCATAGAGTGGTGAAAGTGGAAATCCTTGTCTTGTTCTAGTTCTTAGAGGAAATGCTTTCAACTTTCCCCATCAGTATGATGTTAGCTGTGGGTTTATCATATATGGCCGTTATTATGCTGAGATATCTACCTTCTATGCCTAGCTTGTTGAGAATTTTTTATCATGAAGGGATGTTGAATTTTATCAAATGCTTTTTCTGTATCTATCGATGATCATATCATTTTTGTCCTTCATTCTGTTGATGTGATATGTTTATTGATATGCATGTGTTGAAACATCCTTGCAACCTGGGATAATTCCAACTAGATCATGGTGTATGTATTATCTTTTTGATGTGCTATTATATTCAGTTTACTAGTATTTTGTTGAAGATTCTTGTGTCTAGGTTCATTAGGGATATTCTTTTTTTTTTTTTTTTTGGTATATGTCCTTATCTGGCTTTAGTATCAGGGTAATTCTAGCCTCACAGAATGAGTTAGGGAGAACTCCCCCCAGTTCATTTTTTTGGAATGGTTTGAGGAGAATTGGTACTAGTTCTTCTTTACATGTTTGGTAGAATTTGTCAGTGAAGCCATCTAGTCCAAGGCTTTTCTTTGTTGGGAGACTTTTTATTACAGATTCAATTTAATTACTTATTATTGGTCTGTTCAGGTTTTCTGTTTCTTCCTGATTTATTCTTGGTAGGTTGTATATGTCCAGGAATTTATCCACTTCCTCTGGGTTTTCCAGTTTGTTTATGTATAGCTATTAATAATAGGTATTGGTTGTGATGTTCCATTTCTTAATTTCTGATTTTATTTATTTGGACTTCTCATTTTTTCTTGGTTAGTCTACCTAGTGGTTTACCAATTTTATTTATCTTTTTGAAAAGCCAACTTTCCGTTTCATTGCTCTTTTTTATTTTTGTAGTCTCTATTTCATTTATTTCTGCTCTGATTTTTATTACTTCTGCTCTGATTTTTATTACTTCTTTCCTTCTGCTAACTTTGGTATTTGGCTTATTCTTTCTTTTCTAATTCCTTTATGTGCGTCATCAGACTGATTATTTGAAATCTTTCTACTTTTCTTGATGTAGGTGTTTATTGCTATCAACTTCCGTCTTAGAAGGCTTTTTGAATAGTCCAACTGAGAGATTATAAGAGTACAACAGTAATAAAAATAATATTGGAGATATTAAGAGGCTATGATGTGAGAGAGGAGAAAGAGTAGATTGACCTTAACACTTCTAGGCTGGGTGACTGAATGGTACCAGTAACCAGAACACAGAAGGAGGATCACTGAGGTGTGGGGTGGGTCTGGAGGGATGGAGTTGATATATGCAGTAAACAGAGTCATTTAAAACTAGAGAAAGGCTTTGTTAAGATGATAACTGAGAGGAGATCACTGAATTGGACAATTTGGAAACTGTCCAAATAATTCTTCCAATAAATCTACAAATAATTCTTCCTGTGTTTTCTTCTAGAAGTTTAATAGTTTGACTCATATTTTATGCTATGATTCATTCCAAATTATTTTACATATGGTATAAGGAAAGGTTGAGTTTCATTTTTTCCTATATCCATTGTCTAGAACCATTTTTTGAAAAAGACTCTAGTATCCTTCTTTCTCCAGAAAAACTGGTGAAGATAATTAAAACACACACATACACACACACACACACACGCATGCATGCTGGTCATGGGGTTCACGCCTATAATCCTAGCGCTTTGGGAGGCAGAGGCAGGTGGACCATTTGAGGTCAGAGTGTCCTTTGAGAGAATAATTTTGGTAAAGTTCACAGAAGGGGAACTTATACTGTAGTGTACTAAGGAGTGACTTGGAGGTGAAAAAGTAAAGATAGCTGATACAGCACTTACTTTGTCAAAAAGTTTAATAGTGAAAGCAAGGAGAAAGATGAGTTGGTGGTTTGTGGAGGCATCAGGTTTGTGGGAAAGTTGGCTTAAGATTGGGAGAAATAGGGCTGGGCACAGTGGCTCATGCTTGTAATCCCAGCACTTTGGGAGGCCAAGGTGGGTGGATCACCTGAGGTCAGGTGTTTCAAACCAGCCTAACCAACACGATGAAACCCCATTTCTACTAAAAATACAAAAATTAGCCGGACGTGGTGGCACATGCCTGTAATCCCAGCTACTCGGGGGGCTGAGGCAGGAGAGTTGCTTGAACCCGGGAGGTGGAGATTGCAGTGAGCTGAGATCATGCCTTTGCACTCCATCCTGGACAACAAGAGCAAAAAATGATGTGGGAGAAATGAGTATGTAGGTTTTCCAGTAGAGAGAAAAAAAGGAAGATGTTAAATCTATAGAACAAGGTATGGGAAGGAAGAAAGACAAGAATATGGGGATAGAATTAGTCATCTGTGACACAAGAGCAAGGAGTAAAGAGAGGTAAAGATATGTATAAGGCAGAGAGGAAAAAAATTGAGAAATGTAATGCCTTACAGAATATTCATTCACTGTGAAATTGGAGGCAGAACCTCTGAGAGTGAGGAGTGACATTGAAATTAGGACTTATCTTGGTGATTAAAGTTTGGAACAGCTATTGTGGGGAATGCAAAATGGAATCAGCATGAATAAGCACAATTTTGCAAAGCTATATGGAAAGTCCATCAGCTAACCTTGTAGTGGAGTCAAGGCAGTATACTTTTCTAGCTACTGACAACCTAATAGTTGGGGCATAGTAAATAGATGGTTGTTTAGATACAGGTATGAAGATGGGCAGGTTAGGTGGAAGAGAAGAAAAGGCTTTATGGAGATTGAAGAGTCTTAACCATGATAACACCCCAACTAGAAGAACAGAATTTAAAAATTCAATTTGATCTTGATAATTAATGTATTAACTGAAGTGGGTGAGTATTAGAATTATAACATCCTGGGTTTAAACCCTACTTGGTTACTTACTAGCTCTGAGACTTTGGACAATGCAATTATCCTATTTGTGCTTCAGTTTCATCATGTGTTTTAAAAAGACAATGTAAAATGTTTTCTCTTACAGAGTCATTGTGATAATTAAATGGGTAATACATGTAAAGTTTGTAGCTCAGTGCCTAGAACATTGTAATTTCTCCTCAAATGTTAACTTTGTATGAGTCAACTCTTGCCATAGTGATGCTATAACATACCTCCACCAAATTTATTGTCGCATCATGGCAAGCTTTTAATTTTCTCACTCATAAGTGTCTCTGCTTTATGCTGTAGTTCAGTTTCAGGCGTTGAGGTAAGTTCAAGTTTGCCCCTTATGCTTCAAGCTTTGATCCAGCCTAACGAGGCATTGGTTGCCTGTGTTGTAATTGTATGTTGATTATAGGAGTTCAAGTGCAAGCTAAGCCAGGCAAACACAATTAAAATTCTGCAGACATCCTGCATGCTCATAGTCCATTGGCCAAGGCAAGTCGCATGGCCAAGCATAAAGGCAGTGGGAGTGGAAAGTATACCCTGACCCAAAGAGGAAGGGGAAGCAAACATTTGCTGAAAAAAATCCTTTGTTAGCCATGGCATCTCAACATGCTCTTTTTTTTTTTTTTTTTTAATGAGCAAGGAACAATAACACTCTTGTGAAATAGTATGATAATTAATTTTAAATCTAATTTTCACAAATCTGGCTTAAGATAAATGTTGGTCTTATAACTGAATGAAAATGATTGACAAAAGAATATTTTCACTTGATATCTAACATAATTTCAGAATCTCTGATATCCAGTACATTAATATATATGAAGACAGTGTCTCTGTCTCTATCCTTCTGATCTTTCTCTACTATTAAACTATTCAATACATTCCTTCTATTGACCTTTTTTTTTAAAAAAAGATTAGAGATATAATTTACATACAATAAAATTCATTCAGGATTCATTTGGATGAGTTTGAAAAATGTAATGTAACTAAAACCATAATAAAGATATAAAATATTTTCATCATTCTTCCAAAGATCTCTCATGCCCCTTTGGTCAATTTCAATACAACAGTCCCACCCCGAGGCAACTACACATTTGTTTTCTAGCACTTTAATTTTTTTTTCTAGAATTTCATACAAATAGAATCATACAGTCTTTTGTGCCTGACTTCTTTCACTGATATTTTCATTCATTTTATTGCTGAGTAGTATTTTATTGTAAGGCTATACTACAACATGTTTATCCATTTGCCTGTTGATAGACTTTTGGGTTGTTTCCAGGTTTTGGTTATAATTAATAAAGCTATGAATCTTTGCATGTAAGTCTTTGTGTTTTTATTTCTCCTGGGTAAACATGTAAGAGTGAGATTACTGCACTATATGTTATGTCTGTGTTTAACTTTTGGAGAAATTGCCAAACTGCTTTCCAAAGTGGCTGTACCATATTACGTTCCGATCAGTAATGTATAAGTATTACAGTTGCTCTGTACCCTTGCTATATATATCATCAGTCTTTTAAATTTTAGCCATTTTAACAGATGAATAGTACAATCCTATGCTTTTAATTTGCATTTCCTTAAAGGCTACCAATATTATAGAACATCATTTATTTGTTTACTTGCGATTTTTCACATCTTCTTTGATGAACTATCTGTTCAAACTTTTGCCCATTTTTAAATTGGATTGTCTATACTCTTATTATTCAGTTTAACAACTTCTTTATATATCTCAAAAACAAGTTCTTCATCAGATTTCTGATTTGTAAAGTTATTCTCATAGTCTTTTGCTTGCCTTTTAATTTTTCCAACACTATATTTTAAAGGACAAACTTTAAAAATTTTTGATGAAGCCCAGTTTTACAATTTTTATGTGTGTATGATTCATGTTTTTTGTGTCTTAACTAAGATATCTTTGCTTATCCCTAAATTACAAATAATTCTTCCAATCTGGAAGTTTAATAGTTTGACTCATATTTTATCCTGTGATTCATTACAAATTATTTTGCGTATGGTATAAGGAAAGGTTGAGTTTCATTTTTTCCCATATTCACTGTCTAGAACCATTTTTTGAAAAAGACTCTGGTATCCTCATTGAATTACCTTGCCACTTTTGTTAATTGACTGGGAGGGACTTCTGGCATAACAGCATGAGAAGCTCAGCATACTCTTTTTCCAGAAAAACTGGTGAAGATAATTAAAACACACACACACACACACACACACACACACACACACACACACGCTGGGCATGGTGGTTCACGCCTATAATCCCAGCACTTTGGGAGGCAGAGGCAGGTGGATCATTTGAGGTCAGGAGTTCGAGACCAGCCTGGCCAACATGGTGAAACCCCGTCTCTACTAAAAATACAAAAATTAGCTGGGCATGGTGGCACATGCTTCTAATCCCAGCTACTTGGAAGGCTGAAGCAGGAGAATCACTTGAGCCTGGGAGGTGGAAGTTGCAGTGAGCCGAGAATGTGCCACTGCACTCCAGTCTGGGCGACAGAGTGAGACATTTTCTCAAAAACGAACAAACATAAAACAAAATTAGCCAGGTGTGTGGTGGCGCA